>NC_058418.1:33006295-33054116 GCF_002201575.2 Neomonachus schauinslandi | reverse complement strand
CCGCTGCTCCTGGTCAGCAAAGTAGAAACAAATACTCAATTAGTGTGCAAAAACAAAATAAAAAAACACAAACCACCAACAACAAAACCTGGGCATAAATAAACAACGGGGCGGGGCCGGCAGGGACGGCGGAGGGCCTGCAGGCCCCCCCAGGGGCTGAGGGAGCCCTGGAAGGCTGCGGGCTCGGTGCCCAGCAGCCCCGCCCCCGCAGCGCGGAGAGGGGCAGGAGGGCGGGGCGCGGCGCGTCAGACCCACTCCTGCAGGGAGCGCTTGCAGTAGAGGAGCGCGCGCGGCGCGCCCTTGCGCTGCATCCGCACCAGCGCGTAGCTGAGGCCCAGGACAGACAGGAGCAGCAGCAGCGGCGGCACCAGCACCAGCACCACGCTCACCGTCCGTGGCACGTCCTCCATCTGCACCACCACGCGGCTGCCCCCGTCCTCGCCTGTCCCCTCCCCGCCGCCCGCGCCGGCCTCACGGCCCTCCTCGCCCTCCTCGTCGTCCCCGCCCGCCCCGGGCTCTGCACCCCCGTCGGGGTTGAAGGGCGGACGGGCCACATCGGGCCATCGGGGTCCCGGCTCCACGTGCTCTTGGCAGCCCATGAAGTCCCGCAGGATGGATTTGGGGTAGCCCGGCTCCATCCGCAGGCGCTCGTTGTCGAACTTCCAGTACTTGGTGCCCTTGGGGAAGTTTGTGGAGGCTGCGGGGGGGGGGGGGGGGGCAAGCGGGGATGAGTGGTGTCAGGCCGCGCCCCACCCACCCGCCCGAGACCCTCAAAGAAGACCAGGACATGCTGAAGGCGCCCCGGCTTTAAAGTACCCCCCCTCCTCACTCGCTGGCCTGACTACTTTCAAATCTGCCCCCTCCCAACATACAGAAGCCAGACCGGGCTCAGAGACGGGCGGGTTTGGGTCAAGGGCCTGACTATGCTTCGGTGCTTCCTGGCTGGGCTGACATTGACCGGGGTGGGACCCGGAAGGGTCTTGCAGCCCGCTGTGTCCCAGGCTACAGTCAGGCGGCCCTGCTACCCTGTCCCAGGACTGGCTCCAGCCCACACCAGAGAGGCCAGTGTCTTGCTCAGGGCCACATAGCCAGCCTGCAGCTTGGGCTGGAACAGAGCCCAACGCTGCCTTGGACAAGCTCTGCGGCCTTGGGCACCTTGCCCACATGCCTTCAGCCCCAGGAAGGGTCAAGTCTGAACTGTGGGTGAGTCTATACTCTGCTGGACACAATGAGATCAGAGCGGCTGCAGAGTGATGCCATCATACACAGACACCATGTGACCTGCCTAAGCACCGGCAAAGCCAGCAGGGCCTCCCCTGAGCTCAAGAACCAGGAACCTGAGAACCAAGACTAATGGTTTTTCTTAAGGTCGCCGGAGACCCCGCTGGAGAAATAAAAGCCACAGCTCCCTGTTGCTCAGTTATAGTGACAGAGGTCAAGCTTCCTTTCCAGGTGGGAAAGTGGGCACCCTGGGAGGACCCTTGCCCCCCATTGACCTGAGCCAAGCTCACCCCCCTCAGGATTCAGGCTCCCAGTGGGCTGCCCAGGCCCCGCTGGACTCTGCAGGGAGCAAGGCCATCCCCAGTGCCAGCTCTGGACACAGGCAGACCTGGGTTGGACTCCTGACTCCCCAACTCCCTTGTGGTGGGACTTGGGGCCCTTTACTCAAACTCGCTGGTTCAGTTTGACTGTCTGTAAAAAGGGGGTGGAGACAATGCAGGAAAGATCAGGAGAGTCATGCTTTGGAAGCCCCTGGCCCAGGGCCTGACACAGTGTCCCCCATATCTGCCATCGCAATGCTGGGTGAATCCTGGGTGTGAAGGAGGGGGGATGGTGAGTGCTAGGCAGACTGCAGGGGGTTGGCCCTGGTACCTGCATCATTGCTCAAGAAGGCCCCTTTGGGAGAGGTAGGGATCCCTTGCCAGACACTAATGGGCTTGGGGTAGCCGGGGTCTCCACGCTGCGTCTCCTCATTGAAGCGCCAGTACCTGTGACCAAAAGCACCGGGCTGTGGGTTTTCTTTGGGTGGGGGGGTTGGACTGGGGCCTTCTCGCTTTGGGGTAGGGGGTGCTCACCTGTCCTCCTGGAAGAAGAAGGTGTGACCTGTGGGTTCCCACCAGATGGCCGTGTCGATGTGGTCATAGGGGATGCCCAGGCCATAGCTGGTCAGTGGCTGTGGGTAGCCAGGCTCCAGGTTCGCTTCTCGGAAGAGCCAGTAGCGGTCACCTTCAGGAGTGGGGGATGGGCGAGGACAGGCCTGGGGCTGAGGGGGCTGTGTGGGGAGGGGACTCGGGGAATGCGATCCTGGGCCCACAAATCCATTCACATCCATGGCCACACTCACACACACACACACACTCTCTCTCTCTCTCTCTTTCTCACCACACATACACACAATCATACCCCTACACATACCCAAGACAACGCACCATGCAACTCACTTGCATGTCACCCGCACTTGGCACTCATGGGCACCTGCGACATACTCACACACGTACAAGTCACTCACTCACACCTACACACACCACACAGTCACCCTATACATGGCCTGCATTACTGCGTGAACATCTGCCCGCCCCCATAAACAGTTCTTGTACAGAGAGAGGAAAGAGGGGGAGCCCTGCGTGGCCTCTGGGCCCGGGGGCTTTTAGCATGAGCTGAGGCCGGCAGGGGGCTGGGGACACAGCTAGTCCGTCGGCGGTTACTGCCCTTGAGGCCCTCCCAAGGGGGGTAAGGCCCCTGAGGGAGAGCTGGTGGTAGGGAGCTCCGTTGTCGCTGCTGGCAGAACCCAGAAATCCTGCCCGAGTGGGCTTGGGGGATCTGTTCTTATGAGGAGGGGCTGTGGAGGCACAAGAGGCCAGGAAGGAGGGAACTGATGCGGAGCCCCCACTTTGTGGAGGATGGACTCTCACCTCTAATAGGAGCAGCCTCTGGCCCTCAGGGGCTCGGGTGTCTCCTGGTTTCCGTCTACCTCCCCCACCCCTGCCTTGACTTGTCTCCCCCCACAGTGGACAACAGGATGACACATGCAACGTAGCCCTTTGCTCTCTTCCTCCCTCAGGCCCGCTGGGTCAGAGGCCAGGCCAGAGGCCAGGGCAGGAAGGCTGCCCAGGCCTCCCACCTGCCCCAACTTACCTTTAAAGAAGACAAAACGCCCATCTTGGCGCTCGTAGGCAGCACTGATGTCACTGGGCAGACCACGCCAGAAGTGCCCAATGGGCATGGGATAGTTGTCCAGGACACGGTTATGTCGAACCCGCCAGAACCAGCGGCCCTGGGGAAGGCGTGTGTGTGAGTGGGCAGAGCAAGCCTCCTCCTGGGAGAGGCATCTCCTTGATCCACCCCTTCCCAGGTCAGGGAGATCTGGAGAGGTAGCTCGGAAGGCCAGGGCGGCCCCGGGGAGGGAGCCCTGGGTGGGGCATAGGCCCCTGCAGGTCTATGTCACCCTGGTCAAGCCCCTTGTCCCTCAGGTTGGTTTCTTCTTGGTCTAGGGTCTGATGGCTCCCCATAGGCTGCTCAGTGAAGGAGGGGTGGGGTTGCCTGGGCAGCCAGGTGGGGAAAGGCTCCAGGGAGTGGGATGTGGGGCTTGCTCTCCTGCTCTGAGACGGGGCCAAGGGGCTAGGGGAGGCATGGGCAGGGACCAGACCTTGAACACGAACATCTCCCCACGCAGCATGGCTACTGTGTCAAAGTCCCCGTCGCAGATGTTGGGGCCATACTGGTCAGGCCGTTCCGTGGCTCGGGGCTGGGCTGGGGGGCCTGGCTTTGGGGGCCGCTCCGGCTTCCCACCTGGGGGTGGTGCCTGGGGGGGCCTGGGGGGCCGATGATCTGGCTGGCCTGGTCGCCGGGGAGTCACGGTGGGGAGAGGCCGGGTGGGCTGTGGCTGGCCATCCGGGGTGCCTGCAGAGTGGGGTGAGGGGAGTGGGAAGTCAGCAGGTAGCGCCAGAACCCAGCCAGGATGCCAGGTTCTCCTACTCAGAACCAGGGGACCCTGGGGCCCCCAGCCCGGAGGGACATTTGCCTCGGTGGTAGGCCTAGCCAGGTGCACGTCCCTGTTTGTCCATAGTAGACCCCTCCCCCATACCAGCTATCACCCTCAGGACCTCCATCCTCCTCCATACAGCCCCCTCCTCGACCTCCCCACACTGGACGTGGGTCACTGTGCCCCTGAGGCTGCCCCTGACTCCATGTTCCCTTGGGGACAGTCCCCTCAGGACACTAGCCTGCTTCAGTGGACCAGGAAGTAGGGACACATGCAGAGGAGAGAACACGGCCCTGTGACCTCTGCCGAGGGCCCATCTCATTGCCAGGTTGCCGGGGTGTCTGTAAGGGACTGTCTGCCATGTGCCCCGCAGGGCAGGTACCGCCAGCCCTAACAAGGGGCTCAGTGGGGCACGGGCATAGGCCCTGACCCACAGTACTGGTCCTCAGGAGACCTTACCACTGGAGGCCTTCTTGGGTGGGGCCTGAGTGGGGGGTACCACCTGCCTCAAAGCCACTGGGCAGTGATAAGCCAACAACACTCACTGGAGAGCCTGGGACAGGCTGGGGTTGGGAGCGAGAGTGGGAGGAACGGGGTCTGGGACCCCAGGGGCATTCCCAGTCTAATAATATTACCACTGACCCTGAGGAGGAAAGGAGGGGTCAGTGAGGGGCTTTGGGGACCCCAGCCTGGAGCCCCCATGAAGGCCCTGGGGGAGGGCCAGGCCCTAGAGTCGGTCAGCCCTGCGTGTGATTTCTAGCCCCATCAGTTACTCACTGAGTGATGTGGACAAGTCACTAATCCTCTCTGGACCCGTTTCCTCATCTACGAAACAGGGTTAGCGGTGCTACCTATGCGTCGTCGGGCTGGGAGTTGAGAGCCGGCGTGCAGAGCTCCCCCAGCCATACGCACGCTGCCCGCTCACCGTAGAGCTGCTGGATGCCCCGGAGGTCGTCCTCGGGCAGCTGGAAGGTGTCGGTGTCCATCCACTGGTAGAACGGCGCCATGATAGCACTGGGGTTGCTAGAGTGCTCCAGCCCTAGCGCGTGGCCCAGCTCATGCACTGCCACCAGGAAGAGGCTGTTCCCTGCGGTGGGGGCGGGCAGCACAGTCAGACCTGGCCTAGGACCCGGCCACCACAGGCCCTGTGGGCTGACGCTATCAGAGAGCTGGCCCTTCTGCCAATCTTAGGAGAGGCTGAGCTGCTCTTGACTGCTGGGCCTCAAGCTTCCCCACCTGGGAAATGGGTACGATGATCCCTTCCCTTCCCTACCACCCCTTAGAGATCCTGGGACGATAGACTGAGATGGAGGGTCAGTGCTCCAGAGAAATGCGCAAGGGAAGCTCTCCCCTCCCAACCCTGTAACTGCTGAACCGGCTCAGAGGGCAATGCCCAGGGCCGGCTGTGCCTCCCCTCCCCTGCCCTGGCCAGGTGTCCTCACCATGCAGGTCAGTGCTGGAGAAGGTCCAGGGCTCATCTGCATCGAAATGGGTATCCCCGCCCAGACCAGGGCCAGGGAAATAGGCGTGAGCCAGAAAGCCCCCCGTGCCATCAAATGGTGAGCTGTCGCCGTGGAAACCAGAGGCAAAGAGTACCATGATGTCAGCCTCCTTCTGCCGCCGCAGTCGGATGTCCTCGTAGGGCACCTCCTGGAAGATCAGGGGTGTGGCCTGCTCCCACACGCGGAAGGCCCTTCGCACCGCCTCCAGTGAGTGGTACCATCCCAGCTTCTCTGTGTAGTTCTGGATGCTGCAGGTGGGCAGGGAGACGAGTGAACCCAGGGCCTACTGGGTTCCACTGTCCACTGCTATCACCCACTGGGTGGGGGTGAAGACACATGGTCCCAAGAGACATGCCTAAGATCTGAGCTGGTTCACCGACAGTGCTCATCAATACCAACCATTAGTTTATTCTGATGTGAATCTGAGAAGGAGAACTAACACTTCAAACCCAGGAGTTCATGAGGATATCGCTAAATAAGGTTGCATGGCGCCCAATTAGCTTAAATAAGAAAACCATGAAGCAAATAAAAGAACAGGTGCTATGTAGCTAAGAGAAAGAACTAGACGGTTTGGAGACAAATGGCTGAGGTTTAGGAAACACTGGCCAAGCGGTTCTGATTATTGGACTGTAGGGTCAGGCTGTCCCGAGTTCAAGGCCGGGCTCTGACATGATTTACATGACCTTGGGCAAGCGACTTCATCTTTCTGTATTTCAGTTTCTGCATCTGTAAAATGGGAAAAGGAGAGTCCTGCTCTCATCTTGGGGAGCTGGGAGGATGACGTGAATGAGCTCATGGAGAACACGGGCCCCGAGTCTGCACGTGATAAAGGCAGGAGGAGGCCTGGTATTACCCACATAAATCAGATTAAGCTTCTGTGTGCTGGACAGATCTCCTCCATTAAAAGCTGGTTAGGCCATGACTTTGCTCTGGGGGCCTGGGGTCTAAGTGGCCACAGGAGCCGCTCTTCCTCGGGAGATGAGCTGCGGGTGGGGCCGTGGCTGGACTAAAACAGGAAGGGGATTCCTTGGGGACTGCCACGTGGCTGGGCGGCAGAGGGGGGGATTCTTGCCAAAGGAGGAGGGTGCCTGGACCAGGGTTTTTGCAGGGGACTTGCTGTCTGCCCACTTGACAGATGCCTGGATTCCAACACCTTGCCCCCCCCCCCACCCCTTAGATGCCTGAAGCCCCGTGTGCCAGGCACTGCGGAGGCCCCCATCTGTGCGGCCAGCCCCCCAGCTGCTGGCGGGTGGGGCAGGGAGCCGGGAGGGAAGGAGGACAGAGCGGAAGCAGCTCCAAGGGTCCTGACCTTCGCTGGGGGAAGACTGCCTAGGATATGCGGCTGATCTTGTCAGCGTGGGAGCGGGTCGGACGGTCTATGCTGGGCACCCTGGGGTGGGCTTCTGGGAAAGGAAGCCTTCCAGACAAGCCCTCTGGGAAGCCTGAGGCCTCGGCCCAGGTGGGGAGGGGAGCAGGCAGTGTCCGGCCGATGCCGTGGGAGGGCTACTGCCCTGGACAGCCGAGGTCCCTACCTGAAGGTCAGCTGGTAGCTGCTCCACCTCCTCCCCGTGAGGGCATAGCGTTTCCGCCGCCGTCGCAGGTTGGCTTTCACACGCACCCCAAACTGGTCTGGCACCCCGCAGCGGGGTCGCTTCATCCACCTGCATCACGGGCACAGAGCGTTAAGCCCAGACCCTCCCTCCTGATGCCTGCCTGCTTTGGCTCTGCCTCTTCCAGGCAGTCCACCTTCTTCCATCCTTTTGCCTTTGGCCTCCAGCTGCCCTTTGTATGGGTGTCATGGGGGTGGGACTCTCTCTGCCCTTCAGTTTCCTCATCAGAGAAACAGGCACGTTGACTCAGACCGGAAGACCGAGTGCCCAGCAGGGGCTCCACGAAGGTGAGCCCCCTTTCACCGGTATCACCCAGGAATGGGAGAGTTACTCCTGAGGCCCTCCGTCCGTGATACGTTATGCTCAGCGCGTGCTCAAGGATGCAATTTTGGGTCCCGTCACCTCGGTCAGACTCAGCGCGGCACCAAATGTCCCAGCCAGGGCCCAGGGCCCGCGTGCTGCTTCCCCCCATCCCCCGTGCCTGTGGCAGACATCACTAATCAATCCCATGCTCCTTGCTGCCCAGCCCGATTCGCCTCAGGAGCTTCCGCGACACAAAGCTTCAGGCCGCCTCTCCCAGCCAGTGAGAACGAGCACAGGGAAGACCCAGCCATCTGCCATTTCTTATCTAAGCCTCTCTGTTCTGGAAACTCCACCTGCCAAACCCCTGTCAGAGCAGGCCAGAAGGAGGGCAGGTGCCACTGGGGCCTGGGAAGGGCCCGACGGAGGGACTCACGCCTTGGTTTCTTCGTCGAGCACGCCCGTGACGGGAATCCCATAGAAGCGCTGCATCTCGGCCAGGGCTGAGGCCAGGATCTGGGCGGAGCGCATGGTGGACATGTGACGGCTCGGCTGGGGCAGGTAGCCGTAGAGCCTCAGCCAGTTCTGCAAAGGAGAGGCCACCCCTGCCTCAGCATGACTGGCGCCGCTACCTCTGAACACATGCAGCCTGCACCCGACGACCGCCTGCCACGGCCACCATCGCCCTGCCAGGGCTGCCACCCCCTCCTGCTGCTGGTGACCGTGTGAGCCTTCGTACTGCTCTCCCCGTGTCCACTCCTGCGGTCTGTTCTCACACAAGAGCCAGAACAAAAGGCCTTTACAAGTCAGGTCTGGTCAATCTTCTGCTTCTGCTTAGAATCCTCCAAAGACTTCCCAGCTCAGAGAAAAAGCCAGTTCTTACAGGAGCTGCCAGGCCCTCCTTACCTGCCCCCTGCCTCAGCCCTCAGCCCTCACTCCTACCTGCCTCCCCGATGGTCACATTCCTGCCTCAGGGCCTTTGCACTTGCTGTTCCTGCTGCCCAAATACTCTCTCTCAGGCATCTGTATGCCTCCCACCCCCATTTTCCTCAGTCTCTGCTTTTACCTCACCTTGTTGGAGGGGTCTTCTCTGACAACACAATGTTAAAAGAAGACCCCCATGTGCATACTCTGCATTCTCTCTTGTCCTTCCCTGTACTTGTCATCTAACACATTATATATTTCACTTTGCTGTTTATTGTTTGTCTTCCCCCATTAGGATGGGAACTGTGTCCGTGAGGACAGTCCACAGTAGCTGTCCTTATTATTATACTGGCCGCTCCAGGGCGGGCCCCCTACCATTCCTGGCAGACTGCTGGGGACCCTGAAGGGTTCAGAACCTCTTGAGGTCTCACCAAGTAGGAAAACCAGCCCCTTGGTGCTGCTCCCCTGCAGACTGTAAGCCTCTCGGAAGAAGAGCAGATGGATTAGGGCAGCCCACCCAGGCCCAATAGGGTGGGACAGGAGACCTGAAGTTCAGTCCCTGCTTTGCCACAAACGCTTTGTTCTCCCCGGGCCTGAGTTTTCTCAGGGAACAATTGGGCAGCCCTGGGAAAAGTGGCTGGCACACAATGGGGGTGCTGTCCCCTTCCAGAGCTTGCTGGGCAAGTCTCCTCCTCCATCTATCCATCTGTCCATGCATCCACCGCCCCCCCCACCTCCTGCCAAGTGTTTCTGTGGCGCCCTCTCCGTGCCAGACGCCGTACCAGCTGGAGGCTGTGGAGGACCGCGGGAGAGGTGTGCTGACCTCCAGGGGCTTCCAGGCTCCCTGGGGAGACCAGGTGTTCCCGCAGAGGGAGGGCTTCACGCCTGCGAGTCTGCGAGCAGACATGACTGTCACAGTCGCAACTGGAGGATGGGATCCCCGATGAGCCAAGCTGAATTGTGCTAAGAATCCATCCTGGCTGTGACAGCATGGTGACAGCCACGCGAGGCTGCTGGTGAGCACAGAGGCCGGGGACTGCTATGGGCTCTGGCCACATGGAAGTGTCCTTTGTACCTTTCCTGTTCCACCCTGGGTCTCTGGGGGCCCCCCAGGGTGAGGGCACCTGAGGCCTGCTCTCTGGGAGGCTCTGGAAGGTTAAGGCTGCACATCAAAGTCCCATAAGGCAGGGTGATGGCCAGATATGGTGGTTGCTGTGGACCAACAGCCCTGTGTCAGCTGGCCAGGGCCACGCCCATGTCTGTTTGCCACCAGCGTCACATCCAAGTCCTCAAGGACTTGCTCCCTGAGTGCCACCTGCCAGCCCCCCGGCATGGCTGGGTGGCCCACCCAGCCGGCTCAGCGGTGCCCAGGTGGCCGCTGGAGGGATGCTGAGCAAAAGAGGGTGACATGGACAGGTGCCCGGCCGTAGCTTCCAGGCCTCTCAGGCCCTGGGAAACAGCCATCAGCTCTGGTGACAGAGCTGGGGACAGATTCTGGCCCAGCCACTTCTGAGGTGTGGCTGCATGCCTCCTGTGTTTTAGGCTGTCGTCAGACTAAAGACCGCCAAGTTTTTATTTATTTCCAGGTGCACAAGTTAGTGCTGTTAAAAAAAAAAAATCAAACATCTACTCATCAAGTGCTGTATTTACTGAAAACCATGTCAGGCCGAAAAGGAGGCAGGAGAGGACCCCAGAGCCCCGGCCATTCAGAGGGAAGCTTCTGTCGCCGAGCAGCTCCCCTGCCCTGGGACGGTGGCTGGAGCAGCGGAGCTGGGGCCGCCGGAGGGGTCAGCAGGCCGGCTGGCCCGGGGCACTGCCCTCCAGGAGGCACTGGGGAGGAACTTGCAGAGGTAAAAAAAAAAAAAAGCCCACTTACGGGGCGGGCCAGACCAGGACCTGCCTCATCGCACAGGTTTCTTTCTTTCTTTTTTTTTTTTTTAAGATTTTATTTATTTATTTGACAGAGAGACACAGAGAGAGAGGGAACACAAGCAGGGGGAGTGGGAGAGAGAGAAGCAGGCTTCCCGTTAGCAGGGAGCCCGATGCGGGGCTCGATCCCAGGATCCTGGGATCGTGACCTGAGCCGAAGGCAGACGCTTAACGACTGAGCCACCCAGGCGCCCCTCGCACAGCTTTCTGTGAGGATTCGATGGGGGGTCCTCACCACTGCATGGCAATGTGCCGTGTAGGGAAAGGTGCTCAGTAAATGTATTATTAATGACAAAGGCCTGTCTGGTTGTCCCTGGAACGGCAGCCTTTTGCCTCTCTCGAGAGAGTTGAAGGGTTTGGTCTCCCACAGGGCCTTAGCGCCAGGTGGCCTCAGGTGAGGGCAAAGCAGCAGGGGGAGGCCCTGAGGCACCCCCCCCCCCCCCGCCCAACTGACCCTCCATGCCCCTCTGGCCCAGGGCTCCTTCCCTGTTCTTCCCAAGCACGGGAAACCTCTCCTGAGGCTCTGTGTGTATGGGAGGGGCAGGGTGGGAAGTCCACTGCCCGTAATGGGCAGTTTCCCAAAGAAGCCGGGGCAGACACAGAAGGCAAGGCGGAGATGCGAGGCCAGCTCTGACAGTGAGAGGGGGTGGCGGGAGAGGTGGAGCTGCCTGCTGACAGAGGAGGGCGCCTCTACATCACCTATTTGCATAAGGTAAAAATATCTCAGGGAGCGCAATCACAGGCCACCAAGGGGCTGATTAGTGGTGTCTGCAGTGACAGGGGGAGGCTCAGGCTGGGGCCCTGGGGAGGGAAAGGGAGGGGAGCTGGGCCTCTCTGCAGTAAAGAGCTCCAGAGCCCAGCAGGGCCGACGGGGATGAGAGGCCCTTCACTCCTGGGGGCAGCTCAGGGGCTGCCAGGAAGGTCCCATGGGTGCCTGTGGACCCTCCTTCCCACAGACAAGCACCGTTGGGGTCTTAGGGAGGCCAAGAGCTTCCATCTCAGCATCAGCCAAGCCTTGAGCCCTCAGTCTTCTGGTGACCAATGCCCTTGGCCACGGCCAGGATGAGAAGCCAGGCCGGGGAGCAATGGCATGTGAGGGAGGAGAGCAGATACGCGGCCTGGGCCGAGCAGCCGAGCCCCAGAGCAAGGGCGGAGAAGCTGCCGGAGCCTGCCTGACTCTGGCAAACTTGTGCTCAGGGCTGACTGCCAAGTGCCCATGAGTCTACAACACCCGTAGGGCTGTGTGGGCTTTTCCTGTCCCGTGTGTCTGGGAGGATGTTTCTCTCCACCCTACTGCTGGACTGAGTGTGACAAACCCAGAAGGTGAGGACGTGGAGGGAAAAGAGCATGGGATTGGGGTGCACAGGTGTGTGACAGGGGCTGCTTGTACCCCTAAAGTCCCAGCTTGCTGACATGCTCTGCTGCCATGGGCCAAAAGGGGGTCGTGATTCCCAAGGTCATGACCAACCTCCTAGTCTCAAACTTGAGGAGGAGCTCCTGCTCCTATTGGTGACTGTAAAGTCTGTCCTTTACAAAAGTAGCCTCCTTTTCTTCCTTGTTACCTAGAGTCCCATAGGTGGGGTAATGCTAAGCAGGTGAAACTTTGTTTCTCAGGTGGGGAAACTGAGGCACAGATGGGTCAGGAAGCAGCAAAGTAGGGAGGAGCTCCTCTATGAGAGCCACTGTCCAGGGGGAGGCAGGGAAGGTTGAAAAGAGCTCTACGGCCCATGCAGAGAGAACCTACTCACCCGGCTTCTTCCAGCCATTTCTTTCCTGAGCTCTAGGCCCCATCCCATAAGTATGTATAGATGTGGGGCACCTGGGTGGCTCGGTAGGTTAAGCGGCTGCTTTCAGCTCAGGTCATGATCTCAAGGTCCTGGGATCGAGCCCCGGGCGTCAGGCTCCCTGCTCAGTCGGGAGTCTGCTTCTCCCTCTGCCTCTGCCCCTCCCCCTGCTCATGGTTTCTCTCAAATAAGTAAATAAAATCTAAAAAAAAAAAAAAGTATGTATAAATGCTTCAGGTGAGTGGCTAACCCCAGGTAAGGAAACGTGGGGCCATCAGGAGTCTGAGGAGAGATTCCTGGCCCCCCGGCCCCTGGGAGAGGCCAGGAACACGGTAGCAGAAGGCTGAGAACCTGCCGCGGGCCGGGCAGTTTACCCTCATCCCATTCAACGCTCACAAGTACCCCGTCCCCATTATACAGACAGTGAGGTTCAGAGAGGGCGAGTGGCCCACCCAGGGTCACACAGCTGTCTGGCTAGAACTGGAGCCTACAAGCAGTGCTCCTGGCCCAGGCCGCTTGTGAAGTAGCACCAGCTCCCGAGGAGCAGAGCCAGCACAGCACTGGGGGAGGGCATCTAGTCCTCCCCACACCCCACCTCTCTGGCTGGGTCTGGGCGCTGGGCCGCGTCAGCAGGGCTGCCCCCCCAGAACTGCTGAGACAATGCCAAGGCAGGCCCACGGGGAGGGTATGTCTGAGAAGGAGCTGCGGATCGATACTGTGCATGAAGCGGCTGTGGGGGCGGGGGGAGGGGAGCACGCCTGCTGCCACCACAGCCAGCTCCCCAGCTGCCGGCCTCAGAGTGCTGGGTCTGCTCCCACCGCCTTATCGGACCCAGCTCTCTGCAGTCCAAGCACGCCCTGGCAGGGTTGCCGGTCAGGCATAAAAGGCATCTGGTCAGGGCTGCCGGTGACGGACCCGGACCTTCCATGGTGTGAAGTCCCTGTCGTGCTGTCTCCCTTACTCTGTATCTTGGTCTGTGGGCTCTTGGGAGCAGGCCAAGGCCTTGCCTGCCTCTGCACTCCCAGTCTTGGCCGGCACAGAGCCGGTGCCGAAAGAGCTTAGTAATCCTGGGAAGCCACAGACCCTGCAGATGCAGAGCATGCACCCCGGGGCCACTGGGCCCACCCTCTCCAGGGGATCTGAGCCAGGAGCCCATTCACCAGCGAGGTGACCCAACCCAGCCCTAGACTCATCCAGCCTCAGTCTGCAGAAGACCTCAAGGCCGTCGAATCCAGCTACCTCACTGAAGCCTCTATGGACCATAGCAGGGCCCAGGACTCTTGCAGCCTGCACCCCTGCAGAGATGGGGTGCCCACTGCCACCAAGGTAGCCCATTCTGTCTTTGGGCATCAATGACTGTCGGAAAGCTGCTCCTCAGGCTGAGCAGAAACCTGCCTCCCAGGGACACCTGCCCCTGGGTCCCGACTGCTTGTCTGCCAAACAGGCCTTCGAGTGATGGAGGGGGGCTAATTAAGCTTCTTTGAGCCCCCTGTTCCTTCCTTGCAAAGCAGAGGCAGGATTATCACTCCCTTCCCACCACACAGGGATGACAGCACAGATGACCTAGATCAAGGCCAGTGAGGAGAGGGGGCACCAAGCCAGGCCCCCTGTCCTTGGTGGATCCTTTACCTTTCGAGGCAGCACGGTCCATATTTTAGCAGTTCCAGAAGAACACACTTGCTTATTTGGGGCTCAAGCTGCCCTCCCCGACTATGTTACAGTTGCAGCTGGGGAAGGGGCTCTGGGTGGCAGGGGGAGTAGGAGGGGTGGGGGATGTCCAGCCAGGGAAGCAGGAAGGAGGTGGTTGCCTGAGTTCCTGGGTTTCTTTACCCTGCCCCCTACCAGCCTGCTCCTGCAATCCTTGACCTGGAGGGGAAAACAGATGGGTCCTTTGGCCAGTGGGGCGGGGTGAAAGTGTCCTGTTTGCTAGTGGTTTGGGGGCTGGCTGAGAGCCAGGCCTTGAGGCCTCACCTGGAAACTCTCCTGTAGGCGTTATCATTGCTGATAGGGCTACTCACGGGGCAAAGCCTGGGTGGCTGGATAGGTTGGGGGATGGCCGAGGGCAGCTCTGCCCCACCCCTACAACCTCCTTCCTGCCTGGCTCCAGCCCCGCAGGCTCCCCACAGGATGGCACCCTGCAGCCTTTTGCCCAGCATGCAACAGCAAATGCTACTTGCTGCTCATTGTCACTGTGCTTGGCCACCATTTGCAGGCGCTTCCTGTGTACCCAGTGCCATGCTCCAAAATGCTCAACGTGAAGCTGGGCTCTCACCCCTCCAGGGCGGCAGTCAGTCCTGGGAGGACAAGGTAGTTCTCAGGGCTAAGGGCCAGCCCTGGAAAGCTGCTCCACACCCTGGCCTCCCGGCTCTGGCAGCTCGACCATCGGATGGCAGTAGGATGGGAAGCATCTCTACAGGCTGGATGATGGCTGGCACCTAGGTCCTCATCTGTCTGTCCAGCTGTCAGAGATTGAGTTGGGTCTTCTTGCTTATTACCTGCTGTTCCCACCAGGGCCGTAGGATCTGGTAAGAGGCGCCCTTCTTTGTCTCTCTGATCCAAGCCCAGCTTGTGTACCTATGCTCTTCTTGCCTGGGGATGCAGCATCTGGGCTACCTCCCCCAAAGGGCCCAGTCACATTCATCTGTGGGGTCCTGCCAGGACCTTGTGTGGTGGGCAGACAGCCCCCGACCCCTCTCTGCTTCTGCTGCCTCAGAGACCACATCTCCAGGTCGGAAAGCAGAGCTGGCCATGGGGCTCGGCCCCCGCCTGAGTGGCCGGCTGTGTGAGCCACATCAACCTTGGGATGACATGGAAGATGCCAAATGTCTTAAGTCTGTCCGGGCCGCAGTAACAAAAATACCATAAACTGGGCAGCTTATAACATGCGTTGCACAGAGTTCTGGAGGCCCCGGCTGTCCAAGATGAGGGTGGCAGCACGGCTGGGTTCTGGGGAGGGCTCTCTTCTGGGGTGCAGACTACCTACTTCTTGCTGTGCCCTCACATGGCGGAAGGGGCAAGGGAGCTTTCTCGGGCAGCTTTTGTAAGGGCACCAATCTCATTCAAGAGGGCTCCATCCTCATGACCTAATCACCTCTCAAAGGCCCACCTCCTAATACCATTGCCTCGGGAGTCAGGTTTCAACCTATGAATTTGGGGGAGTATGCCAAATTCAGTCTTATAATCCGAGGTGGGGGGCAGTGGTGACCACAGCAACCCCCACAGCTGGCCTCAGGCAGAAGTCAAAATCCCAGCTGGGCAGAGGTGAGGATAGCAGGGAGCATCTGGTCAAGGCCCCAAGGGGCCGGAACCGAGCGCTCGGCAGGGCGGGGCTCTCCCAGGGCTGCGGTGTTACCATTCTGAGTTGGCCTCAGAGCGCACAGGCCATGAGTGCTGGGGGGTCTGGAGAAAGTCTCCTGTGGGGGATCTGGGTGTGTTTCTGGGTCGTTTCTTCTGCTCCTCGGGGTGGGACAAGGGAAGGCGTTTTCATCCAGGGGTCAGAATGGGCAGGTCAGGCAGATAGGCTGTTCAAACAAGCACACGCCTCTGGGCTGTTCTCTGCGTGGAGGCAGCTGACCGCCTGGAGCTTGGACCTTGGGGCAGCCCCAGCACTGGGACCTGGCGGAGGACTGAGTGGGAAGGGCAGGGCCCAATGGGACACCAGGTCCCTGGCCGCGCCAATCAGCCCAGTTCTCTCTGGGTTTTGAAACAGACGATGGAGAGGAGTGGTCTGTGAGTAGAGAAGAGAATGAAAAGTGGAGCGAAGGCGAAACTTCTGCAGGTTCCGGGTGACCTGATTCCTTAGTCCGGTGAAACTGTTCTGGGAGGAGGAAGAGGGAAGGGAGAGGGGCTGGCCTTGACTCAGTTGTCAGGCCACTCAGAGAAGGTCCCAGCCATGGCCCGACTGGGTCTTAAGTCTGGAGCTACAGGGGTTCTGGGGTGAGGGCCAGGCCTAGGGGTCTCTGATGCTGGTCCTTGGCTAGCACGGGCCTGGGGACAGTTCTCCCATGGCCTCCTGGCTGGTTGCTAAAGCTGTTTGACTTTTTGGGCCCAAATATGGACAGACTTGACAGACTCCAAAGAACAGCCTGTGCCCCAAAGCCAACTGTAGTTGCTGGGATAGTCCACCTGTCTCTACCCCTCTGTCTACCTTGGCTTCCAACATCAAGGGTCCTCTACCTTCCAGAGTCTCCTCCAGCAATGCCCCAACCCAGGATTTCCCCCAGGAGACAGCCTGCAGGCCAGTCACAAATCTCCAGCCAGAGCCACCACAGGCTTAGGGCCCTGGTCTGTGGGTACTCAGGGCTGATGGTGCAGGCCCTGGGCTATGGGTACTCCCTCAGCTGGGAGAGGAGGGGAGTGATGGAGGAGCAGAAGCAAAGGAAAGAGAGTAAAGCCCCTCCAACTATAGGTCCCAGCGCCCCATCCATCCAGGATGCCAATTCACAGGCATGGCCACCAAATTCCAGCTTGATCCATAATTGCTTCCTGTGCAGAGATGCCATTCTTTTTTTTTTTTAATAAAGATTTTATTTATTTGAGAGACAGAACGAGAGAGAGCACAAGCATAAAGGGGGGCGGTCAGAGGGAGAAGCAGACTCCCTGCTCAGCTGGGAGTCTGATAAGGATGCGATCCTGTGACTCCAGGATCATCACCTGAGCCGAAGGCCTTCACTTAACCAACTGAGTCACCCAGGTGCCCACAGAGATGCCATTCTTAAATAGATTGTAAACTCCTCAAGGGTGGGTCTATGACTTGCAGTCCTTGGCTCCTCCTCTCCAGAGTAGCAGGTGGGCCTAATAAGCACTCTCTACCCAGTACCTGGATAGGAGTCCCCACCAGCAGGAGCTCCCTATAAGCCCCTGCCTGACCGCCGGTGTGAAATGAGGGGGCAGCTGGACTGGGCTCCCACTCCACCTCCTGCCATGGCCTGGCTCCCGCAGCTTTCCCTGGCCAGGCCAGGGAGGGAGGGCAGAGCAGGTGGGGAACTGGCTGGGAGGTGTAACTTGAGCCGGGAGGAATTCCCTGCCCTTCCTCCATGCTTTTATTAAAGTAGGGCGGGGAAGGACAGGCTTCCATCGGAAAAATCTCCCAGGCTGCCGGGGGAGGTGGGGAAGCCGCCGGGGGGCTGGGAGGGAGCACCGGCCCGGCTGCAAATAGAAGGCACTCAGGCCCACAGCCCGGGCTGCGGGAGGCTCCAGGCCGGCCCAAGGGCACCGAGGCCCGAGCCTACCGGGGTTGGCACAGAGGCGCGTCTCTCCTCCCCACCCCCTCACTCCTGCCCAGTCCCACCCCTCTCCTAGTCCGGGGCAGGGAGTCGGGTCTTAGAAGTCTGGACAGAAGGGACCCAGCTTTTACTGGGGCAACGAAGCTAGCGTCCTCACTGTCCGTGCTCGGGAGGACCGCGCTGGGCGACCCCGTGGGAGGCGGCGTGTGGTGGGGGGGTTGCTGGTTGGACCCCACTCTGCGCCCAGGAGGCCGCGCCTGGTCACTAGCGGGACCGATTCGGAGACGGGGCTCCGGAGGGACGTCAGGCGGGCTCCTGATAACACGTTCGGAGTGTGCTCTCTCCGACCCAGGCCTCGCGTAGGGGCGCTAGTGGAAGAAAGCGCCGGGGGGAGACAGGATCTTTCTCGGACCCACCTGGCCATGGGGCGGCTTCCGCGCAAGAGCCCAAGGAAGTCGCCAAAGCGCCCCGCAACCCGAGACTGCTCTCTCGGAGGTTCGCACCCCTTCCCCCGCTCCCGGCCCGCCGCGCGCGGCTCGCTGTCACCCAGACCAGAGGCTACCGAGGCGGGAGAGCTGCCCGCTCCGCCCGTGGTCCCCCCAGGGCAGCCCCCTCCCCACTCGCTGAGAACGTCACGGCGCGCCCGCAGGACTCTCGAGGAATCAGCCGCGCGGGGAGAGGGAAGGAGGGGAGCGAGGGCTGGGGGCAGCAGAAGCGACTCCCGGGACCCGGGCTGGGGCGGATCAGTGACCGGAGCAGGGCCGTAGGGGTCGAGTGGGCGCGAGTCCTACACCCTCCAGGATTTGGGATGAGGTGCGCCGCAGAGGGCGAGCTGGGGAGGGGCAGCTAGGTGGCCCCTTTCTTCCCTGCCCCCCATCTCTAGGACGGGGGCTCGTCTCCGCGCCCTCCACCCCTCGCCCCAGGCCGCGGGCGTGGCTCCCTCCCGCCCCCCACCCCCAAGCCCCCAGCCCGCCGCGGAGGAGCCGGGCGGGGGTCCTTACCTCGGCTTTGACTTCTGCGTCCTCCGCCGCCGCGCCGCGGCCCAGGAAGCCCAGAAGCACCAGGAGCAGCGGCAGCAGTCGCGGCCGCGCCGCCGCCTCCCGGCCGCCGAGGAGTCTGCCCGCCCCGCCGGGCCGTCCGGGCGCGCTCGGGTCGCTGCCCATGCTCTCGGCGCCTAGCCCGGCCGGGCGCGCTACACGCAGGGCTCGCCCGCTGGCCGGCGCCGGGGCCCCGCACGCGGCTCGGAAACTTGCGACGCTCCCTGGCTCCCCGCCGGGCGGGCGCGCGGCAGACCTCTCGGTCCTTGTCCCCGCCCGAGCCGCTTAGGTCCCCTCGGCAAATTCCCACGCCCGAGGAGAAGCCGGCAGGGCAGGTCCGGGCGCGCGGAGCCGGCCCGCGGGGGGGAGGTGGCCGGCCGGAGCCGCCCGCCGCGGGGTCTCGCAGCCTCGGCGCCCGGGGCCCGGCTCCCGAAAGCTAGCGCAACTCCTGAGCCTTTGTCTGGCTCAGCGCTCCGGCCGCCCGGTCCCGCGGCGCCCCCTGCGCGCCCAGCTCCCTCTGTCCATGCCCGGGGCCGGGTGCTGCCCAGAGCGCGCACCTCCCGCCCGGGGACTCTGCTCGCCCCGCGCCCGCCCGGGCCCGGGTCCCCGCGCAGTCCCGGGAGGAGGCGCAGGGAGCCGGTCGGAGCGAGTGAGCGAGCCAGGGAGCCGGCGCCCGACGTCCCCCGCGAGTTCGGCGCAGCTCGGGGAGCTCCCAGCCCTCCTCCCCGCGCGCCGCTCTTAAAGGGCCAGTGCTCGCTCTGCGCGCCGGCCCGGGCGGGGGCCAGCGGCGGTACCTCAGCCGGAGGGCTTCTCGGTAGCAGGTGCCGGCGTTTCCTTCCGACTGAGCGGCCCTTTTACTCTTCCCAGGAGGAGGGCATCCTTGCCAGCTCGCCCCCGTCACTCCCACGGTGCTTGTGGAGAGAAGGTTTGACACCCGCCCCTTCCTAGCAACCCCCTAGAGAGGGAGGGAACAAGGAGGAAGAAAGACTCTTCTTTCTCCCACCTGGGGGGTGTGTAGGGATACTAAGGCGGCGGAGGGCAGGAAGGGAAGCTGAGGGAATAGGGAGGGACCCAAGTGTCCTGTCTTAGGGGAAAAAAAGATAAAAATCTAGCGGCTTGTTGGCCCCAGGGGCCTTTTCCAAAGCGTTGGGATGTCACTGGTCCTTGAGTGACCCTCCTCAGTTGCCCAGTGAGTTTGGGCACCTTGCACGGGCAAGAGCACAGGTTTCAGAGGGAGGCAGTTGCACTTTTTTGCCACTTACCTGCCGCCTCCAGTATGCTTCTGCTGTCTCCACACTTTGGCTGTCCAAGCAGAGGACATTGTTTTGTGCAAGTGAAATGTAACAGTGCAGTTCCACAAGGTGATGGGCCAGTGGGCAAAACTTCCACAGAGCTGAGCTGAAAGTGCTAGATTTAACCCTATTGCAGGAGCAGCTTAAGATCCCTCTGTGTGGATGCAGACGGCCTGGGGTGGTGGTGGGGGGGCGGTCTAAAGTCCGCAGAGGCTGTGAATCCAGATGGACAGCAGTCCTGGCCCCACAGACTGGCCCTAGGGTTGCAAGGTGAAGACCCGGTGGGGAGGGCAGGAGGGTGGAGACCTTTCCTTTCCTCTGCCACTTCCCAGCACTGGGAATGGGAACTTTCCCTACCTGAGGGCAGTTTCTCTAGAGTAAGCCCTGGGGTGGCCAAGCCCGCCTCACCTCCTGGAAGTCACCAGAGATCTGGCTGAGCTTGGAAATGGCATGTTCAGAGACCTGGCAGGTAAGGAAAAAGACCACTGAAAAAGAAAACAGAAGTTAGACTTTATTCAAAAAAACTATTGCAGTAGGGGAAGACAGATTCCACTATAGAACTGGACCCAATTCCAAATACGACCTGAACAGGGGTGATTTATAGCCAAGAAGCAAGTGGAGTGGGAGGTGGGGATGGGGGGGGGGCGTTCTGGCTGAAGGTGGACCAGGGAGATCAGATATCACCTGTGGGGGTTGGGGGTTGTAGGGATGCCTAGCGTGATAAGATCTCAGGGTGGGAAATTCTGAATAAACTGATTTAGCAGGATTCTTATTAAACTGGATTCTAGAAGGAAGTACACAGAAGGGCCTCCTTGGGGAGAAGGTTCAGGGGGATCCTGACTAAAGTTTGGTCAAGGAAAGAATCTTTGCCAGTCTCCCCCCTTGCTCAAGTGAAGAAAAGAAATTCTTCTTTCCTCTGAACAACATAAGTCTATTCCTTATGTGGTTGGTGACAATAGATAATTGCTGTTCTGTACGACACACAAGACCTTTAATGAGAGTAATACCTTGAAGAAAAGTAGATGAACACTTAGAGATGGAATCAATATGTGTACCCAACTTCACAGACCTTCAGAGATCTACCAAAAGTCCCGGGACCTGTTATCCTTCCTTGGCGGTGTGAGTTAGAATGGCAGTGAAATGTTTTCTTCATTCACCTCTCGAACCTTCCTGGTTATGGCAAAGATGTCCGGTAGATTGTTGGGGTTGAATATGCACTAGTTACTTCTGACCACTGGGCAAGTGCCCCCTTCTGTAACCAGGGTCATATGGAGAATGGCTCGCTGGGTTTCTTGTAGTTGGCCAGTCACTGATTCGAGGCCCATGGTGATATTATCCAGGGACAAGGTGAATGGCTTCAGCAATGAATAGATGACTCTGTTGTGGAATCTAACTTCTTGAGCCAGGTGATAAATTCCTAGGGATGGTACCCAAAAAAGTGGCAAACTTTTCCCCCAAAAGTCGAGAGGTCCTGG
The DNA here is from genome assembly GCF_002201575.2 of Neomonachus schauinslandi. Lineage (NCBI taxonomy): Eukaryota > Metazoa > Chordata > Mammalia > Carnivora > Phocidae > Neomonachus > Neomonachus schauinslandi. Next base: position 33,033,056 of record NC_058418.1, on the reverse strand, counting down.
ATGGAACGCAGGCCCAGTTCTGTGGCTGTTTTTTCTACCTCACCTTCCCAGGAACAGAGATCACCATCTGGAGGATCTGGGATGTCATGGATACCTCTTGTTCTTACAGTGAGAGCGAGGTGACCCTGAGGGAGGGGGAAGTTGTTTTAGAGAGAATTTAAGAATGCAAGAAGATAGCAGGAAATAGAGTAAGGTGAAGAGATTTGGTAAGATTGACGAGGTAGCAAGAGCTGGTCCAGTTGGTAGGGGACAGCCAAGAAGCATGGGTTCCCCAGACAAAGTCAGAACCCTCGGGAATTAGCCAGGGGTCATAGAAATAACCATCTGATGGCTGAGGATAACCAGAGAATGCTAATTTTGAGGATGGGGGAGAAGCTGTGTCTGGAGGTGGTTTCTGTGTGGTTGGGCTGGGTCTGAGAAACCAGGTAGGAGGTGCCGTGGGGACATTTTGGTTCCCATGAGGGATCTCCAGGGAACCCTGTCGTGGCTTGGGGCTTTTATGTTGGATTTAGTGCCATTTAGGTAAGTGTGATGATAAATGCTCATTCTCGGAAAAGGGCCTGTGGTAAAATTACAATGGAAAAGACGAGACCCTTGTGAGGATGGACTGGAACAGTGCGGGGTTTTCTTGCAAGGGGTAAGTATCTGGGTTGACACAGTGGAGGCCAAGCTGCTTTCCTTTCTTGCTGCACCTTTATGGTTTTTCCAGGCTTCTGTTTCTGGCCGTTGAGGCAAGGGGCAACTGCTTGGTCCAAATAAAAGCCAAAGAGTCCAAACTACCGTTTGTCTCCTATACTCTGCGTTTTGTCCTTTTCCATGGGAGTCGTGTTGAATAAGCCGCACACTCTAGAGATGAACTTGGGGACTGTGGAGCAGCCATCTTGGTGTTTCCAAAGTCTATCTGAATGGCTTAAACCTCCAGCTTTCCCCATCCAGTTCTTCCCGAGTCTGAAGCTACCATTTGGGCCATGTGGATTTCTTTTATGATTGCCTGAGGAGTCGTCCTAAAATAGTGCTCTCTCAGGGGCAGGTGAATAATCTCACCAGGGGTCTAGGCCCTGAAAGCAGGGTGCAAGGGCGTAGTCCCAAGGCTTGGAAACCCTTGGATTTCTGGGGTGGGCAGGGAGGAGCCTGCCGATGTAGCATACTTACCAGTCAGTTTGTTTCTTTAGGTCGCGTCTGAATTTGTTGTGCCGTGTCCCTCAGTTTTTACCATAGTAGTCTACTGGGAGAATAACAGTGCCTCTAGAAGTTCTGCGATTTGGGGTCTGTTTTTGACTGGGGGGACTGGCTGCTGTCAGAATCCTCTCTGTTTTACGTGCCCGAGTCACGTTCTACCCCAAAGGCATAGCAGCTTCAGTATATACGTTAACCTTTATTCCTTCTGCTCTTACCGGAAGCCCAAGTAAGAGCAATTAACTCAGCAACCAGGGCTGATTTGACATTTGGCAGGACTCAGTATTCTAGAGGTTTGTTTTGATCAGTGGTGGCATATCCATCCTAGAAGGCTCCATCCTCCTTTCAGAGGTAGGAGCCATTGACATGAAGAGTGAGGTCAGTGTGTGGGGGGGTGAGGTGAGGTGAGGGGTGGGGGGTTCTGATGAATCTAGCCTAAGACAGGATCGTGGACTAGTGTTAGGGACACAATGGTGGGGCATCCCATTAGTGGGTAAGGGAAGCAAGGTGGCAGGGTTTTGACAGTGACATACGGCGATGTGAGGGGGGAGAGTAGTAAGATTTCATGAGAGGTAAGTCAAGATGCAGAAAAGTACTATGTGTTTCCATCAAGCAATAGGGTCTGCACAGCAGATGACCTCTGCTAAAGCAGAGGCAGCTGGGACAAGTTTGGTGGTTGTAGCCATGACTCATGGGCAAGGGGGATTATGCCTTAGCCACGGGGCTGAGATCTCCAGTGACCAATAAGCTTCTGAGAGCATGACCCTTGTGTTCATGCACAAAGAAAAAGGCAGGGAGTAATTGGTCAGTCTAAGTGTGGGAAGTAAAAGTGGAGAGAGAGCCCTTAAGGTTCTCAAAAGCATCTTTGGATAGGGGGCCCCAGATTCCCGCATCTGGGGAGGCCTCCTTAGTCATGGCACAGAGGGGTGAGGCAATCAGAGAGAATGTAGGTCTAGCCACATCCTATAATATCCTCCAAGACCCAAATGCCTATCGGTCTTCCTCTTCTTTCAGGGAGGGGAAAATGTCAAACAGGGGAGCCTTGGTCTGTGAAGATAGTTTTACGTGCAGCCGAAGTACCGTGACCCAGATATCAGACACACAGCTTAGCTGAATTTTGTCTTTGGCCACTTTGTGGCCCTTTCTTGCTAAAAAGCCTTAGGAAGGTAGTCCGTGTCCAAGAGAAGTTGCCATAACTGTCAGAACATAGAAGAAGGTCATCTACGCATCAGATTAAAGTGGAGTCTCCTGGGAATTTTAAGCCCCTCAAGCTGACATTTAGGGTGTGTGGGAAGTGCCTCAGTGAAGCCTGGGGGTAGGGCAGTGCAGGTGTGTTGGTGGTTATCCCAGGGGAGGAGAACGCGTACTGGGATTCCTTATGAAGGGGAATTCTACACAAGGTGAAACACAGATGGAGGACTGGGAGGTACTAGGGTTGGAAGGAGTGGCAGACAAGATAGTGTTAGGATTAGGTGCCAAGGCAAGTCTGGATTTAATAATTTTGTTAACAGATTCTCAGATCTTGGGCTGATGTTTTTGCCTGTTTGGTTTTTTTAATGGCCAAAATGGGAGTATTGCATGGATTAGAAGTCTAATGTCTAATCCATGTCTAATAAACCTTGGATTATCGGATGGGGCCCCTCCAGTCCTTCTGGCTTTAAATGATCCTGAGAAATCCTGGGGAGGCGCATGGAAACATCTATTTATACCTTAAGGGGTTCTGTATCTCTGTGTGTCCATATTAGTGGAGGTTTTTTGTCCGTAAAGAAGAGGGAATCCTGTCTAATAGTTGATTTAAATATTCAGTGAGGAAGGTGTTAATTGAAGGGGGCAGAGGACCCCAGGGAAGTCAGAGCCGTTAGGGGAGGTAGATGTGGAGGGGAGGAGTCAGGGACCTGTAGAAGGAGACTTTCCAGGGCATGATGAACTTTTATCTCCTACTCACGGGAAGATTCCTTCCAAACAGGCTTCTGGATCAGCAGAACTGGCAAGGAAGTTGCGCTGAGCTTCAAGAGGTCCCATGGAAATATTGAGGGGTGGAAACAGAGGCAGGCAGATCATGAAGTAAATTATCAAAACTCACCACTGGTAAAGTTCAGTGATTCGAGGAAGGGGGCCAGGAAACAAGGTGGGGCTAAGGGTTGAACACATTGCCCTGGAGTCAGTGAGAAGCGTGGTGGGGTGCCCTTGAAAAGTGTAAGGTTATTTCCCCTTGAGAATTTGGTGGCAGTTGAGGGCACCGGACACTTATTCCTAGGAGGAGAGTCAAGAATTTTCTGGTGAGGACACGACTCAGGTTTTTTCCCTCCTCTTGAGGCCTGGCACTCCCAGGCCCAACATCCTTCTTTCTTCAATTTCAGCAAGTGTCTCGATCGATGGAAGACTGTGATTTTGGAATTTGCCATAGATGAAAGTTCTCAGGTCCTCCTAGCTGTTTTAAGTGCAACGCCATCAGCTTGCATTCTTTATTCCCAATGGTTTTGAAATACCATCTTCATAACGCTGGGCTAATGTCTGGCACTTAGACATGTCTGCGTTTTGCCAGTTAATATTATTTCTCTGGAATGTGTCAGGAAGCTCTGTTCTGAGACCATTTCCAAAGCTTGTGGCCAGAGCTGCGGCTGTTTGGAAGGTCAGTTCCAGCTCCGAGAGCTCCTTCCTGTTGTCTCTAATTGATGGTGATCATTAGACACATTTCATCTTTGTTTTTAATTTTGAATCCATGACCAATCAATTTTGGCGAGAGAGACCTAAAGAATGGCTTCTAGTCATTTTTCTTTTTTTCCTTATTTCCCTCATTTTCTAATGGGAGTTAGACGTAGTCTGATACCCTTGAGGGTCTTAAGGTATGGTGTTCCTTTGACCTTTCCAAACCAAAGGGACGCATCCCCAAGGCCAAACCATAGGTGGAGAAGTTGATCTAAATCAGGGAATCTGGAGAGCATGCTCCCAGAACAATCCTAGAGTATCTAATAAATCCTTTCCTTTTCTTTCAGGAGTCAGGAAAGTCCTCGATGGTGACCTGTTAATTCTGACTGAGACCAGGGTTTAAATGGCATCTCTTCTGTCAGCCTGGCTTGAGAACGGGTAGGGGTCACACCCTGGGCTTCATCTGCAAGAGATGGGGGTCTGGTGCACCTTCCAGTTGCAGGGAGTTGAGGGGCTGGGCGTGGTGTTGGTGAAGGACATTTTGGGAGAGAGATGGATATGAAGGAGAACTGCGAGGGGAAAATGGGGTGCTATGAAGGGTTCTAGGGGGTTTACTGAGTCAGAACAGTTTCTCTGAAGACATTGTTTAAGAACTTCTATAGTTTGAATGAGGTTTGAATCATTTAGTTGCTTTTTGGTTTCTTCATACCGAGTGAACAAAGCAGAGCATTGTGCATCAGAGAATTTTGTTCCTTTTGGCCCGAGGGCTCCCCTTAGGTGGACTAATTTGGGCATATCCCAAGAGCCCCCCAGAGGGCCTACTGTAAAGAGAGTTTTTAGTAAAGTTTTGCTAATGAGAAAGAAAGTGGACAGCATTTGGCCTTAGAAGGATATAGTCAGCAGGAGTTTGAGGAGAGCTTTCAGTGGGTTGAAAAGCTCCCATGTTCTTGACTAACAGTACCTTTATACTTATGAATAGAAATATCTGGGACTCTAACCCAGCCTCTGTTCCTTACAGAGACTAGCCTCTTTGAATCAGAAAAGCCTAAGACTCACCTGGCCTCTGTTTACCCAGGACTCTAACACAGCTTCTTAAAAACAGCTGCTTGCTTGGGGCTCTGACCCAGCTTCTAGAGTATACTCAGAATCCTAAGGATCGAAATCCTCACTGTGTTTCAGGGGACATTTATTCAGAGCAATGGGCTCTGGAGTCGGATTCATCATCGGATACCCAAGCCCCAGCAAAGAGACTGGAGACAGAAGGTCTAGGTGCACACCGCGAAGCCTGGTTGTCACGTTGGTGAGTCCGATGGTGGTTCCAGTTCAGCTCTGGGTCACAGCACCAAAAACCATTAAGGAGAAACAGAGTCAGAGAGAAGTTAAAGCAGTGAGGATAGATTTTACCGAAAACAAACAAAAAAACCCCACCAAAAAACAAAACAAAAAACCCCCCAAAACCCACACAAACTATTGCAATAGGGAAAGAGACTCCAGTAGAGACCTGGGCTCAATTCCCAATACAACCAGAGCAAGGGGGAATTTGTAGCCGAGGAGCCGGCTAGGGGGTGGGGTGGGGGAGGCAGGCCAGGGCAGTTGGGTATCACCTGGGGGGTAGTGGGGATGGGGAGTTTGATCAGATTTATCAGGGGTGGGGATTTCTCGCTAAACTGATCTAGCAGGTTTCTTGCTAAAACTAGATTCTAGCAGCAGGTAAGCAGAGGGGCCTCAGCTCTTCAGGGAAAAGGTTGGGACAATTTTATCCTTTTCCACTACCTTTTCTGTGGGACCCCTCATTTGAGAAATGGATTTCTAAATTTTTTTTAAAAATGGAAGTGTAGTTGACAACACAGTGTTATATTAGCCTAGGGTGTACAGCACAGGGATTCAACAATTCCATGCATTCACTGGTGCTCACTGTGATGAGCGGGGTAGACTTCTAAAGTTTTTACTCTGAAATGCATACTGGGTGTCAGAAATGGACAACAGGCTCGTCTTGGCTTAACTGAACACACTGCAATATTTCACGATATTTAGCGCCAATTGGTCAATTAAAAAAGAAGGATTTGAGGGGTGCTTGGCTGGCTCAGTCCGTAGAGCCTGGGACTCAGGGTTGTTAGTTCCAGCCCCACGTTGCGTGTAGAGATTACTTTAAAAAAAAAAAAAACTTAAAAAAAAAAAAAGAAGAAGAGTTTGAGTTTAGGAGGTTTCTAGTCAAGAGAGGGACCCAGGAACCATGAGTAATGCTCTTAGAGGCCTGTGGTCAGCTTGGTAATTATTTTCTCTCTGTTAGAGGTTCCTCTTCTGGGGTAAATCCTACTTAAAGAGGAGGCATCCCTTGTGACCTGAACTTGAAGCTCCCAATATTTGGGTTCTGGCCCCTGCAGGCACCTCTGGCCTCCCAGGTGGGTTTGTACACCCATCCATCACGGGGGTCTGTGGCTCTGGGGGTCTGGCCAGCACCCAAGGCCTCAGGGTACTGGCAGGACAGACGCTGTGGGCCCTAGCCTTCAGCCACCCTGCATTAAACCTTACCCAGTTTCGCTAATATCATTTCATCTAGAACCTCCCCCAACCCCGCCCCTCTTGTTTTCTTGGAGCCTTTTTGAATCAAAGCACAGATGCACGGTTGCATAGCCCAGCTTCGCTCTGAGCCCCTGAGGTGTTGTGAGGGGTTGTAGAAACAGGTGGGGATTAGAAGCAGGCCTGGAGAGGGGGAGGGGGCCTGCCTCAGCACTGACTTACAGGACAGTCTGGAGCAAATTGTTTGCCCTCTTTGGGTTTGCCTCTTCATTGGTAAAAGGAGGGTTCTGGCTCAGGTAGGGGCCGAGGTACCTCATAAAGGCCAGGCGCTGTGGGTTGGAACCAGGCCCAGGGCCCCCACGCCCATCCTTGGCTGCCACCCACCCACCCACCCCACCCCCATGGGCCCCTCAGGCTCCTGGTACCAAGACAAGGAATAAACAAACAAGCCTAGGGAATGTCCCTCTTCATTGGAAACAAAGCTGGGGTGGTCTGGAGAGGCGTGTGGAGAGTCAAGAGTGCCAGGTGGAAAGGTGCCAAGGCGGCCTCGAAGATCACTTCCCTGCCCTGCCGGGAACATCTGAGGACACCAGGGCCACAAGTGTGGATTTTGTGCTCTCTTTGGTGTGATAAAATCCCCATCAGGAGCATCTCTCTCTTCCGAGCCAAGCCTGCCAAGGGGTGGACCCCGGCCTGTGCTGGGCTTGTCTTCTGTCTTCTGATCACATCTCCTCTTATGGAAGAGCCCCAGCTGCTTCTGCTCTGTCAGCGGAGCGCTGGGGAACGGGCGGCCTGGCTCCGGCTGCACACTCAGGGTCTGGGCTCCCGCCAGGCCCCCGCCGCCCAGCCTGCCCAGCCTGCCCAGCCTGCCCAGCCTCCCCCCTCAGCAACTCTCCGGCTTCCTTCCTCTGTCACCACCTGCCATTCCCCACTGATGAGCCCCTTATTGATCTTGGCCCATTTCTTAAAGTTGCCGCACTGTAATTCCATCCGGGCCACATCCTCTGCTGGGACTGGCCTGGCCAGTCCGCCTAGGTCTGTTCATGGTGGTGCTGCCCTCCTGGGGAGAGCCAGTGCCCCTGATGAGGAAAATCGGGTGGTCTGGGCCGACAGAGCGGGCCTTGGTGGAGGCTGGCTTCCCTGCTGAGGTTGGAACCTGCAGGAGATTGGGTGACGTTTTCTTGAGTTGGGGATGGGGATCCTTCTCTGCACGCCCTGCCTGCCCCCCCCGCCCCCGTCCCCAAGCATCCCGACACAGAGCTGGTGGCCCTCAGTGCTGGCTGCACGGCACATTTGCTGTGTTCCTTGCATGCTAGGAAGGAGGCCAGGCTTCCTTTCCCTTTCCAGGGTGACCTCAAAATCCATAGGCACCGCCGACTGCCCGGTTGGAGTTGAATCAGCAGATGCGTGCAGTGGGGCTGGGGAACAAGGTACGAACGTGATTTCCTGTGTCTTTGGGCGGTGACTGGGAGCTTGCCTCGGAGAGCGCAGAGGTGCGGGAAGCAGAAGTGGGAGCCAGAGTGACAGGTCCCCTTTCCTCAGGCCTGGGGTGAGGCGGGGGATGGCTGTCCTGACCGGGAGCCCCGGGGCAGGACTGAGGTCAGGGTGGACCAGAGAGAGAAGGCATTTAAGCTGTTCTGCACAAGTGGAATACTCATTCCTCCCCGGTTTACTTTTCAGGGGGGGTTACTGGGAGGACAGATGAGATGGTTCTAGAAAGTGCTCTGGACGTGTTATAGCAGCGTCAGGTCTGAATGTCTGTGCTTACACCGATGAGGAGTCGGGGTTCCCCCCCACCCCCCGCCACAGGCCCTGCCCTGGGCTAGATGTGGTCTGTGCCACTTGTCTGGGGTGCAGGCCTGGCAGGCCGGTGACCCCACCGTCATTTTGCTGAGGCACCATTAATGCCACTCAAGGCCTCAGAAGCCATAACGGGGACTCCCAAGAGTCCCCCCCTGCCCCCACTGTGAGGTATGCGGGAGAAGGTGCGGGCAGAGGACAGTCATCTTGTTACCTAGCTGAACAGCAGTCCCAAACAAAATCCAAAATTAAAACCACAATTTTTATTTGAACATAATTGAAACCTGTAACATAAAAATATCTTTCTGTCACTAGAGATGCAGATGACAACTGGAGGGGACTGGTCTTTTGCTCTGGTGAAGGCCTGATGGAAAATAAAAGCCCTGGGCACCCCCTGGCCCGTCCTCCGAGCCCTGCTCAGAATGCCCTTGGCAGGCGGCTGGAGGCGGAGGAAAGAGAAGTGGGGGGAAGGCCTTGCCTCTCCGCCTCTTTGGGAAAGCCGATGAGAAACCAGAGGTCACAGAGCATTGGAGGGCTGCCTTAGAGCCGCCACCAGCCAGGCCAAAATGAAACATCTGCTCCCGGCTCCCCAGGCACATGGCTGGGTGTGAGTGGGAGGCAGGGGTGGAGAAAACTGAGGCAGAAGCACAAATGAGCACTCTGCACCTTGGCCCTGAGATGGCCTCTGTTGGCACTGGAGGGGGAGACCAAAAATAAATAAATAAAAGCAATGCGCTTCAGGGAGGGAGGGTGACAGACCCATTAAAACACCGTATGTCCAGCGCGAGTGGGGAAGAGCCAGGGCATGAGGGTTTAAAGAACCCTGATGGAGGCCAATGGCCTCCAAATGCAAATAGCTGATGGGGGGAGGGTGTGGGGGAGGGGCAGTTTGTTGGAGGGGCTACAGTGGGGGTGCTGGCTGAGTCTGGGTGGGCTCGCTGGGGTGACCCTGACGTTTTTTTTGTGTGTGGCATGACCACAGACCACAGATCTAGAACTAGGAAGCCCAGGCTGCCCTCTACTGGTGATTCCTGACAATGACCACACACCGCAGGGCCGGACCTGCAACCCAAACCGGCCAGGAGCGAACCAGCCTGAACCAGCCCCCAGGGAGGACGGGCAGTGGCTGCGCTCCAGACCACGCCTCCCAGTGCACTGGGAGGCTAAGAGCCTCCCCAGGGCTTGGGGCAGGCTTCTCCATCTCTGCCTCGCCTGCAGAGGGGCCTGGGCTGAGAGTCTGTGGTGCTCACTTCAAAGGCATCGAGAAGAACTTGTTCCCGGACTTGCAGCGGACCAGCTCAGCATGCGCGCGCAGCACCATCTCGGGGTCTTCAAACTCATCCACGATGTTCTTCCACCGGGAGCCGAGAAAGGACAGTCACATTAGGGGAATCGGACCCAGAGGGCACTGCGAACAAGACCAGCCTACTAAAATCCTTCAGGGGTTAGGCACCATGCAGGGAGGCTGAGGGCCGGGCAGGCCCTAGACTCTGCGCTTAGGTGTCTTGTCTCATCAGCTCTGCCATCTGGGGAAGTGGGACCTATCATCCCAACTTTGCAGAGGAGGAAATGGACACTCAGAACCCAATAAAACTGGGATGGGGTCTGCTGGAGCCCGAAACCAGGGCTCTTTGCCCCCACAGCATGATTAGGCCAAGAGCAGAAGTGGCTGCTTGCTAATGGCCCAGGGCCTCTATCCTCCTGCACACACTTTGCTTGGCTTGCAACATGTTTTTAAAAAAAAGTCACATTAGTGCTAACATTTGAAAATGAGAGACTGCACATAAAAATCTGGATTTCTGGTCTCCCTTGAAAAACAGAAGTGCTAGCAACACTTGGTCCACAGTCCTACATGGCAACATTCCCCACGCTAAACTCTCCCAGCGGTGGAGGAGTATCAGCTCCTCGGAAGGCACTGACGGAAAAGTGAACCGTCTCATCTGCTTATCGGAACAGGAAGGCTACGGGGTGGATGCGCCTTACGCCTGGCATGTTTCACTCATTTCCAACACCTGCCGGGCCCTGCTGGGCACCCGAGCCTTCGACCTCTGGGCGAAGGGCTAGGACTTCAAGAGAAGCCTACAGCATTCTCTCAGATCAGTGGTGTAGGGCAGTGCTTCTCAAGTTTTAACGTGCACACAAATCCCTAGAGATCTTGTTAAAATGCAATTTTGATTTCTTAGGTCTGGGTTGGGGCCAAAGAGTCTGGATTGCTAATAGGCTCCCGGGGGCTGTGGCCATGGGCCTGCCCTTTGAGTAGCAAGGTAAGGTGATAGGGGTCTCCTCCCCCAGATTCTGGTTTGCATGCATAATCCTCAGGGCCTGCCGGCATCCCTCCCCCTCCCCAACATGTGGCCCATCACTCCTGGCGTTGGGCACCCTCCGTGCTCCCGCCCGGGAATTTACCTGTAGTTCCCGTAGGCACCGCCCTTCTAGGGGGAGACGCGCGTCACCCACACACCAGGCCAGACTGACGTGGAATGAAGGGTCCTGCAGAGGAACAGCAGGGAGGCAGGCGGTCACCTGGATGCCTTGGCCCGTCCAGAAGTGACAGGAGGTCTGTGATCCTTGTCACGGTATCCCTGCTGGAGCCCTGGCCTGCTCCAGGAGAGACTAGACCCTCAGTGCTGATCAGTGTCGATCCCAGGCACCCTCCGCAGATAGAATAGCTCTGGGTTGGCCCCGGCTATGGACTGAATTGTGTCCATAACCTGTCCCCCTCCCCACCTGCCAGATGCCTATGTTGAAGCCTCAACTCCCAATGCAGTGGTATTTGGAGATGGGGCCTCTGGGAGATAATTAGGGTTAGAGGAGCTTATCAAAGCGGGGGCGCTCGTGTTGGGATTCATGGCTGTATAAGAGATGGCAGAAAGCTGGCTTCCTCTCTTTCCACCGTGAGGACACAGTCAGGAAGGGAGTCCGAGCCAGAAACGGACCATGATGGCACCTTGATCTTGGACTTCTAGGCTCCAGAATTGTGGGAAAAGAAATTTCTGCTGTTTAAAGCACTCCATCTAGGGTATTTCGTTATGGTGGACTCAGATGACTAAGACAGTCCTGCTTCCAGAGGCTTTCCCTTAACAGTCATTAAATCTGGGACGTGGATGAGAACGCAGGCTCTATTTTCTGATCTAGAACATTTCAACAGATGACATACTTTCTAAGATGAAATGAACAAAACCAAAATGTCTAAAATTATGAGTAATAATTTCCACTGAAACTCACACTCCTATGCCTCAGCAAGGCTTTAAAAGAATGTATCAAGCAAAACCAAGGGCCCTTTAAGGACCTGATACTCAGTTTGGAGTGAAATACCCCCGGAGGGCATGGGGCGGGGCGAGGTGCAGGAAGGTTTGGGAAGCTACCCCTCCTCTTGGTGTGTCAATTTTACTAAAAAAAATTTGGGAGAACTACTACTTCTTAAAAAAGAGATGAACATGGATCCATATGGAGCAGAATGGGTAAATCTTGTGCATACTGAAGATAAAATAAGATTTCTATGAAGCGTCGGACTTCCGATGGGCTGCACCTGACTCCGCCACGGCCCCTCTACTCCCCTCTCTCCTGGAGGCCTGTGTCCTCCGAAGGCTGGCGTTCGGGACACTTCACGGGGGCAAGTTCTGGAGGGCTCTTCAGTTTGCCTCTAACAAGGGCTCCTTCGAGGATGGTTTGATTCCACTTTTAGGCGGGCCAATGGAGAGGAAGAGGCTGTTTGTTACCTGGTAGAAAGTGGTGAGGTCAAATTCCTCCATGACTCTGTCTACCTCCGAGACCAGGTCCAGGAACTGGGCGTGCCCAGAGGTGACCTCGAGCCCGACAAAGGTCCTGGGGAAGGCAGAAGTGGAGACAAGGTGAGCATGAGATGCAGCCCCCGAGAACCTAAACCATCTGCCCTGGGGGCAGGGGAGGGCAAAGGAAGCAGTCAGGTCAGGGGGCCTTGGTTCTCTCACTCTCCTGGTTGCCTCGCTTGCCTGCCCTCTGAGCTGGCTCTTTCCTCTGTCCCTAAACCTTCCTTCCCCAGTCCTAAACACACATCTCCTCCTTCCCGGGGGGGCTTACGACCCTTGAGGAACTTCTTCATGTGCCCCTGCCACGTGTCTACAACCGCCAAGCTTCTGCGGCCTTGCTCTCCAGGGTCGCATGACTCCTGAGTCTGGACCGTTTCTCTCGGGGACGTGGCTCCTGGGCACCCGCCACCCTCCCCTCAGCTCTCAAACACACTCCCTCATCTTTTTTTTTTTAAAGATTTTATTTATTTATTTGAGACAGAGAGAATGAGAGACAGAGAGCATGAGAGGGAGGAGGGTCAGAGGGAGAAGCAGACTCCCTGCCGAGCAGGGAGCCCGATGCGGGACTCGATCCCGGGACTCCAGGATCATGACCTGAGCCGAAGGCAGTCGCTTAACCAGGCGCCCCACACTCCCTCATCTTTAAAAACCCTCCCGTGAGCCCACATCTTCAGCCGGACACCCTCCTGGTCTCAGTGAAACTTATCAGATGACTTGCCCACTGTCACTATCTCTAATCCCTCACCTCCCAGCTTCAACCCACTCCACTACTTCTGGAACATGTTGGGCTCATTGGCGCCTCACGACTGCCCAGGGATGGACCTATCAAGGGCAGGCGTGTGACAGCGTGGAAATGAGAGGTCACGGAGGTGACAGTATGAGCTAAACGTTCAAGTGGGGACAGAGCTGGGCAGGGGCCCATGGTTTCTTCCAGTGGCAGGCTTTTGTTCACTTCACTGGGATGTTTTTCTCTACCTCTGCCCCCCTCCCCCCATCTTCCTCTAGTTATTTTTCTTAACGAAAGGTTCAGATTTGGGAATAGCTGCTTTTGTAGCCATAGAGTTGGTTAAAACACAAAGAAAAAAATGGGGCAGACAAGGCTGGAAGCAAAGCACCCTTTCAGTCTTTACTCCAGAGAATCTTCTGGAAGCAACTGGGGGCAGATGGGGGCAGATGGGGAGACTCACCTGGTTTTCTCTTGATTGGTATAAATCTTTACCCGGTTGGCAGTAAAGAAGAATCTGGAATTTAGAAGAGGAAAGACCACGTTTCAGGAAGAATAATAAGAGGAAAAAAATCCAAAAAAAGTTTATATTAAAAAGGAGGATTTTGAAAATACAGTTAACTCACTGCACACTTCATTTTGTTACCCTATTATACAGGTGGTATAACTGAACCCTAAAGTATTAGAGCTGGACAAGGCCTGACATAATCACCCAGTTGCAGTAACACATAGCTTCATTCAGATGCTAGCAAAATTTTTATTAATAGCAGTTCATCCCAATGAACAATTTGAGACTATTTCAATCTTACTGATGGGAACTGAGAAAGTCTTCATCAAGGAGGTGATAACAGATGAACATTTCCCATGTGCCAGGGGCTGAGCTGAGGGCATCCTCATGTGACTCTGTGATGCAGACACTTTAACTATGCCCATTTTACAGACTCGGAAGCTGAGGTTTGGTGAAGTTGAATTTGGTGAGCCACAATCTTAACCTCAGTCTGTCTGATTCCAAAGCCCTTGCTGTCACCTATGATGCTTTAATGAGGGGAAGTGGGTCTCTGTTGCTGTGGAAATGGGGCAGAAACACCTGCCCACCCAAGTACCCACCCATCCTCAGATCAGTTACACAGGGCCCATCAAGTTCAGTCAGGTAACTGCTTTCATTCTGGCTGGTTCCGGTTTGTGTTCTCTGAGACACTAGGAGATCTCAGAGGGACCAACTTGGTAAATCCCATTGCAGGAAATGATCATTGACGGCCTCCGGGCCAAGGTTCCGTATGATGGAACACAACACCCCAGCACGCTGGGTAGAATCTCACAACTTGTCCAGGGGCTCAGACTCAGTCAAACTGGGCTTCCCTGTTAGTCTTCGGCCTCCTAATGCATCCCTTTTGGGGAAAATGTAAGGGATGACAGAACCAGCAGGAGCTTGGTCAAGTGTCGAGTTTACCCAGAGTTCTGTAAGGGACCTGACAAACATCCTGAAGTGGACACTGGAGGCTTATGCCCAACTGTGAGGGTTAATTTTATGTGTCAACTTGACTGGGCTGAAGGATGCCCAAAGGGCTGGTAAAACATTATCTCTGGGTGTGTTTGTGAGGATGTTTCTGGAAAAGATTGGCATTTGAATTGGTGAACGGCATAAAGCAAATGGCCCTCCCCAATTTGGGTGGGCATCATTCAATCCATTGAGGGCCTGGACAGAACAAAAAGGCGAAGGGCAAATTGGCACTCCTACTCTCTGCGTGAGCGGAGACATTCATCTCCTGCCCTTGGACACTGGACGTTGACTTTCCTGGTTCTTAGGCTTTTAGGCTCTATTGGGACTTACACCATCAGTCATCTCCCCCCCCACCCCCATTCTCAGGCTTTTGGACTCAGACTGAATGATACCACTGTCGTTCCTGGTTCCCCAGCTTGAGGATGGCAGATTGTAGGATTTCTCGACTTTCATTACTGTGTGAGCCAATTCCTATAATAAATCTCTCTGTATCTCTATCTCTGTCTCTATTTCTATCCTGTTGGTTCTGTTTCTCTGGAGAACCCCAACACAGATTTTGGTACCGAGAGTGGTTCTAAACCAGGATTTTAAGATTGAGTCTTCTGAACTGGTTCTGGAAGCTTCTGGAATTGGCTCTCTGATTAGATTCAAAGATACTACTGACTCTGTTTCTAGTAGTAAAGTGAGCACTGGTAGTCCCCGTGGGAACCGATTATAGAGATGCACTGCATAATCCCAGTCAACCATTTATTAGAAGGAGATAAGTGACTGTATGATACTTTCAAACAATTTGGGGGAAACTATGGAATATAGTGACATTGGTTGGTTGCTCTTAACGTCGCTGGACAAAGTGGTAAAAGAAAAACGTGAGCTTGGGGATTCGAATTCCCAATTCAAGCAGCATCAAGGACCTAGGAACCTTTAGATGTGCCCTAAGGGAGAGCCTCCTGCCCCATAGCCTCAGGGCTGTAACTGCAGAAACTCAAAGGCAGAAGCGCATCCTGTGATCCCGCTGAATTAAACCAGTTGAACTAGTTGAGCAGCTGCTGCAGCTCAAGGAAGGACACTGCCTGCGAAAGACTGGGATCCTTTGGGATGGGACCGCGTGGGAAGCCCCGATGAAGCTGGGGCACTGAGCCCCTCAATTCTCACGAGCTTTCTTTCCCAGTGGTTTGGGCCTTTCCACCTCCATCCGAGGGGATTCACCTGGCACTGAGGCAGCTGCCCGGCAGGAGGATGGTGAGTCTGCTCAGGAGCCACCCCCACTACCCCTCTTGGCTTCTATTTTTCTTTAAAAGCTGTTTTATTTTTAAGATTTTATTTATTTGACAGAGAGAGCGCGCACGTGCAAGCAGGAGCAGGGGGAAGGGACAGAGGCAGAGGGAGAGGCAGGCTCCTGGCTGAACAGAGAGCCCGACGCTGGACTTGATCCCAGGACCCCAGGATCATGACCTGAGCCCAAGACAGACACTTAACGGACTGAGCCACCCAGGCGCGCGCCCTGCTTTTGCTTCTAGACCTATAAAGTCCCGGCAGACCCCTTAAGGTACAAAGTGTGACTCGTGAGGAGATGTGCCATGCTCCAAACTACTACCTCAGTTTTCTAATCTACATGAGCAGAAATCCACGGAACGTGTTTGGGGATGGATTTTAAAGGTGTGGTGCAAGCATCGTAGAGTTGGATCAGGCCGAATTTCGTGATATGGGCTCACTAAGTAGAGATGAATGTGAATGCCACAGCTCAGGGAGTTAGGAAGGGGATCTCACAGTTTGCTGGGTTAGTTGCCTGAAACGTGGACCAAGAGGTGGCTCCAGTGAGGGAGCTGAAAACACCCGAGCTGAGACGTGGGTGTAGTTACCATGGTAGACAGCAGAGTCTCAGGCAGGCCTAGGGCACTGGCTAATTGTCGCGGTGTTCCTAGAAGTGAACTAGACAGGAAGCCTACTAAACTCTTACTTCATCTGTACAAGCAGAAATGTTCTAGGCCAAGTGAACAAAGTCTAACCCGAATCATAAAAAGAAAGTCATGGACCCTCAATTTCCAGACTTGAGCCAGTTTATGGACCTAAGACCCCTTGAATGAAGGGGAGGGTGGGTCCCTTTGAGGAAGGACCCTGGTACACTACTAAAATTTTATAGTTCATCTTTCTCCTAGCCTTCTCAAAAGGGATCTTTGGCCTTTTGCCAGGTAATTGTGCATTAGAGAAAAGGAAATAATCAGGCCTGTTGGGAACTAGCAGATAATGGCTGTGAACTAATTCCAAGAGACCAAAACGTGACTGTGGCCCTCTAGTCAGGGTGGGGGCTCATGGAGGCCAGGTGACCAACGGAGTTTCAGCTTAGTCTCGGTGGGCCCCCACCCTGTGGTTATTTCTCCAGCTCTGAGTGTGTAACTGGGATATGCACCCAGCTGCTGGCAGAACCCCCACATCGCTTCCAACCCACGCAGCAAGGGTGATTATGGTAGGAGAGCCCACCAGAAGCCACCAGAACTGCCGCCACCTAGGAAAGTAGTGAATCAGAAGCAGTACTCTGTCCCTGGAGGGATCGCAGAGATCAGTGTCACCACCGAGGACTCGAAAGACGCAGGGGTGGGGATTCCCACATCTCCACTCTACTCTCGTATCTGGCCTTTGCGGAAGGCAGACGGTCTTGGAGAACGACGGCAGGTTAGAAGCAGTTTAACCAAGAGGTGACTCCAATTGCAGCTGGTGTTCTAGATGTGGTTTTATTGCTCAGGCGGGATCAACATAGCCCCTGGTTCCTGGAATGTGGCTACTGGCCTGGCAAATTCATTTTTCTCCAGCCCCGACCACGAGGCCTAGTGGCTTTCAGGATTAGTGGGCTTTCAGCAGGCAAGGCCAGCAACACGCTTTCACTGCCCTGCCTCTTGGGTAGATCATCTCCAGCCGTTACGCCATCATTTATTTTGCAGGGTCTCATCACCTTTTGCTTACACAAGACACTACACTGGTCCATGACACCGATGTTGACACTGTTGATCGGACCTAGTGAGCGGGAAGTAGCCACTACTCGAGACTTCACAGAACCCTGGCTAAGACACCAACCAACCCCCTTCTCCCAGGAATCTTGTATTGGAGGGCTGCTCCCCCCATTTTGTGCTGGGGGAGGGGTCTCTACCCCGCTGCCCCGGGGAGGGGGGGCATACCTGACCCAGGCCTGGCCAATCAGAACACAGCATTCCCTCGGTTGCAGCAACAGAATCAAAGGTGTGCTGCTGCCCACTCTTGGTCACAGGCTCAACCAAACAAACCTGAAGAGGCCACCTAGTCCGGCTTCCTCCAGGACACAGGAGAGGAGACACGTGCACTAGCAGGGGAACATCAAGAAAGCCAGCTTGGTGATCTAGGCGCTGCTCTCTGGTCCCACAGAGAGCAAGAGCATGAGCTACATCTGCGCTCCCCAGGGACCATTATCTCTAGCAATGGCCCGTGGGCAAAGTTTACAGAGGTGCCAGCAAGGGACTTGTCCAGTCAAAGAACCACTGCACGCCGAGGAGCCCAGAGCCATGGCTTCCCGCCAGAGGTTTCGTTCTCGCATGGTCTTTGCAGCCCAGATGCATGCAGTGCAATGATAAGTCATTTTTACCAAAGTCAGGTGGCCCCCCACACAGCTGCCATCCCACTTTTACCCAGAGAACAGAGCTGGAAGCCGATAACTGAAACATCCTCAAGGAAAGGGTTCTGCCAACTGGCCTCACAGACGGAGAGCACATTAGCCAAGTCAGACCAATCAAAGTTGTTCCTGTGACTTTTGCTGAAGCTATTAGAAAAGAGGGCTGGCTTCCCAGGCTGGTGGACTGGCAGCCCCAAGTTGCCGGTGGCCTTCTTTGTCTTTGTGAGAAGGAAGCCCACACGGAGAGGCACCGAGCTAAGAGATGGTGAGAGTCAGGTGCCATCTCTGGTCACCCCAATCCACTCATGCAGGAAGCCAGCGTGACTTCTGAACTTTTTAGTTATACCAGCCTATGAATTCCCCCTCAGTTTAAGCCACTTTGGGTTGGATCTCTGGTATCTGTGACCAAGGGAGTCCTGACTAATATACATATTGCTCAGTCAATTTGGTAGCAATGATAAAAAAAACGGGAATGGTGGGGTGGGATGGGCACTGAATGAGGTGCAGAGATAAGTGTTAGTCCTGATTCTCCGAATGACTGAACTAGAGCAAATCCCTTCCTCTACTGGCCCCCAGAAAGGGCTGAACCGAATGGGCAGTTCCCTACCTGGGCAGAGTGCGTCTATGGAATTCTTGGGCCTGAGGCCTCCTGCACTGTGGGAGTGGGGCTTGCGCTCTGGAAGACTTCGTTTTTCTCCTACACATCTACATGTCCAGGCTTTTGGGTAACACCTCATTTGAAGCAAGGGCTCTGCAAATAAAACCACCACCTGGATGGCTTCTTGGGCTCCTTCTGGAACTAACATTCAGAGGATCCCTCTCTCCTGCTCAGTTGTTCAACAAACATCCATTTGATGCCTATAGTCAGCAAAGCATCTGGAGAAGACACGTGGGGTATTCAGAGAGAAGTCGCATTCCTGGGCCTGCGGGTGCTTGGCTCCAAAGGGGCCAAGGACTGGATATGAATGAAATGAGCACGGGGGTATAAACTGCCCCAGCATTGGATGATCCCCAGGACTGAGGAACTCTGGGGGAGATGCCAAATCGGAGAGCCTCAAGGAAGGGGCAGGGCTTCGATCTGGCCAAGTGTAGGAGGAAAGGCACTCTGGTAGGAAGAAGGAGAAGTCCTAGGCTGGCAGACCAAACCAGAGGCGGGGTCCAGTTCCCATCCTTCGCCAAGCAGGGGCCTGCATGACCTCATTTCACTCTCCATAGGTCCCCTTGGAGGCGGCTACCATGACCTGCCCGCAGGTAAGGACGCGAGGTTTCCAGAGCTTCTGTGGCCTGTCCAAAGTCGCCCAAGACGGGGTATACGGCAGGCAGGTCCAGGAGATGTTCGGTGTTCTAACCTCCAGGTCTGGCCTGCTGGCTGGGGAAGCACACCCCACACCTACACCCCCACAGTAGCTTAGGACAGGAAGAGGAGCCAAGGGGAGGAGAAGAGGGGAGAGGCAGAGGAAGAGCCAGGCACTCACCGCGGGAAGGAGGCCATGCGGTCTTTCAGAGCCTGCACGAACGGGAGGATCCAATGATGCCGCAGCACCACGCTCTGGGACAGGCTGAGGTGGAACGCCTCCATCTGCACCAGCCGGGGGACATAGGTCTGGGCGTGGGACAGCAGCAGGTCCAGCAGGTCCAGGAACTCCTCCCTGGTCTCATCTGTAAGGGGAGTGGAGAGGGCGGGCCATTCTCTTAGCCAGGGCCGTGTGGCTGAATGAAGAACCCCAGACGGCCGAGAAAGGCCTTCGCTACTCGGGATTTTGGGGGGAAATTACTTTGAGAGCAGCCTAGCTCTATCTATTTTAACATGATTTTGTGGTTATAGAAGTAACACACGTATGCTCATTGTAAAGAATTCAAGTAAAAAAGGAAATATGCCAAGGAGAGAGCAGGGCCCCCCAAAATCCTATCACCTAGAGCATCGAGCAGTCTCCAAACTATTGTGATCACCTGGGCCATTAGTCAAACAAACTTGCACACATATGTGCAACAAACGTGTATTTATTTATAAGTTACAAATGTGCATGTTACAAAATTATGTCCATTGTAAAAGGTACACTCTCGAGAATGGAAATTTAATTTAATTTAATTAATTTATTTATTTAAAGTCTATTTATTTTTTGGTAATCTCCACACCCGATGAGGGGCTCGAACTCATCACCCCGAGATAGAGTCGCATGCCCTTTCGACTGAGCCAGCCAGGCACCCCAAGAACAGAAACTTTAAAAAGATGAGATGGGGCGCCTGGGTGGCTCAGTCGTTAAGCGTCTGCCTTCGGCTCAGGTCACGATCCCAGGATCCTGGGATCAAGCCCCGCATCAGGCTCCCTGCTCGGTGGGAAGCCTGCTTCTCCCTCTCCCACTCCGCCTGCTTGTGTTCCCTCTCTCGCTGTGTCTCTCTCTGTCAAACAAATAAATAAAATCTCTAAAAAATAAAAAAATTAAAAAAATTAAAAGATGAGATAAAAAGGGATATATAAAGAAGTTCTAATACTTTTCTTCCAGATGGATCATCTTGACCTCTCCCCTAGGGGGCATACACCCCACTTCCAAGACTGTCAGACATGGATGCCTATCTCCCCAGCCTCTTCTCGGTGCATATCCTCGTGTATACATTTTATTTGTTGAAAAAATGAGAGTGTACCATTCAAACTGTTCTTCCACTGGCTTTTTTTCTTTCTTTCTTTCTTTTAAAGATTTTATTTATTTATTGGTCAGAGAAAGAGAGAGAGCATGAGCAGGGGGGAGCAGCAGGCAGAGGGAGAAGCAGACTCCCCGCGGAGCAGGGAGCCCGATGCGGGGCTCGATCCCAGAACCCTGGGATCATGACCTGAGTCGAAGGCAGATGCTTAACCGACTGAGCCACCCAGGTGTCCCTTCCACTGGCTTTCTTTATGTAACACTACATGTTGGATAGCTTCCTCTCAGTGCAGAGGACAAGCTGATCACAGGTTCACAGTAATCCATATCACCAACAGCACTTCCTTTATCAGTCACCTATTAGACGTTTAGAATCTCCTGATAAATGTTTAGAATGCTCCTAATTTTTCACAAAGACGAAGAACACTACAATGACCACCACTGTATGTTCACATATTCTTCTTTTTTTTTTAACCAAATGTGGGAGCTGCATGGGTAACGGTCTGCTCACACCCAGTCTATTAGTCAATTTGTTCCAGTGCCCTGGTGGGTAGGCAGTATAGAGAATCATTCTCATTCTGTGGATGGGGAATGGAGGCTCTGAGTTGACCTGATCGAACACAAAATACTAAGAGCCACCACCTACTGTGTATTGTGTTAAGAGCCTGACATAAATGATCTGATTTAATCTTCACAACAGTCCTAGGAGATAGGGATTTCTATAATCCCCATTTTAGAGATAAGGAAACTGAAGCTCTGGGAAGTCCAGTAACTTACTAAAGGGTGCCCAGAGTACTGGGTAGTGAAGTGAGGTCTGACTCCAACGCCTGGGCATTTTTTGCCTGCCACTTACTCATGGGGGCTGGTGGGGGCGGGAGGGGGACCTGCCCCAGCACATCCAGGGTCCTCTCAGGAATAAATTGCCAGCTGCAGCCACACTCCGGGATGGCCTTGACACTGCCCTAGACCCTCCCTTGGTCACCCCCTCATGAGTGGGAAAACATTATACCCAGGGTTAATTAAAAAAATATTTCAGGCAACGAATTCGAAATTTTTTGAAAACAAGTTTACAGAAAAACTCCCCAATTCTTAAAACTCATTCTGTCTCTGCTAAGTCCACCTCTCTCCTACCATCCATGTCAGAGGTTTCTGGCTTGTTCCTCCTGGTTGGGGCCAGCTTCCTCCCATCAAGAGGCACCTATCAGTCTCAGTCACTCGCCCTTTACATGTTACTCACATGGCACATAGACATGCGTGGCCCAGTTGCCCCGCTCGTGGGGGAAGGTGCGCACCCGGCCCCCATGTTTTTCCCGGTCATCCTCAGGCTCCTCCTCGGTGTCTAGGAACATGTGCAGCACACTGTCGGGTACCGGCAACCGCTGGCTGGGAAGGGGGCTCTGGGCACTGCAAGAGAGAAAGGAAACGAGCACACTTAGCCTCCTGGCATTCTCCACCTCTGCACCCACAGCAAAAGTCGTAACCCCTTATCCAGGGTGACTGTGCACATCAATTTCCCACCAGGGGCTGGAAGCAGCTTTTAGATAACCACAAAGCTCTTTCCCCAGTACTGTCTCACTGGGGTCTCCCCACAGGCCCAGGAGGCCGACTTTAGCTGGGAGCATGGGAAACAACTGGGCAGGCAGCAGCGTGTGGTTCAGAGGTCACATTCCCTGAACAGTGGACAAGCCTGAACTGGAGTAGTGCTTCCTAGCTTTGGGGTCTTGAGCAGGTCATGTGTAGGCTGTGGGCCTCAGGCTCCTCATCTGTAAAGTGTACTTCTACCTGACAGAGCTTATTGTGAGATCAGCAGAGATACTACTGCTTGAAAGGCACTCTTCAAAGCACCAGGGGTGGCACTTGAGAACTGAAGCTCCACGAAGTCAGACTTCGACCGTTTCGTTCATTGCCGAGTGTCCCAGCCTGGCGCAGAGCGGGTGCTTCCATGAGCATTTACTGGATGGATGAAAACACTCTCCGTATGTGGAAACAGACCTAGGGTGGTGCTGTGGTGCGCGCCAGGAGATCCCGGCGGCGGCCAGCGCTGGAGGCTGGACCCGAGCCCACGTTTCCTGCCTCCTAACCTTGGCCTAGCCAGGTGGGGGCACTCTGGGGCTGTGTCCAGGGCTGTCCTCCGGACCCTCCTTTTCCGTTGTGCCCCTCTTCCTTCCCTGGAGAGCCGCTCCGCACCATCGCCCCTTTCCCCCCAGACGCTCGGGTCCCGTCGGGATGTCGCGCGAACCAGCACCCTCCCCAGAAAGATCTCCTCGCTCCTTACCGCCGGCAGCCTCCAGTCCCCGGCCGCGCCTGGGCCCCGGCCTCGGCCTCATCCTCATCCTCCGAGCCGCTGCTGCTGTAGCCCACCAGGGGCGCCGCACTCATGGGGCCTCCTCCACGACTGCAGTCGGTATCCGCGAGCGATCGCACCCGGAATTCCGCCGTGCCGGAAGTGCCCTCCCGGGGCGGGGCCCGGAGAAGCACCGCCTCGGGGCGGGGCCTGAAGGGGCGGGGCCCCGCCGGACTCGGGCGGGACTCTACACCCAGACCACGCTGCCTGCCAGCTCGCAGCGCCTTGACGGCTACCTGGAGCCTCCCGGAATCCCACCCCTAGCCTCTGTGTGCCCATTTCACAGATCGCTCTGGGCCCTGGCCTCTCTGTTCCCTCCTCTGTCAGCAGCCATCCGAGACCAGACCTCCTAGCCACGGACGGTCCCTGGGTCAGCGGTCAGCGCCCTAGACCCAGCGGAGATCCCTGCCCTCGAGGCCCGGACGGGATCAGAGGTCCGGGAGCCCCCTCCTCAAGCCGGTCCAGAGCCCGAGCTCCAGGGGCCCGTCTCCTAAGAGCAAGCTGAGCAGTCAGAAGCGGGTCAGTTCCAGAAGATCAGAGGGTCTAGGAGGCCCCTCCTCTCAAGCGCGGGCGTCGGGTCGCAGGTCGGGTCGCGGGAGCCCCCTCCCCCAAGGCCGAGCAGGTTGGTCGGAAGCCGGGCGCCCTCCCTGGGTCCGCTGAGGCGTGCAGGTCAGGCAACTGGAGAGCCACCCCGCACGCCCGACTGTCCGACCCGGCCCGGCCGCGGGGTCCCCGGCAGGGGGCGGCCTCGCTCCGTGCCGCCCGCTCCTCCCGCAGCCGCCGCCGCCCCGGCTGCCGCTCCTCCCCCGGCCCCGCCTCCCTGGCCCCCGCGCCGCCCGCCTGTCCGCCGGTCTCTGCAAGGCCGTCGGTCCGTCCGCCCGCCCTCCCGGCGCTCCTCCGCCCTGGCCCCGCTATCCCGGCCACGCACGTCGCTTCCTCGGTTCCGGCCGCCGCTAGCCCGTTCCCCGCCCCCGGGCCGGCCGCCGCCGCTACTCGAGGCCGGGGATTGGCAGTGCGCGTAGGCCGCGCCGCCGCCGCCGGAGCCGGAATAAAGGGGCGGCCGAGAGAGCAGCCGGTCGCCACTCGCCCCGCGCCTGACCCCGCGGGCGGCCTGGAGCAGGTGAGCGGCGGGGCGCCCGGGGCTGCGTCTGGGGGCCACTCCCGCGCCCGCCGCACCCCTTCCCCAGCCGGCCCGCCCGCCACCACCACCACCTCCCCCCCTTCCACCTCCCGCCCGACCCGGCGGCCTCCTGAGCTCTGGGGCGGCCCCAGGCCAGCCGGGGCGCGTAGCTACTAACCGGGCCCAGCCTGCGGCCCTGGGGCCTTCCTCGGGCCCAATCGCCCGCGGGGCCGGCGCTCTGGCCCGTAGCGGCCTGGCCGTTCCTGGTGAGGGCTGACAGGAGGCAGCCCAGCCGGTCTGGCGGGCAGTGCCGGCGGGGAGGTGATCGCCTTTCATTCGGGTTCCCAGGGAGGAGGAAGGGCTGGCGTGGGGCGCAGGTGGGGGCCTCCCTTTGCCTCCGTTACCCTGGTCTCTCCTCTTTGCGGAATGATCAGAGAGGCCTCCGGGTCGCACCTTCCTGGAAGTGGGCAGGGGTGGGCAGCTGAGCTGGGGGCCCAGGATCCGGGACCCTGGTTCTGGCAGCCATTCATGCCGGAAAAAAAAAAAAAATTCATCTGGGTTGGCTCATCCGGACCTAGACTGCGCTCAGAGTAGCCCCTCTTCCCTCTTTCCTGGGGAGGCTTCCTACCTGCTTGTTCATGCAACCTGCTGCGTCCACCACGAGCAGCGGCTCCTTTCCTTTTTTCCTACCCGGAAGATGCTGTGGGTGACAGTTTTTCACCTGACTCTTAGGTTTCTTTGGCAGAACAGTTAGAGGCAGGGCTGGCCTGTGAAGGCATCCCCTTTTTTTCTCCTCTTTCCCTCAGGAGAAAACTTAGAAACTTTTCAATGTTTGAGGCAGAGGAGCTGGAAACCTGAAAGTGGGTTGCATGTAATTCTAAAAGTTCCTCCCTCTCGCTCTCATTACCTTCTGCTGCCACAAAGTGGTGAGTTAGAGATTTGCCTGGGCTGGGTGGTCTTTCCCTTCCATGGATTACCCAAAATGTTAGAGACTTGGAGCAAGGGAATGGGGTTGCCTCTGGAAAGGTTGTCTTTTCCAGGTTGTCCTGGGAAGAGGAGAAATGCTCTGTGCTTAGCATGCTACTTCCCACATCGCCGAGGCAAACTCCCGATTGCCCACTTTTTCCTGCGGGCCTTGGCACTGTCAGATTCAGAGGATTTAGGAGTTTTGGGTGCTCTGGGAGATAACTAGAGCGGGGATGTTCTGCTGTGGAGCCCTCCAGGCTGGGTGGGTCTATGGACCTATCATCGTTACCCCATCATATATTGGCTCAGGTCTCTGCAAGGCCATCCTAACTGTTGGGTGGAGGAAGAACAGGCACGTGGTCAGGATAGAGGGCCTAGGGGATAGTTGAGAGGGATGTGGGTCAGCCCCTCACAAAATCAGTTTTTTGAGATGGTCCTCGGTTCCTGTAGTTGTTTTAAATATTGGCTGCCTGAGGCCGTTTGCCCTTGGGCCCTCAGGTCTGGGAGGCCTGGTTCTCGGTCTCAGCAGGCTGTTACCCTGAGCAGGGATGTCCTGGGTTGAGATTCAGGGCAGCCAGGGGAAAGGAGCTCGAAGGCCTCGGGGCGTCCTCCACCAGTGCCTCTCTGCTTTTATCTAATAACATATTGGGCTTCCAAGTAAGAATTTTGTTTCCAAAAAAAGTTACGCTGCTGAAATCGGTTTGGACGCCATGGGCCTCCCTCTTCCTTTGGAGCATGAGCAGAATTTATGACTTCTTTGTATTATGCGCAGATCATCCCAGACCCTTATCTGTGAGACAGCTGGCTACAGAGGGCTGGCGGTAGGCTGGGGAGCCCGGAGGCTCTCTTTGCTGGAGGGGCTGAGCCGCCAGCAGACTTCTTTGGTCATGGGTGAAGAGAGCGGGTCTTCCAGCCCTGAACCCCTCTCTCTTCCCTGATGTGGCAGCAGTGTGGCGAGTGTGGGCCGAACGGGGAGAGGGGCCCAGGGACCAGCCGCGGATCTCGGCGTCAAGCTGACCCTTTTTCTCTTCCCTCCAGAACCAGTCATCGGGGAAGGCAGAGCCCCTCTGGCCTCGCCCCCCGGCACCCTGCCCTCGAGAGCCCCGCGTCCCGTAGGCAGAGCCTGGCAGTCCGTCTTGGTTAATGCCGCCGGCCGTCTGACCAGTCCCCCTTGTGTGCCTCCTCTGAGGTTTTTGCCCATCCCTGATCCTGGGCAGCTTCTCTCTGGGCTGGATCACCTTCGGCGGGAAACTGAAGCCCTTACTCTCCAAGCCCTGTTTCGTCTTCCCAAGCATGTCAGAAAGCTGGCAGCAGCCCCCGCAGACGCAGCCCCAGCACCACGCCGAGCCACCACCCGCCCTGGCCGAGCACGCGCTGCCCCCGGGCTCGGCCGAGAACCCCCTGGGCTGTGCCGTCTACGGCATCCTCCTGCAGCCGGACCCGGGCCTCCAGCCCCCGCAGCACGCGCCCCTGCCGGCGGCTGGCGAGCCGGGCCCCAAGTGCGGTGTGTGTGGTCACGACCTGGCGCACCTGTCCAGCCCACACGAGCACCAGTGCCTGGCGGGCCACGACCGCTCCTTCCAGTGCACGCAGTGTCTCAAGATCTTCCATCAGGCCACAGACCTGCTGGAACACCAGTGTGTGCAGGCCGAACAGAAGCCTTTCGTCTGCGGCGTCTGCAAGATGGGCTTCTCGCTGCTCACCTCGCTGGCGCAGCACCACAGCGCGCACAGCGGCGCCAGCGGCCTGGTGAAATGCTCCATTTGCGAGAAGACCTACAAGCCGGCCGAGGCAGCCGAGCCGGCAGCCACCGCCGCCGCTGCTGCGGCCACCTCCCTGCCCCCGGCCCCCGCGCCGCCGCCGCCGCCGCCGCCGCCCCCGCCGCCGCCCCCCCCCT
>NC_058418.1:32919712-33005895 GCF_002201575.2 Neomonachus schauinslandi | reverse complement strand
GCGCCCGGCCGCCGCCGCCGCCGCCCCCCGCCGCCGCCCCCGCCGCCGGCCGTGGCCCCCGCGGAGCAGGCAGACAAGCCGTACAGCTGTCCCATCTGCCAGAAGCCCTTCAAGCACCTGTCGGAGCTGTCGCGGCACGAGCGCATCCACACCGGGGAGAAGCCGTACAAGTGCACGCTGTGTGACAAGAGCTTCAGCCAGTCCTCGCACCTGGTGCACCACAAGCGCACGCACAGCTCCGAGCGGCCGTACAAGTGCGCGGTCTGCGAGAAGACCTTCAAGCACCGCTCGCACCTGGTGCGCCACATGTACGCGCACTCGGGCGAGCACCACCTGTTCCGCTGCAACGTGTGCGAGCTGCACTTCAAGGAGTCCTCGGAGCTGCTGCAGCACCCGTGCACGCCGAGCGGGGAGCGGCCATTCCGCTGCGGCGAGTGCCAGAAGGCCTTCAAGCGCCCGTCGGACCTGCGGCAGCACGAGCGCACGCACAGCGCCGAGCGGCCCTTCAAGTGCGACCTGTGCCCCATGGGCTTCAAGCAGCAGTACGCGCTCATGCGGCACCGGCGCACGCACAAGCCCGAGGAGCCCTTCAAGTGCGGCCTCTGCGAGAAGGGCTTCGGGCAGCCCAGCCACCTGCTCTACCACCAGCACGTGCACACCCTCGAGACCCTCTTCAAGTGCCCCGTGTGCCAGAAGGGCTTCGACCAGTCGGCCGAGCTGCTGCGGCACAAGTGCCTGCCGGGCGCGGCCGAGCGGCCCTTCAAGTGCCCCGTGTGCACCAAGGCCTACAAGCGGGCGTCGGCCCTGCAGAAGCACCAGCTGGCTCACTGCTCGGCCGCCGAGAAGCCCCTGCGCTGCACCCTGTGTGAGCGCCGCTTCTTCTCGTCCTCGGAGTTCGTGCAGCACCGCTGCGACCCGGCGCGTGAGAAGCCGCTCAAGTGCCCGGACTGCGAGAAGCGCTTCAAGTACGCGTCAGACCTGCAGCGGCACCGGCGGGTGCACACGGGCGAGAAGCCCTACAAGTGCCCCAGCTGTGACAAGGCCTTCAAGCAGCGCGAGCATCTCAACAAGCACCAGGGCGTGCACGCCCGCGAGCAGCAGTTCAAGTGCGTGTGGTGCGGCGAACGCTTCCTGGACGTGGCCCTGTTGCAGGAGCACAGCGCCCAGCACAGCGCCGCGGCGGCCGCCACCGAGGGCGCCTACCAGGTGGCCGCCTGCCTGCCCTGAGTGCGGCCCTCAGTGCGGCCCTGAGTGCGCGCCTCCGAGCGGTCCCCACCGGGCCCTCCCCCGCCCGGCTGGGCGGTCTGAGGACCGAGGGCGCTTGGGCGGCCGCGGGGTGGGGCTGGGGGTGCCTGGCGCTCCCCATACCGGCCTGGAGGGAGGGGGTGGGGGGAGCCGGATCGCTGTGGCTGGCCCTGATCCCACAAACCTCTTTCCCATTACAGGATTCCTTTACTTGAGAGCCATCAGCCTCCCTTGTCTCTGGGGGCCTGGAACCAGGCTGGAAGTCAAGTGGCCTCCCTCGACCCCAAGGAGGGATTGTTGCCAGCCCTATCTTCCCAAACTTTTCAGCCTAATTAGAAACCAGATAGGTTAGGAAAGAGGATGGTCATGGTCGGGCCTGGGAGAAGGGCTGGATCCCACAGGTGGGCTGGATGTAGGGCATCTTCCTTCAGGTCGCCATTTGAGGGAGCAGGCCAGCTTTGTGATGTAGTCCTGGGGACCAGGAGGGCAGACGGTGAGCCTGAGCCGCAGGCCTCTCTGTCTGCTCCAGGTGGGGGCGGTGTGGCCTCCCGGGTTCCCCCAGAGAGACATGCAGGACGGCTGCACATCTGTGAGCTGGGTGTGCCTGCAGAGAATCGGCCCAGCTAGAAGGGAGGAGGCAGAGAAGCTCTCCTCTGACACACTCAGCCAGGGACAGTACCCTCCACAGGGAAGGGAGGAAAGGTGGCTTTTGTTCTGAGGCCTAATCCTGCTGTTCGGAAAGTGCCCCTCCTACCTTTGCAGCATGGTTCCACGCTCTGGGGAATGTGTTCTCGGCCAGACCGAACTACTGATGAGAAAGAAGGGGATGGTTAGACCACCTTGGTGCCTGGGAGGAAGCAGGGCCAAGTCCACGGTCTTACCAGTGGATGTAAACAAGTGTCCTCCCCCTTGAATGTGTGAACCAAAGTGTCAAGAGCGTGGCTCCAAACAGCTTGCGCCAGCTCTCCTTCAGGGCCAAGACCGGGCCTGGCACCCAGGGTGGGGGTGGGGGTGTGAAAGGACTCTGACTCCACAGTGCTTTCCCAGCCCCTGGGA
The DNA here is from genome assembly GCF_002201575.2 of Neomonachus schauinslandi. Classification (NCBI taxonomy): domain Eukaryota; kingdom Metazoa; phylum Chordata; class Mammalia; order Carnivora; family Phocidae; genus Neomonachus; species Neomonachus schauinslandi. The sequence continues at coordinate 33,003,594 of NC_058418.1, read as the reverse complement.
ACCTTCCCCGTCAGTCTGGCTCCTGGCCTGGACCCCGGGGGTCTTGTGCTGCCAAGATGCCCTGGACATTATCCAGTGACTTCCAAGGCCAGAGATTCTGGGGTCCTCCCGGGGTCCCTGTAGGTCTCTGCCTGCCCACCGGGGCTCATGGAGTCAAGGGTGTCCAGGGCAATAGGGAGCAGGCCAGGGCAGAGGGTTGTTAAGGGAGCTGGTAGGTGCCTGGAGTTGACTGAGATACTGGCCAGTGGGGGCCCTCCTGGGGAAGCCCGAAGGACCTTTATTATCAAAATGATTCTTGTGAACCCAGCTGTGTCCCTGCCCTGCCCTCTTCCAGCCCTCCTTGGGCGTGGGTCTGGAAAGACTTTAATCAGTGCTTGCACCAAGGGCCCAGAGGAGCAGGGAGGCCCGCCTTGTCTCACTCCCACCTTGAGAAGGCTGAACAGCCCACATCCGCCTCCTCTATGGGACCAGGCTCCCTTCCTGTGCCTGCAGAGAGGGGCCGGTCCTTCCCCTCGGTGCTGGCTCTCAGTCACAATGCCTCAAAAGACATGGAACCCAGGCCGACAACAGGCCCAACTGCAAAATTTTCCCTTTCCTTTTGCTTTCTAAAAGCAGTTGTTATACTGTTCATAACATTGTATAGTTTAATTTCACGTCATTTTGGATCTTATATAAAAATGTGAAAATTTGGATTTTTAAAAAGAATGACTCCATTTTAGATAGCCCCTTTTGATGTTAATATATAGTGAGTCCAATGTATGCTTTAGAAGTAAAGACATTGACCATCACAGACCAAAGCTCTGCTTGTTCTGGTCATTCTTCCCCTGGGGGATGATGGGGCATGGAGAGAGAGACAGAGGGGTGCAGGCTCGGGTGGCAGGCTTGGGATTGGGACATGAGGCTGGGTTCGAATCCTGAGTTTTGAATGTTCTGGTCATGTGACTTTGGGCAAGTCACTCAACCTCTTTGGGACTCAGTTGCCTCCCTTGCCTTGCTTAGTTGCTGTGAGGATTCATGACGTCCCATATGGAGGCCCTGGGCTTGGGGGGAAAGCTGTGAAGGTGCTGACAGTCCTCAGGGCCCTAAGGGATAGGCTTGCGGCCTCCTGACCTGCTGGAGGTCTAACTGCAGCCCCGGCGGAGGGAGCTGGGCTGGGAGGGACACGCAGCTTGTGGATGGTAAGAAGCCCTGGGAGCCCGGCCTGGTAAGCATGAGTGCTTGCTCCGCCCCCGTGGGAAACCAGGGCTTGCCCGAAGCAGCAGTGGCCCCAGCCAGGTGCCCTGCCGCAGAGGGCTGCCTGCTCTCAGCCCACTTGTACTCACCCCATCCTGTGGCCATCCATCTGTGTGTCCAGCCAGCTGCCTCCCTCCTTGGCCTTCTAACCCACCTTTCTGTTCCCTGCCCCAGGCCCCCAATGGGCCAGCTGTGACTCAGGCTCCTTCCATTTTCTCAAAGGCAGGGGTGGAGGTGGGGAGAGAGGGAGAAACAGCCTCCCCAGGCTAGGGGAGGGTGGTCAGCACCTTGCCCCGGAGGTGGGGGTGGGGAGAGTAGAAAGTCAAGAGGACAAGGAGCTGCCCATGCCACAGGGGGGCTCAAAACTGGGGGCAGACAGCTAGTGGAAAGGCTAAGGAGGACCCCAGAGGTGACCCAGACCCCACACCCCTTACTTCCTCTGTGTGTGCCCCTGGGAGGTCCTCCCTTGAGGAGCCGTGTGGTCCCTTCCTGCAGGTGTCCACTTGTGAGCCGGAGGATGCCCAGGGCCCCTCGTGTCCATGCCAGGCTTCGATCCTGCCTTCCTTGCTAGCTGAGTGACCTTAGGCAAAACCCACACACCTTGCAGAGACTCCTGGAAAGCACTGGCATGTGTTTGGTGCTTTATAGCTTCAGGTTGCCCTTCCTGAATGTTCGATGGTCTTCGTGTGCGTGGGCAGAAGGAGCCCCGGCGGGGCTGAGCTCACACGGAGCCTACAGCGACGTGCTCTTGCTCTGTCTCCATCCTCTTCTTACAAAGCTACCCCCGCCCCCCTCCGGCCCTCTGCCTCTGGGCTCCAGCCTGCGCCCAAACCAGGGCAGTGAGTGGAGCCTGGATGTTCAGGTTTAAGCCCTAGCCTTTTAATAAAAAGTGACCCCAGGCACTTGTTATCTGCCCCTCTTGGGGGCCTCAGTTCCCCATCTGAAGCAGAGCTCTTGACCCTGATCTCTAAGGGCCCTTAGAGACCTGACACTCTGATTCTGGGAGGGTGACAGGATCAACCTCTGTCCTCTTCCTCTCCCTGCCTCTGCTGGCTTCCAGCCTGCAGTCTTCCTGTGTCAGTCTGGCTTCAGCTGTAAGCGACAGAAACGGCGCAGACAGGCTTGAGCAGCTGACCACACCGCCCACCCACCCGCCCAGGAGCCCCCACAACCTCCTGCGTCCCACGGCTGATGTGAGTCTCCCCCTCGTAGAGCAGAGCATTTTCACCAGGGGACCTGGGACACTGTGATGTGGGGCGTAAACTAATACTACCTCCTTCAGTCTGGGGAATCATGCGCTTTGCCCCAACCACTGACACGTAGGAAGAAGGTGGTACCTTGGGGTGAGCCGTGACATCGGGACGACAGCCGGAGCTGGGGAGGATCAAGAGACAGAGGCGGACAGAAGCCTCCCGCTTCGGAGCTGGTAATTCGGGAGGGTGAGGGCACAGTGCAGTGGCCTTTGTGGAGGGTTGGGCATGTTGTGGCCACTCGGGAGAGCAGAACAGTCGGAGGTCAGAGGCCGGAGGGGGCTGCCCTAACGCTTCCCTCTGAATGTCGGGGCTCTCCCCGCCCCCACCCCGACACCCCATTCATAAGCCCTGTCCCCTCTGCCCGCTGGTCAGAGCCTCCTACCAAGAGGGCAGGGCAGGGCAGACGTGAGTATTCCCTTCGGGCTGACGCTTGAGAAGTCCTGGGGCTGCCCAAGGCCACGCATTTGGTGGTGAAGGAGGCCTGGAATCGGGGAGGCTGGCCCGGTGGGGAACAGACAGAGGGGATGGGTCAGCCCTGGGCTCTGAACGTCCCAGGCCCCCAGCTCCGGCCGCTGAGGCCTGGGGCTCTGGTTCCAACCCACTCTTTGCGGGCCAGGAAGCTGGGCACAATGGCTGGGCCCGGTGCCGGCACCCAGTCCAGCCAGGGGACAGGAAAGCCTTTCACCAGCTGGCAGAGGGGGCGGCCAGCCCTCCGGTGGGCCCTCGACTCCTTGAGGGATTAAAGCCGCCAGGCTCTGTCTCCCCATCTGTGCAGAGGCGGCTCCAGGAAGAGCCTAGACCTCCTCAGACGCCTTTGTGGAAGTTTTCTGTCTGTCTCCAGTCCTCCATCCTGCCCTCCCGCCTCCCTACCTCATTCCCTCCTCCAGAGCAGGCCTCAGTCAGGCCTGCGGGCTGCTCCGGCCTTGGACGTTGGCCCGGGGCCTCCCAGGCTGGGCCAGGCTGGCCTGTGATAAGCTCCACATCCCATCCTCAAACGGGGGATTTCTTTGTTCCTTGAAGGTCATGCCTCCAGGAAAAGCCTTGGCTGCTATTGATTGTCACAAATGTACAAAGATTCCAGGCCCGGAATGCCCAGTCCTCCTCAGGTCCCTGAAAAGGAGGTCAACAGGAGGGGTGGGAATAGGGGGTGCCCGCGGGGGTCTCCCTCTTGCCTGTGTGTGTTTCCCCAACCTAGGTCTGCATTCCTGCCTTTGTTCATCCAGGAGCTGGTGCTGCGGGGCATGCAGCTAAAACTTCAGAGGAGAGAGGTTTGAGGTTTTCATGTATCAAAAGGTAAGGTCAGAAATGTCAAAGCTTCTGATTTTTAGCACAGAAGATTACATGTGAGTCCTCCCTGACCCTCACCTCACCCCTGATCCATCCCCGTTGCCAGTCCCAGGCCCTGGGTGAGGATGTATGTGGTGTGTTACTTTGTCATGAACACAACTGTTACTTTGTAGTAGTTGTTTCATTTAGTCTAGATCTGTGTGTGGGTTCTGCGCGGCCCCAGGCCCCATCCCTGAGCCCCTGTGTTCACTCAGAGAGGTAAAGGGAGCCTCCAAGTGCAGTATTTCCTTAGAGCCAACTGTGGGCCAGAGGCTAGGAGTTTGTTCTGTAGTATCGGGGAAGGTTGGGGGCCGGGGGGGAGGGAGCACTTGAGAGAGGTCGGCCTGGGAGAAATGGTGGGATTTGGGTTGGAAGTGATGGGAAAGGCATTTCGGGTGGGAGGAAGGCTTTGAACAAAGGTGAGGAGGCAGACAAGAGCCTGGGTGTTCAGAATAGCAAGGAGGCTGGTGGGGAGGTTTGTGTGGGGCAATGCATTGAGGCCCAGGGCCAGGGTTGTGGATTGGGGCACTGGCCAGGAAGACCTGTGGGTGAGGCCATGGAGGCTGGACTGTCCCCAAGGTAGTGGCCATAGGGAGGATTTCTAATGATCTATTTATGATGAATAAAGAGTCCTCCCCTGAGGCTGAGGGGACTTTGAGGCCAGGAGACAGTGGCCCAGGCTAGGTGGGAGTGGGGCTTCTTCCCATCTCTTGGCCTCTGGGTGGGATTATCAGATGTCCCCACCCCCAGGAAGCCCCCTCTGGTTTCCTCCCCACTCTTGGCTTGTATCTCTCTCATAGCAGGAAGGCAGTGGAATGTGGTGGCTACGCAAGCTCAACGGTCGGGTAGGCTGGCTTCAATTCCCAGCTCTGCCAATCACCAGCAGTGTGACCTTGGGCCAGGCACTTAACCTCCATTTCATCACCCATAAAATGGGCCTAAAATTACCCACCTCATGGTGTCTGCAAGGTGTTTAATACATTATCTTACGCTTAAAAAATAGAAAGTGGTAGGGTGCCTGGCTGTCTCGTCGGAAGAGCATGGGACTCTTGATCTTGGGGTCCTGAGTTCCAGCCCCGTTTTGGGCGTAGAGATTAATTAAAAATAAATTAATTAATTAAAAAAAAGGTACATACTGAATCAGGCTTGTTAATGCTCATCCACTCTGCATTTCCTTTATTCTTGGGCACACATTTTTAGGTCTATGGAATCAGGATTCAGTGTACAATTGGTGAGCAAGAACCTAATTACATTGCTGGTGTGGGTTACCATACCTTTCAGTGTCTTGGGCTCGAGGAACGTGGTCTAGGTGTGCCCATTCTCACCTTCTGCTTTCAAGTTTGAATCAGCTGGGCCTGCCTTCCTCCTCCTGTACTGGGAGCACCTCCCAGGCACGGAGGGCTTCTGGTCTGTGTCCTTCCTGCACCCAGCATGGGGCCGGGTAAGCCTCAAATGTCCCCTGGGCCAAATTCCCGGAGGGCCTTGCCCAGTCATTCACCGTCAAGGTAGCAGGGCCAGGAAAAAAGCCCCAGGCACTTGATTCCCTCTGGTACATTGAAGCATGCTCTCTGGCTGTCCCAGGCCCACACAGGCCAGGACTCCAGCATCCCTGCTGTGATGGGAGCCTTGGGCAGATCTATCCCTTCTCTGAGCTGTCATGTTGGGAGAGGCACTCAAGTTTGCAGAATGTGGCTCTGACACCCCAAGAGGTTCTGCCAGGGGCTTCCTGAGGTTCAAGCCAGGTGGACTGCCCGCTGGGCTTGGAGGAAAGGGTTTCTTCCTGCATGAAATGGCAGGAAGCTGGGTACCTTCTCGATAGGCCCCCAAGGAAGAAGGGGCTCCGTGATCTGTTTACCACTCCCCGTCTGCTCCTCCCCATGCTCCTGCTCTGTTGTCAGCAGAACCCCACCCTTGAGGACAGACAGACACCATGGTCCCTCACCTCCATATTAGGATAGTAACCATCACCTCCACCCCTAAAAGAAATTAAAGTCAGCCTAGAGTCTGTAAGGCAGGCTCTGTCTGCATTATCAGATGACAATGACAAAGCTGTCTCCTTGTTTTTCACCCAAGATTGAACAAAAGACCTCCCATTCTGGGAAATAATTTATTCTACGACATTGAGCGCAAACTGTATGTGAACACTGTGTCAAGTGCTGGGACTTGCTTTGAGTCCTGAGTTCTGGGTGTGGCCGAAGTGAACTACTTCCTGATCTGGGCCTCAGTTTTCCCATCTGTGATATAGGATAGCATTCGTTCTGGTCACTTTTCAGAGTGTTTATGGGATTTGAGGCATGGAGGAGATAATAAGTCACATGACAGTGTGTTCTGAATAGTGTAACATAGAGTCCAGAAATAAGAGCCTGGTATTATTCTTTAAATTCCTTCCACCTGAGACCTAGCTTGTATGCAGTAGGTGCTCAGTAATTATTAGTGGAAGGGGATGGGGAGGGTGTAAGTCAGGGTTTCCTAACCTTTCTGGGCTCTGACTCTCCTGAGAATCACATGACAACAAGGGGTCTCTCCATGGGAAAATGTATATGTGGGGGCACATACAGTTTTGCTCATGATTTCAGAAGTTTCAAGGATCCCTGAGGCTCTAGACCCTAGCCGCAGGGCTCTTGTTCAGATAGACTTAGAGCTTGGTGGCTATTTATCCTGGTTGGGCTCTGTCCTTGCAGACTGCCCACAAGTGGGATGCAGGTGGGCTATCTGGAAGGGAGCTGTGCATTGATCCTGGCTCTCCCTAACCTTGCCAGAGACACTCTTCCTTAGCCCTTTGAGTGCAGTTATTCCGGACCTGGCTCACGAGAGCCCATGGCTATCCCCAGGACATCATGCTTTCCTTTCTGTAGTTTGGTGGACAGATGTGAGGGCTAGTCCTGAAGCTACGTGGAGGGAGTAGGTGAGTCTTGCTCCACGCCCAGAGGCTGCCTTGAGCCCACCAGAGCCTGCCAGACCCAGGGAAGCCCCCAGAGTATACTGGTATGGTAAAAGCTTCTGAGAGAGGTATCTAAAATTCCTTTTGAACCTCCTCTTTTCTTTTTAGGGCCCAAGTTCAAAGTCTGAGGTGGAGGGGGCCCGGTTGTGGGGCTGCAAGCAGGGGACAGGGGCACAGGGAAAACCCAGTTCCCAGGCTAACTCTACACCTCACCCCTGGCTGAGCCTTGGCGCTTAGACCCTGACTCTTCACCTGGGGTCACGAAACATCTTTCTCCAGCCCCCCACCAGCCCTCCAGGAGTTGGCAGGGGGCAGGATATCTGTGATATCCTATATCACAGATGGGAAAACTGAGGCCCAGATCAGGAAGTAGTTCACTTCCTGATAAAGGTAAGACCGCATCCTGAGGTACTGACCTCTCTCCCAATCCCTGCAACACACACATACACACACACACACACACACAGACACACAGACCTGGTTTATTATTACTAGATTTATTTCCAGTCAGGCTGACCTCGTAGGGAAATGAGTGGTGCCACCACACGCCCCCTGTCCTGCTGGAGAACCTGAGGTGCCAGAGTCCAGCAGCCTGAGGGTCGGCTTCCTTTTCACAGATTAATGCCAGGGGGTCAGATAGCTGACACGACTGTGGAGAGAAATAGGGTTGAGGCGGGGCTTCCAGGGTGTCCTGGGGAAAATCAAGCTGTCCTTCTGTAGGCCTGTCCCCCCAAACCCAACTTCCTGTCCTCAAAGCTCTGAAAACACAGCTTCCATCCTATCTCTCTATGGCTCAAGAGCCTTCAGTGGCTCCCTATTTCCTTTCAATTATATATTTTCAGAGACTCTGCTTGACTTTCAATCACCCCCTTCCAGTTTGCCTCATCTTTGTTTCTCATTGATCCCCAGTGCTGCCGTGCTTTACTCATTTTTCAAACATTTAGTGCACTTACCCTGGCAGGCATTATATAATAGTATATAATAGTAAAATATCAGAAAGCGTTCCCCTGTGTGTGGACAGGGTGGGTGAGAGAAGGCAAACTTTCCATCAATAATTATAACGCAATAGTCTACGTGCTCTCAGATAGGGATGCATCTGTGGTGACCAACCCGAGGGGGTTTGAGCTGGAGGGGAGAGGCTTCAAGGGAGCCTCAGGGAAGACCAAGGAGGATGGGACATCTAGGCTGGGCTTTCAAGAGTGAGGAGGAATTTTCCAGGCAGAGAAGGAAGGATCACCTAGGCCCTGAAACAGCACCAGCAAAAGTGTGGCGTGCTTGGTTGTGCTGGTGCTTTGGGGGACACCCAGGAGTGTGGTACTGCTGCGGTGGAGGAAAGGGGGCCTGGTAGTTGGGAGAGGGCTGAAAGATGAAGATGCTTGAATACCTTACACCTTCCTGCTGGAAACAGGAGCCTCAGCCCTTCCCACCTCTCCGGATCCTGGAAGGCAGACTCTCGGTTCTTTCCATCAGCCCTTGCTCTCCTCCCTGGTAAGCCCCCCTCCTTTTGGCCTAGTCTGAGCCTAATCGGGTGGGACATGCACTCTGCTCCCCCCATCTCCCAGTAGGCTGTGCTTTCTCCTGGCGCGGATCTCTCCGGAGGGAAGCAGATCGGGCCCCGATATCACCCGGAGGGTACCAATCCCTTGGCTCGAGGCGGGGTGGAGAGGGGTCTGAGAGTCGCCTGGGCCCAGAGGCGGCCAGGACACAGCCCCATGGAGGAGTGGCCGGTTGTGGAGCAGGAGGGGGTCATTCCCCTACCTGTAGATTGAGCCGAAGTGTCGGAAGGCGTTCCTGCCAAAAAGGGAGGAGGAGGGTGAGCCCGAGGTGGGGAAGGGTGACCCTCTCGGGGAACCTCACTCCCATCTCGGGAGGCGCTATCCCACCAGAAGGATTACATTCCACCCTGGTGCCACCTAATGCCTCCACTCCGAAAGGTGGGGTTGCCAGGGACTGGACGACAGGATGCTCCGTTTGATTAAACATCTGTTCAGTTTGGAACTGCAATTTCCTTGTGGTGTATTGGAACCCAGCAGTTTTCCCGGGTCTCACACTTTCAAGAGTCACTAAAGGTGCTCGGAGGAAAGCGGCCAAGACCCCATCCTCCCTCCTCCAGGTATGGGGTCCCAGGGCCTGTGGTGTCACTTACAAGGAGTCGAAAGGCAGGGGCTTCTGTCCATAGCGGTCCAGGCTGGGATTATGGTTGAGACAGTACTGGCGCGGGCCAGAGGAATGGGGGATCCGTGAGCCGAGGGGGGGACACTGACCACCCCCCCCCCCCCCCCCTGGCCCGCTACAGCGCTCTCTGCCAGAGATCTTGGCCCTGGGGACCGGGAAACCCTGCTCTGGGTGACCTCTCCCCACCCCGCCCCCGTGTTAGCTTCTCCTCCCCGACCCCCTGGTCCCCAGGGACAGGTCAGCGCGCAGCCCTCCTTACCCGCCAATTCTGGGTCACCTCCGGCTTCAAGTACCGCACCGCGTAGCCACTGAAACTCTCGACTGTGGAGAGACCGCCCTTCTCCAGCCCCCAGCCCGCCCCGAACAAGCCCCGCCCCCTCCCTTACCTGAGCCCCGCCCCTGGACCGAACCACGCCCACACCCGTTGGGTGAGCCCGTCCCCCGGCCCGGCCAGGACAAGCCCCGCTTCTAGACCCTGCTCCGCCTGTCCCAGAACCCGCCCCGCGCTCAGCCTCCGCCCAATGGCTCCCTCGGGCCGGGACCTGGCCCCTGCCCCCTCCCCAAGATGAGCCCCACGTCTTTGTCCCTCAGCCTGTCTCGGTCCTGCCCGCTCTAAGTGCCCCAGCTGCTCCTCGGTTTCCCCGCCGTCCTTGTCGCAGCCCCCCCGATGCCCCTCGCCCGCAGGTGGCGCTCCGGGTCTCTCCCGCCCTAGGGCATCCTCCGGGCCCAGTAGACTGACCCCTCTTGCTGGGGCAGGGCAGCTTGAACTCGCCGGCGGAAGACACGAAGCGGGACCAGTCCTCAATGGCGCGTGTGAAGCAGGGGCAGTCGACCCGGTTGATGCCCGGCACGATGGGTACCAGCTTTCCCTCGCGGCACCTGTTGCGGAGTCTCTGGCCCGTCGCCGTGACGTCCTGCCAGGGTGATGTGAGTCAGGGCGTAGTGGTAGGTGCAGAAGCCTGGGGGGGCCGACCCAGACCAGCCCGTAGCCTGGGCCTGACAACTTGGCCCTTCCGACCCAGGCGCTTGGCGGAGAGCCTGAAGCCCCCTAAAGGAGACGGGAAGGGCGCAGGGGCCCAAGCAGGCAGCTGAAGAACCCGAGGTACTTGGGGCTGGGAGCAGGCAGGACCTTCACACCCTCTCCCCTGAGCAAACCCGGGGCCAGGAGCAAAGGACACTCACCAAGCACTGCAGGGGTTTGTTGGGGACACCCAAAAGTGTGAAGCGGGCGTTGTCAAAGTCATCTGAAGAAGAGAGGGAGAAGGGCGCCTGGGTGGCTCAGTTGGTTAAGCGACTGCCTTCGGCTCAGGTCATGATCCTGGAGTCCCTGGATCGAGTCCCTGGATCGAGTCCCTGGATCGAGTCCCGCATCGGGCTCCCTGCTCGGCAGGGAGTCTGCTTCTCCCTCTGACCCTCCCCCCTCTCATGTGCTCTCTCTCATTCTCTCTCTCACAAATAAATAAATAAAATCTTTAAAAAAAAAAAAAAAGAAGAGAGGGAGAAGAGGTGTCTCCTCCACCAGCCATCATGGGCCCCCTCAGGAGCCCTTTCTCCAAAAGTTCCTGGAAATATTTGACAACTTAAAAAAAACCCAAGATAGAATAGATTTTTACTTTTACAACAGGATAAACTCCAAGTAGATCAAAGATTTCAATGTAAAAAACACAAAACCATAAAAACCCTAGAGGAAAACATGTAAATTCCCTTATAACCTTAGGGTGGGGAAGGCCATATCAACTCATTCACAATCTGATAGCCATAAAGGGAAGACTGATGACTTTGACTACAAAAAGCAAACTTCTGCTTGGCAAAACTGACAGGAGTCAAAGGGCAAATGGGAAAAAAATATTTCCACTTATTTTACAGATGAGGTGCAATTTCCCTGAAGAGTTCCTAGAAATCAAGACAAGAAGAATGAGCCAGCCGTATGCATAGGTAATTCACACACAAACACAAGGAATGCTGGTGGTCCCTAAAACATATGAAAAGACACTCAGCCTCATTCACAATAAGATGAATGCATCTTCAAACTACATTAAGATGCCAATATTTGCCTATCAGATTGGAAACAATCCAAAAGTTAGTGCAGTTATTGGAAACAGGGCCACTGCTGTAATATGGCTGGTATTAATTGGTTCCAGCCTATGGAAAGCAATTGGCACTAACTATCAGAAGTATAAATACACATACCTTCGGACCCTCTGGTCCTACTTCTCGGAATTTATCCCACATTACAGGTGTACAACTGGGAAATGATGTGGGTAAAAGATCTGCCCATTTCAGCATTGCTGGGAGCAGAGAATGATGGAGCAGCTCAAGTGTCTGTCATTAAAGGACTCGTTAAATACACTGTGATATGTCCTCACTAGGCAGCTACTTAAAATAAATAGAGGCAGTTCTCCATACGAAACCTCCAAGGTGTCCAAGAGTATATGCTGTATGCTCCCTTTTGCTTTAACACCTAAAACTGAGGCAATTGGAGGCAGAGAAGAAGATACATTCAGGTCACCACCTTAACCAAGTCATCAAACCTCACATCACGAACAGCAGGATAATGACATTACGTGTCTCCCACTGAAGCATTAGGGCAAACATGGCATCCACCCCCTGTGCAAGATTCTGGCCACCAATGTTTTATCTGGCTAACCAAGCCTCTACACCTAGTTTCTAGTTTACAGAAAACAATCAAGGTAAACAACATTTTAAGGAAATACTCAGATTCACAACGTGGGACTATCTACAACATGAGTATTTTGAACTCTAAAAAGCCGATATTAAAATTGGAAATTTTCCAGTTGGAAAATGCAAATTGGGTGGACTATTTCAGCCTAAAACAAGATACACAGCAACCAGTTACAATGTGCAATCCTAGATTGCAGCCTGGTTCTGAAAGGATTTTAAAACTCTGAGACATCTTTAGGGGTCATTTGGGACATTTCAATATAGACTGAAGAGTAGGTGTTATGGAATTATTGTTAACTTTCCTAGATGTGATCATATAGTATTGTGTCATATAGGAGGTGGTTGTCACTGGGAACTGTTTGCTGAAGTGTGTGTGAGAGAGTGTGAGTGTCTGTGTGTGTGTTAGAGAGAGAATAATCAAATATGGTAATGGATTAACTGAAGCAGGTGGAAGGCACTGGGTGTCCATAGTATTATCCTTTCAACTTTTCTCTATGTTTGAATATCTTCATAACAAAAAGTTGGGGAGCAAAAGAATTTATGTTTGTATTTGCATTAGTAAACAGTGGAAGGATACATTGGAAACTGGCAGGTTACCTGTAAGTCAGTAGAAGTGGGGGATGGCAGAGGGAGATGTTAAGATCTACATTGTTACAGCATTTGAATTTTGAACCTGTGACTCTATTACTTTTATTAAAGGCATAAGCTTGCAATAAAAATACATATCTAAATCAAGAGCTGTCCCTAAAAACCTAGATTCCTGGCTTCCAAGAGAACCCAGGAAATGGGGAGAAACATGCTGAGCCTGCCCACGCAGCAGTTAGCCGGAGCCCCATGGCGGCTGCCCCTTAGAGGGCCAGGTGTGGGGGCCTCCCTCCTCACTGCTTCCCCACCCACCTCCGGCATTTCCCATCTAGGCCCTACAGGGCTCTGCATGGGGCCTCTGGAAATTTCCATGCAGTCTCTGACACCTTCGTCCCACTTGTCACCTGAGCTGGAAACTGGGTATCATTCCAGACTTCCCACTCTTGCCCCTCACCACACTGGTACCAAATCCTGTTACTTCATCTCCTAAATACCTTCCCAAACCCTCTCCAGTGGCTGAAACACTGTTACTCCTTCCTGAAGACTGTGGTCCCTCCCAGTGTCATACCCCCCCCCAACCCCCATCCACCTCTGGTCCCTCTGAGCCATCCTCCACCCCCTTCCCACCCCCAGAATGCTCAGACCTCTTTTCTGCTTCAAGTCTTCAGAGGGTCCCCTTTGCCTCCAAAGCTCCCTGAGCTTAGTAACAGTGCCCTGGTCCCCAGCCCCAGCTCCTGCTGCTGCCCCAACCTTGTCCTTCAGCCCAACTAAACCCCTCAAGTTCCCCCAACACCTGGGGCAGTTTTTCCCCTCCAGGGCCCTGCACATGCTATCTTCTCTGTTTCCCTCCCTCTGGGGCAGCATCAGGCACAAAGCAAGTGCTTAATACATGTGCTGAAATGAACGTGTATTCATTCATTCATTCATTCATTCATTCACAGGCACCCCCATCTCCACACCCAAGCTTCTCAATCGATGAAGAGCTATTCCTTGGGTGCATGTGGCCTTTTCACCCCAAAGACTCTCCTGTCCACCTCTCATTCATGGGGAGTGTGAGGAGGGTCTTTCTCTTCCTTTTCCACGTGGAGAGCAGATTGGGCAGAAGCTGTCACTGTCGCTTTATGATCACTCCTACTACGTGACTTCTGCACACTTCTCTCTCCGTTAGTAACCACCGTTATGTTATTGTTGGGCACGTGCTCTGTGCTAGGCACAACTTTAATTCTTCTCTTAGCTTGTTATTTATTTATTTATTTAAATTCAATTAATTAACATAGAGTGTATTATTAGTCTCAGAGGTGGAGTTCAGTGATTCGTGGGTTGTATGTAACACCCAGTGCTCATCACATCAGGTGCCCTCCTTAATGCCCCTCACCCAGGTCCCCCACCCCCCACCTCCCTCCCCTCCAGCAACCCTCAGTTTGTTTCCTGTGATTAAGAGTCTCCTATGGTTTGTCTCGCTCTCTGATTTCGCCTTGTTTTATTTTTCCCTCCCTTCCCCTATTCTCCCAGCTCGTTTTAATCTCAGCATAATATGAGGCAGGCCCTGTTACCCCATTTTCCTGATAAGGAAGCGGAGGCTTCCTTATCAGGAAACCCCCAACCCCGTCCCCCTCCTGGCTTTTCTCCCCCCCACCCCCACCCCCGCCCCGCAAGGCCCGAGGGGCCCGGTGGCCAGCGGCAGCCCGGTGGCCGGACCTCTGCGGCAGTAGGTGGTGGACCGGCAGTGCTCGTCGGAAAGGCAGGCCCTGACCGAGTCCATGTCCATGCGGCGCAGGCTGGGCAGGGCCGGGTGGTAGAGCTGCTGCTTCATGCCCGCCAGCTGGTTGCGTGGCGGCTCCAGCGGCAGCAGGATGGCGGGGGACGCGAATGCGTGCGTGGAGCAGTCGTCCCAGGGCACCAGGTCAATGATGCGGGTCATGGCTGGGGGAGCAGAGACACCCCGACCCAACACCCTTTTATGGGGTGACACAACCTTGGGCGGGGCCGATTTCTCTATTCATCCAACACTACTACCCAGAGCTGAGGGCATCGCCTGCGGAGTCAGGGACATTCAGACTCACCCCCGCGCGCGTGCTCAGGGCTCTGACAGGTCAGGAGAGGGTGTGTGTGGCTCAGAATGGTCTAAAAGCGGCCGCATGGGAGTCTGTTCTTAAATCGGGATCGGGAAGCAGCCGCCACAGATGGGTTCAGAAATGAGCTCCGTTTGCCTCTGGGTAGCTAATTATGGACTTCTGGCCTTAGCTAAAGTATCTGGCATTTACTCAAAATTCTACAGGGAGACACAGGCAAGTTTTAAAGAAGGGGCGAGGCATGAGAGATATGAACTAGAACAGCATTGCTGGTTGCTCGGTGCCTCCCTTTAAAGAGTGGCTATTCCCACGGCTTGTCGGTCATTGAAACTTTAGGGAGAATTTGTTGAGTCTGCTTGCTTTCTGCGTGACCCCATTAGACGTGCGAGGCGGAGGTGAGTGGGAGGTGAGTGGGAGGTGCGCAGGAGGAGCGAGGACCTTGGACCGTGGAGGAGCAGGGAGAGGCTAAGGGGACTGGCCCTAGGGAAGCTGTCTCAGGCTGTGGGCCTTCCCAGGGAGGACGGGGACGTGGGGCAGGGGGAAGAGGGGAGAAAGGACTCCTTGCTCCTTACCCCCCCCCCCCCCCCAACAGCGGCTACCTGGTCTGCAGGTACACAGGCCTGTGAGGGTTTCCTGCTCTTCTGACGGCTCAGTGGGGAGAAGAGGCAGGGAGATGGACTGACCCCAGTGCCTTATACAGTAGGAGAATAAAGGAACATTCTGCAGAGAGACAACGCCCATTGCCGCCTGATTGTGAGGGCGCCCACTCCTCGGCAACCCTGGCAACTGTCGGTTCTGAGGAGAGGAGCCAGCTACCTGGGGTGTTGCGCACTGGTTCCCACTTTTGGCTTTCCTGAAGGTTGCTGTCTCCCGGGCGTTAGCATAAGCCACCCTGGAGGTGGCCATGCCACGGCAAGCCAGGGCATGCTGTGTGATCCTGGGCTAGTCGCTGTCTCTCTCTGGGCCTCAAGGCTCTATGTTAGGCAAGACCCTAGGCCCTGCCATGTAGGGAGACCGTGAGCCGTCCTGCAGACTTGAGAGAAGAGGGCACTACCCAGCCTCCCAGACCTTGGGTCTCCAAGGGTGGCGATCAGCAGTTGGCTAGTATCCAGGGTCAGCATAAAGGGATCAGGGAGAGTGGTGGCCTCAGCAGGCTAGGGATTAGCAGGTGATATTCTAGCCCTGGCCCCCTGCAGGCCTGCAGCCTCCCTCCCTCCCTCCCAGGAAAGAGAGGTCATGAGTGCCTAAGCCCAGCACCCGAAAGCCCTGGGGCCTGCCCGCCACCCTGGTCACAACCACTGGCATTGGGCCCCACAGGTGAGGCGACCTGGGGAGAGTCTAACTTCTATGTCTGTACCGGCATATGCTTTGCAGTCACCTGCCCAGGTGCTGAGACTGCTGGGTCCTGGGAGACCTCCTGGGAGGCTCATGCAGGATCTGGCTCCCTCGCTGTTCCACCTCCAGGGCTCCAGACAGCCCCCCCAGACAGCACCCTTGAGCCCCACCCCTTAGAGAAAACTCTCCCAGAGTTGCCTCTACACACCACCCCACCCCCGATTTGTTTTTAAGTCTTTTAAAGTTATAAAATACAACAAAATACAGCAAGTGCGTAAATATACAATGTAACTAATAATTTCTAAGGCGAGAGCCCACGTTCTCTTATTCAGGCCAAGACAAGAGGTACTACTTTGCAAAACAGATTAGCAGTTTCTTAAAACACAGCACATAAAATTATCACAGAACGCAGCAATTTTATCCCTAGGAATCTTCCCAAGCATACTGAAAATATATATGTCCACACAAAAGCTGGCGCACAAATCTTCACAACAGCATGATTTCAAATAGCCGATAGGTGGGAACAACCCAAGTGTCCACTGACTAGTGAGTAGATTCATAGATTGTGGTATATCCTCCCCCATGGAATACTCAGGAATTTAAAGGAAACGAAGTCCTGATACGTGGTTCCATGTGGGTGATCCTCAAAAACATTATGCTAAATGAAAGAAATCAGACACAAAAACACTCCACATGTTGTATGATCCATTATAGAAATCCAGAAAAGGCCCCTTTGGGGGGCCGGAGAGCATACCGGTGGTTGTCCGGAGCTATGGCTGAGGATGGGAGTGATTCCCACCAAGCACGAAGGGTCTCATCGGGGCGATGGCAATCGTCTAAAACTGGGTGGTGCAAATTGCCTAGCTCAGTCACTTTATTAAAAATGGGTGAATTTTATGGCGTAGAAATTATACCTTGTAAGGTGTTTTTAAAAATTGATGCCAGCTAAAGAAAGCAAGAAACAGGGAGGGCTCTGCCAGCCCCTAGAAGCTTCCACATACCCCTTCCCCAGCTCAACCCACTGCAGAGGTAACCGCTCTCTGGCTATAAAACATCACCACTGATTTGCCTGGTCGTTTTACTACGTACGTTTGCAGGCAGAGACAAGACAGGCTAGTTTTGCCCCTTGTGAGCTTTGTCTATATGGCTCATCAGGGTCTTTTGAGTCTGGCTTCTTTCTCTCCATATATAAGCACATGAGGGTCATCCCAACTGGTGTATGGCCAAAGTTTGTTCATTTTCCTTGCCCTAGAGCCCCTTCCTCTTCCCCCAGGCACATCTGACTTTGCCCACTCCCCAGGGGCTCTGCTACCTCCAGGCTGCTCAGCCCAGGGAGGGGGGCATAAGCCAAGTCTCACTCATGCAGGGCCCCATGTGATCACTCCCCCGCCAGCACCTCACTCCCCTCACACAGGGACACGAAGCTATTATTCTCCCACCGGCCACTCTGTGGCTTGGCCAAGGTGTGTGGTACCCTGGGTCCCATGGCAACTCATGCTGCTCCAACCAGGGCCAAGTGGGGCTCCTTCCCTGGGACCTCGATCCCTGCTGGCCCCTGGACGGCCCAGGTTGCCCCTGGCTGCCTGGCCATGGAGCTCCTGTCTTCCACCGTCACCTCCCCACCCCTGTTGGGCACCTTCTAATCCCTTGCACACGGCCCGCTGCTGCCAGCTAATCCCCCCTTGTGTCTGAGAGACCAGCAGCCAGGGGCGGGGAGAAGGTGATTCCTGCCTGGTGGTCAGCATCTGAGCAGGTAAGTCAGGATGACGTGGTGGCTCGGTGGGACCTCTGGTGGGACCCCCATGCTCTCCTTCTAGCAAGGAAGGAGCCCTGGAGCCTCCCTCTCCACCTGGGGGGCTCCAACCCCAGTGAATCCTCAAGGCAGCTTGTGACACGCAGATTCCAGGTCCCGCAGAGGGTTGAGAGGAGCCTAGAAATCTGTTTTCACCAGCTGCCCAGAAGATTCTGAAAGGCTGGTGGTCCCAGCACCATAGTGACCCTAGGCTCTCAGCTCCCCCTTCTTGTCTTCGCCTCCCTTATCAATGTGGAATCAGCAGGGATGTGCAAATATATCCATGTGGAAGGAAATGATTGGGTCTGGGGGAAGAAGAAAAATTGGGAATGGGGAAGGCTTCCCTGGTCATTTCCAGAAGGTTCAGAACACAAACCAGAAGTGCTGCCCACTGGGAAAGGGTCTGCAGGACTGGCCTGCAGAAGCCAACCCTGAGCACATGTGAATACCATGGGAAGAGATGAGGGACATCTGGAGGTCAGCAGACCTGAGTGTGACTCAGCTTGGCCACTTACCAGCTGTGTGGCGTTGGGCAAGTCTACTGATCTCTCTGTGCCTCTGTTTCCTTAGCTGTAAAGTGGTAGTGCTAATCTTCCTGAGGCTGGTGGCCGGTGGGGAGAATGAGGATGAGTGTGATCTGGGGTGGAGGACACTTAGCTCTGTTTGGGCTCATGGGGCTGCCTGGGGCTGGCCGCGTCGGTAGACTGCCTTCCTAAACATATGATCTTGTGCTCTCCCAACCTTGGCAATCACTGTGTCTCTGCCCCCACCCAACAGGGAATGGAAGACCCAAGGGGTTCACGTCTGGCTCAGGTTCACCTTTTTAGACGCTGAGTCAGGGATCTGATTTCCCACCCAGAGCTCTGCCCCTCACCACGGCCTCTCCCAGGAGAGCTGGGCGGCTGAGGCCTGAGCAGGGACAGAAGTCAGGGCTGTGATAGAAGGACAGGCAGCATGGCCGGGGGCTGTGGGGAGCTGGGCACTGGGGCAGGGATCCTGGGCCTTCTGCCTATCCTTTTCAGTGTGGGGCCAGGGTCCCTGGCAGAGGAGGGATAGAGGGGCCCTCTGTCATGTTGGGCATCACCTCAGAAGGACCCTTTTGATGGGGAGAGTTTGCACATACTAACCTGTGTGGCGCCCGCTGGGCCGGGCCAGCCCGCAAGGATTTAGTCAGAAGGGCAGAGGCCCCTCATCCCCAGAAGGGAAATGATGCCAGAAACTGGACCCAAATAAGGTAGGACAATACATCTTGAAAAGGGGATGTGACTGTCATCTTAAATGTTTTTAAATCATGAAAATAGGTTAATGTCTTTGTTAAAATATTTTCCATTCATATGCTATTCATAATGTATTTTTTAAAATTTATCTTGGGATCATGCTGAACATGATACATTCTACAATTGGTGTTTTTTGCTTGACACCAAATAATAGTCATAGCCAACATTTATTAAGCTTCCAGTGTGTGCCTGTCACGTTCGTATTGGTTTATTTATTTAATTTTTTTTAAAGATTTTATTTATTTATTTGAGAGAGAGAGAATGAGAGAGAGCACATGAGAGGGGTTAGGGTCAGAGGGAGAAGCAGACTCCCTGCCGAGCAGGGAGCCTGTGGCGGGACTCGATCCAGGGACTCCAGGATCATGACCTGAGCTGAAGGCAGTCGCTTAATCAACTGAGCCACCCAGGCACCCTCGTATTGGTTTATTTTATCCTCACAATCCTCTCCACAAGATAGGTTCTGTAACATCCCCATTTTACAGACAAGCACACTGAGGCACAGAGAGTTTAATTGATTCGGTCATGACTGGCGTCCAGCGCATGTACATCTTCCCGGACTGGTTCAAATAGAGCCACTTTTTTTTTTATGGCTCCATAATATTCCATTATTGGATGTATTGTAATTTAATACATGTCTCTCTTACAGATGAACATTTAGGTATTTTCTAATAACCAGGGTCCTACTGATGAATATTTGGACGCTTTTCATTTTTTGCTATAACACTGTGACGACCAGCCTCTTTATACACGTTTTTGGCTTGAGTATTTCTTTTCTCTTTTTTTTTTCTTTTCTTTTCTTTTCTTTTCTTTTCTTTTCTTTTTTTTCCTTTTCTTTTCCTTTCCTTTCCTTTCCTTTCCTTTCCTTTCCTTTCCTTTCCTTACCTTTCCTTTCCTTTCCTTTCCTTTCCTTTCCTTTCCTTCTTTTCTTTTTTGCCTGAGTATTTCTATCAAGTGAATTCCTGGAGGTATAATTTGTAGAAATGTTTTGAAAGATGAATGAGAGAAAAGGGAAATGTGTGACCCACAAAAGTGGCCCCCCAGTGGTGGGATCAAATGTGGGTGCTCTGGGGAGGCCTAAGGACTCTATCTCCTGCAGGTGTCAGGATGTTGAGCTGGGTCCAGAGGGTGCTGCCTCAGCCCCCAGGGACCCCTCAGAAGACCAAGATGGAGGAGGAGGAGGAGGGGGCAGAACCAGAGCCAGAGGTGGTACCGGAACCAGAGCCGGAGACTGAAACCGCCCCCAAGGAGGCTGAGCGAGGCGACGAATCCCTGGTAAGAGACTGAGGCTGAGGGAGGGCGTGCGGGCCTAGCGGCTCAGGGGATTCTCAGCGTGGGTCAGCTGCCCCCCAGGGACCTTCCATGGGGGGGACTCCAGCTCATCCAAACTTGCCAGTTCTGCATCCCATCCATTCAGGAGCCTGATGACAACTAATCCAGAAGCTCAATTACACAGATTTGATTTAGGTTCTAATTGATGCCAGGCCCGGGTGCTGTGCTGGGAGCATGATGGTGAATAAGGCATCGCCCCCAGGGCTTAGCAGACAAGTACCGGCCAGGTCATTCTACCAGCAGACAGGGGTGATGAGGAAATGCAGGGACCTCCAACACTGGGCTCAGCTCTACCCTCCCGGGAGGGCCAAACAAGTGTATCAGACAGAACTATGGGAGCTCGGAGGAGGGAGAGAATCATCTTAAGTTTGGAGAGTGGGAGCTGGTGGGGGAGTGCCTCCCAGACACGGTGGGCTGGGCCCGGTGTTACTGGAGATGAAGCAGTGGGGCGTGCCTGGCAGAGGAAGGGCGAGTCCTGGGCAGCGAGGGCACGTTCAGGAAACAATGACTACCCCGGTATGGGGTTTGTGTGCATAGTGTTCGCATGCGCACACATGTGTGCACGTATGTGCATGCCCTGGGTCCTTAGTGGTATGTCTGCATGTGCATACGCAGTAGCAAACTGTGTGCATGCAAACACACACGGTTTGCATGCATGTGTGTGCATGCACATACACATACATGTACATGCGTGTGCACACATGCATTGGTGTCCCTGTAGTTCCATGTACATGTGGGGCATGCTGTGTGTGTGTGTATGCAAATGTTTCTGAGTCTGTGAATGTATTCATGTGTTTGTGCGTGCACATGTTTGTGTATCTGTGCATGTAAGTGTGTATTGACACACTTGTATGTGTCTGCATGTTTGTGTATGTACATATTTTGGACATCCGTGCGTGTCTGCTCATCGGTGCATGTTCGCATGCAGAACTGCGTGTGCAGGCGTACATGCATATGTATGTTCGTCTATGTGTGTGCTCGTGTGTTGATGCACACATGAAAGGATGTGCTCGTGAATACGTGTGTGTCAGTGTGTGTGTACGTGTGTGTATGTCTATGTGAGGGAGCATATATATGCGCGTGTGTGTACACGCAGGCATCTGTATGTATATGCAAGTGTGTGTGTGCATATGCACACGTTTGTGTGTGTCTGATACTTGCAGGTATCTGCATGTGTACATCTGCATGTGTGCACATGTCCGTATGAATACGTCTGCATGTGCCCGTGTGCACACGCACGTGTGGTGGGGTGTGCATGCACAAGCAAGTGCATGCACATGTGTTTTGTGTCTTGCACGTACACATGCACGGGTGGGCATACACTTGGTTTCTGTCTGTTTATGTGTGTACACACCATCTCCGGGTTACTGCACATGTGTACGCGTGCATGCACGCGTCTGTGCGTATGGGGAAATTTACGTGAGCTCGTACACGTCACGCTGAGCGTGCACGTACACACACGTGTGCGCACGTGGCAGGAGCGGTAGGTGCTGCGCTGAATGCCCTCCCAGCTGCTGGAGGGGGATGGAAGGTCTGGCCCAGAGGAGAGGGAGAGCTCTGGCGGGGGCTAGGTGTGGGGGGTCCTCTCACCTCCCTCTCCCCGTCAGTTTGCTCCAGTCTTCCTCCCTGTTCTCAGCCCACTGGAGTGGGGCAGTTTCCTGGGGGATGTGATAGGCCCAGGGGCTACCTTGGTGGGGGGGGTGGTGAGGGCCCAACCCTGGAGGAAGGTTGTCAGAACAGAGCTGCTTGGTCCTGTGGGGTGAGGGGGTCCGTCGCAGGTGGGTCAGGCGCTGCCCCTGCCTGAACCAGGCTGGGCTCACTGAGGGCTTACGTGGTCCTGCTTGAACCTTTCAGCCACCTGAAGAGCCGTTGGAGGGGAAGGAATTGGCTGCAGCTGACCCAGACCCTCAGGGTGAGTGCCGGAAGCCCAGGTTGGCGGGCAGGGTGCCGGGGAGGAGTGTGTTCCCCTCAGGACCTTGCCGCGTCCACAGGCTGGCGGGCCCATTTCACAGACAAGAAACTGAGGCTCAGAGAAGTTGAGGCCTGGGCTCCTGGGGAATTTTTAGCTGAGCTGAGCTGGAACCCTGGCCTTCTGACTCCCTTGGGGCTCTCCCCTTGCCCCTGCCTCTGCCTTGACTTTCCTAGCAGGGTAGAAATGGGCAACTCTGAGGTTCCAGATCTAAAGTAGGAGGGACTCTTTTCCAGAAATCGGGGAGGCTGTCCCTACTCTGCCTACATCCCTCCAGGCCCAGGTCGCCGTGGTTTCCGAAGTGAACAGGTACTACACCACCTTCCCCTCTCCGGGGGCCAGCCCCCCTACCCCCCAAAACTAGGGAGCCACTTGGGGGTGGGGACTAGTCTTGCTCTCAGGTCGCTAGTCGTTCACAGACAACTGCCCAGATGCCCAGAACATCCTGGGAACTGGCTGAAGGGAGCCTCATGCAATGGACAGGGATCTCCTGGGCCAAATGGACAATGGGACCAAGAGAAACAGCGAGTAGGGGCCAGAGTGTTCTCAGTGCTTGGGAGAAATGCAGATCCAGAGTGGCCAGAGCTTCCCATTTTCCTAACTGAGCCAGAAATCCAGACTTTTAGATGACATCTCAAAGTTGGCTCATTTTAGACCATTAGTGCTTATCCAAGTGAGCCTACCTGTGGGGGGCTAGCCTCAGGCAGTGAGTCTGTGACCCTCCCATTGAGGCTGCCCAGCCTCAGCCACAAGGCAACACCCCACAGGAAACCCTCAACCCTTCTGGAGCACAGGATGTGTGCCAAGTATAAGAGGGGACCCCTGGAGCCAGGCTCAGGGGGAAGCAGGATGCTTCCCTGGCTGCTTTATACCCAGCATCTGATGGGGGTAGGCTCAGGATAGCCCTGGACATACCTGGCCTCTCCAAGGGTCGGTGTTCCCCATTTTCCAGAGTTGAACACAAGACTCGGGGGGAAAGTGGCATATCTGAAGTCTCACAGTGGGGAGATAGACGTTTGGGATTCAAACCGATTTCTTTAGGACACTGGGGAGGGCCCCCTTGGACCAGGGAGGGGCTGGGGACCTTGCGGGTGAGTCTGTATCTCTGTCCCTCAGCAGTTCCAGCGGGTGGGTGCTGAGCTGGCTCAAGAAGGGCATGGAGAAGGTCATCCCACAGCCCGTCCCCAGCAGCGGGCCAGCCCAGAGCACTGCTGCCGGCTCCGAGGCCCCTGCTCAGGTACTTCCGGGGCCGGGAGCCGAGGTGGGCGGGGTGGGAGGCCATTGCATCTGGGCTCTCTGTCCTCATCTGCCCATCTGTCCTGGCAGGCAGGAGCACAGACGTCTGGGCAGTGCAGCACTGGGGGCTCAGGTAAGGCCAGGAGGCAGGACCGCTTCTCGGGGATGGGACTGGGGGAGCTTGGGATGGGCCCTGCCCCTGCAGAGAGCCCACAGGCGGGGGACTCTCATCAGACTGGCCCCGGATTCCAGGCTGGGTTTGAGTGAGGCTGACCGGAGGAGGGGGTCCAGGCGGGCTTCTTGCTGCTGACCACCCTCCTCTCTCCTGCAGGTGGACTCGGGGAGGCCCCTGGGGCCCAGGACACCAGGTGAGTCCTCATCCCTGAGCACTGGTTTGGGAACCATGTGTAGTGTGTGAGGTGGGGGAGCAGTGTGCCCAGAGCTGAGGGTCTTGGGTTCAGAAGCAGGTTCCACTACCACCTCAGTGTGTGACATTGGACTTGCCTCTCATCTCTTCTGGACCTCCCTGTTCTCATCCATAAAATGGAGCCAAGGGGCCCTGTGCGTCCCATGGTTTGTTGTGCTGATTTCTGGGAGATCCCAGAAGCAATAGCTTCGGACTTCTCAGACTTGACCAAGGTGGGCAGCTGCCTTGCCAGGGAGGGAAGCAAGCTGGGTGAGAGCTATGGCAAACAGGGGAGCCCACGTCCTTGTCCAGGAGGGTCCCTGCTCAGCTCCTGCTGCCTCTGCCTCAGAGGAGTTCAGGCCCAAAGTGGCCAATCCTCCAGTTTTTCAAGAGAAGCTAGAAATTTAGGTTTTTATGTAATCCTTGATTTTTAGCTGTTGCCAACTAATTGAAAAGTTTTTTGAACCCTGTGGACCCCCAAAATAAGCCCAAGCCTCCAGTTTGCAGTCTCTGCTTTCATCTTTATTCACCCCATTCATTCCTGCCTTCCCTTATTCATTCGTTAGACTGTTGGGTTCTTGAGGGCAGAGGTTTTTGTCTCATCGCTGTTGAACCCCCAGCGCCCAGCACAGTGCCTGTCATAAGGAGAGGACTCAGCATGGAAGGGATGAATGAATGAACATACTCTATTCATTCACTCATTGTTCTAGCTCACAGTCTATTTCTTTTTGTCCCCTGGAGGCAAATCCCCAGAGGATTTGCCAGCTTTCTTTTGGGCCAAACCTGGGGGGATGGGTTCCCCTGGGAACATGGAGCTTCCCTGAAGACGGAGGGGCTGCCTGGAGGCCATATGGATCTGGGACCCATTTGCCCCAGGACCAGCTATGTAATTTGCGGGGCCCAGTGCAAAATTAAAAGGCAGGACTCCTTTAAAAAAATTAATAAGAGTTTGGGGTGCCTGGGTGGCAGAGTCGGTTGAGCATCCAACTCTTAGTTTTGGCTCAGGTCGTGATCTCAGGGTTGTAGGATCGAGCCGTGCGTTAGGCTCCACACTTAGAGGGGAGTTTGCTTGAGAGTCTCTCTCCTTCTGCCTCTGCCCCTCATGCTTATGCTCTCTCTCTCTCTCTCTCAAATAAATAAATAAATAAAACTTTTAAAAAAATTTAAGATTGTGATAAGAGTGTGAAACCCAAACTGGGCCCTTCTAAGTATCAGGCCCTGTGTGACTGCCCTGCTCCCAGACCCATGGAGCCAGACCCTGTCTGGGCCAGACACGGGGAGCCCCCCATGCTGCATTCACGTTCCCAGGCAGCCCCTATTCCTCACCTGCTGCCCAGGTGGCCAGGGCTGGGCCTGTAGTTCTGGGCCTGGTCCAGCCATGGGTCAGAATTTGAGGCTGGCCGAAGTTTCCCCCTTACCTGAGGCCCTTCCAGAGTATCCAGTACAAGGTCTCCACTATGCACAATGGGACCAGAGGTGAGGAGGGGCTGGTTGAAGCCTGGGACTCCAACAGACGTTCAGGTCAGTGTGACTAGGCTGTTCCACTGACCGCTGGCCCCTTTGCAGGTCTGGGCCCTGGCTGCTCAGGTGGCTTGAGCAGAATCTGGAGAAAGTGCTGCCTCAGCCCCCAGAAACCTCCAAGGTAAGTTGAGGGAAAGGGGAAGAAGGCAGATGACCACCTGGGAGGCTTTTGGGGGCCCCAGGAAGGACCCAGCAGGCTATCCCCACCCCCTGGGACACATAGAGGGGGTATTCTCCTCCCTGGAGGGTTCTTGATGGAGAGGAGTGACTGCAAAAAGTAAGGGGGTTCATAGGGACAGATGAAGCCCCCTGTCACCTGCCCCACCTGCCCTGGGCACAGCCGGCCAGGGGAGGGAATGCACAGGGCTCGCTTTGTTCCATGACCCCACTCCCTGTTTCTGCTCTAGGACTGGAGAGATGAGCCTACAGATGCTGCCTTGGGCCCAGGTACAGGGAGGGGACCTGGGAATGGTCACAGGCTAGGCTGGGGGTGCAACTGGGGCCTGAGGGATCCTGGGGGAGGACCTTAGCCGTCACCCAGGCTCACCGGGAGTGGGCTGTTGTGGTGGGCCTTGGAACCCCTCCCCAGTCCAGGTTGGAAAGCCAGTGGTGTGGGACGGTCTTGTGAGGTCTTAGATAAGCGCCTTGAGCTTCCTGGGTCTCGATTCCATGTCTGTCTGATGAGAGGGGTTGTTGGAGTGGGCTCAAGGGGCTCCCTACTCAGTCATGTGTTGGCGCCTCGAATCTGGCCCCCAGTGCCCATGAGGGGTCGCATGGAGCCCTGCCTTGTCCTCTTTAGACTCTTGCTCTCCCCGCTGCGTAGAGCCCCCAGAACCCACCTTGGAAACGGAGACTGTGCTGCAGGCCCCGGAGAGCCCCTGCCTCCCCACGACTGGCCCCCTGGAAGCCAAGGAGGAGCTGACCTCAGAACCCCAGCCCAGCTCCCAGGCTTCCTCCCTGCTGCCCCCCGGCGACCCCGCCAGGTGAGCTCCCCAAATGCTACACCTTTCCTGGGGAGCAGGATCAGTACTTTGCCCCAGCCCCACACCCAACACTTCACCAAGCTAGTTTTTTTAAAATTAAACATATGCCCCCAGGGGAAATTTAAAGGGATTCCCAGTGGCCCTTCCCCGGGCAGCCCCGTCAGCCACTGTCCCCCCACGTGTTCTGTATGCACACACGAGCCGGGGAATCCATTTCTCCTTTAGCCAAACACATGTATCAGACAACAGCAAGATCTCTATATTGCTCCGCAGCTTGCTTTTTTCACCAAAAAGTGTCTCTTAGAGGTGGTTTTATACACATGGCCCTGCTTCATTCTTTCAGCAGCTGCCGAGTGCCCCATGATGTGGCTGCACCAGCTTTTCCTTAGCCATCTGCTGGCCATTTAGGTTCGTTTCTACTCTTGCTATGCTCGGTGGCCTTGTGCAGTAAATCTGTGGGGGTAAATCCGAGGAACTGGAGTTGCTGAGCCAAAAGATGCTGCCTTAAAAATCAGGATACGTGTCCCCATAATGCTCCTGGCCTGGCAATGTGGGAGAGACCTGCATGCACCTCCAGGGTTGGGGGGCCGCTGAGCTACCTGCTGGGGTCTGAGCGGTACCCAGAGGTTGGCCTAGGGAGGCCAGGGAGGAGGGCAATGGTCTTTGAGGCTGGAGACCTGGGTTCTGGTCTGCCTTCCGGTGGGCTTGCTGTCTGCCGTGGGAGGGACCTGACTCTGGTCTCAGTTTCCCCACAAGCCCCGCCGCTTAGACATGGCCTGTTCTCTCCCACATGCAGGTTGATGGCTTGGCTCCTGCACAGGCTGGAGATGGCCTTGCCGCAGCCCGTGCTCCACGGGAAGGCTGGGGAGCAGGTCTGTGCTGGGCTGGGGGAGTGGGGCATTGGTCTTGGAGCTCAGACAAGGATGGGTGGTCTGGGGGCAGAGCACAGAAGGAAGAAGGGAGCCTGTCGTGGGAGCATAGCCTGCTCATCTGCTCAGCTCACACTTCTTCCACACACTCTCTGAGGCACCTTGGCCACAGGGCTGCATGGGCTTGTTAACCGGGGGTCACAGTCAGTGGGGGAGATGCTTCCATGGAGGGAAGAGAGGATGTGGGGTGCAGAGGAGGAGCTCCCCAGGAGCATGAAGGAAGGCTTCCTGACGGAGGTGGCTTGCAAGCTGAGGCCTGAGGGAGAAGTAGGATGGGGGTGGGTAAAAGTGAAGGGGGGTGGTATAGGAAGAGCCCTTCAGGCAAAGGATCAGCATATGCAAAGGCCCAGAGATAAGAGAGGCCTGGAATGTTCTGGAAAGAAGTGGGTCTTGCAGGAAAGCAGAGGGCCCTGTGTGCATTTCTGAGAACCTAGAACTCCAGCAAGGGTGGGTGAGGGAGCAAGACCTCTGTCACCTCTTTCTCTCCTCCAAGAACCTGGCACCTGGGGGTGCCTGGGTGGCTTATTTGGTTTAGTGGCCAACTCTTGATTTCGGCTGGGGTCATGATCTCAGGGTCATGGGATTGAGCCCCACTTCACTTCGGGCTCTGAGCTCAGCAGGTAGTCTGCTTCAGATTCTCTCTCTCCCTCCCCCCTGCTCATGCTCTCTCTAAATAAATAAATAAATAAAATCTTTATAAAAAAAAAAGAAAAAAGGACCTGGCACCTGGCCGTTCTCCCTTGGAGACAACTGTATATCTTGACAGTAGCACCTGGAACTGGGAGGCGGGAGGCCTGGGGCCCAGTCCTGGCTGCAACAGGAGGTGGACAAGAAGCCTCAGGGCCGCCTTCTCTGCAGGCCGAGCCCTCAGGCTCTGTGTCCAAGTGGCCTCTGCGGGTGGCAGAGGAAACGCAGCTTTGGAGTTTTCCAAGACGAGGAAAGGGGGGCCTGGTGGCAGGAACACTGTGTCCATGAACATGCCCTCACAGAGGGGAGGGGCTCCTGAGGACGCGGCTGGGGCAGGGGAAGGTGTGGTGCTGGTGGGGAGAGGCCTCGCCTGCAGACAGAGCTTTGAGGCAACCCCCCAGGAAGGCTGGGAGGAGGTTTTCCCCACACAGAGAGTGCTAGGTAGGCAGGCCTCTCAGGCAGGGGGCCCAGCCCAGGCAGAGGAGCTGGGTGGGGGGGACCCAGTGGTGATCCAGGGAGCGGAGAGCCTGGAGCAGGGGGTAAGCTCTGAGGCAGGAGGGGAGAAACAGGCCAGAGAGGAGCTGAGAGCAACGGGACCTTCTGTGGGTGTCCTGGTAGGTGATGAGGAAAACCCTCTTGCCTCTGTGTGTGCTGGGGGGGGGGGGGGGGGGCAGGGAGGCTGGTGAGGAGACACGTCATTTCCCCCTTTTTCCCCATGCAGGAGCCTGACTCCCCTGGAACATGTGACGTGCAGACGAGTAAGTGACAACTTAGTGAGTCCTCATGGGCATCTCGGGGAGGGTTGCTTGGTCTGAGCGCACAGTGGGTCGGTCCCTGGCCAGGCCTGGACTTGCTTGGGGGGTTCAGTCAGGGCCTCCTGACCTGGAGCTGAGAGAGCCCATGCCCTGCAGACTTCCCCTCAGGTCAGCCTGGCCCAGGGCCAGATGGTGGCTGGAGGCCCCTCCTAGGGGCTAAGGAGAGACGTGGTGGGGGACCAGGCTTGCAGAGAAAACAGTTCTGAGGCCAAGTTGGATGGACCCCCTTCCTCTGGGAGCACCCAGAGAGAGCCCCCCACTGCTTCCCTGGGCCAGTGGGTTGGGCTAAGCAGAGTCCCTGGGTGAGGGGGGAGGGGAGAGGCATGGGGTTTCCCCGGGGGAACTAGGTCCCATAAACTCTGGCTTTCTTGAGCCAGGAGGGTTCCCCTCATCTATGGGTGGGATGGGGAGCTATGTGCTGCCTTTTATCCTAGCCGCGCACTAGTATCAGAGGACGGACGGAGGCCGGGAGGGGAAGGCCAGGGTCCCAAATCTGCCCTCCCTTCATTTCATGGCCTCAGGAAAAGCATGTGGCATGCAGGGCTTTTATTCATTCACAGAGGTCACAGAGGGCCTGCTATGTGCCAGGCCTGTGATACGTTCTAGAAGTGAGCGGAGCAGAGTTCAGGGCCTGTGGGCGGTGGCCCTACTCCACCCTGGACATGGGCCCTCAGACCCTGGGCCTTAGGTGTCCTCCGGCTGTCCACCGTAGCTCCACTAGGCTGATGGTGGTCTTGTCAAGTGCCCTGCGGGTGAGGATGGCCACCGCAGCCTGGAGCGCAGCCGGGCCGGCCACCGCGGAGCTGGGGTCTGGCCGCAGGGCCGCGGAGCCGCGGGAAGAGATGGGATTTGTATGATGCTGAGATGTTGTGGGGGGCAGGCCTCAGTGCAGGGCTTGCTTGCTCTCGTGGAGACCCTGCGTAGAGCAGTGAGCCCCATATGGCTGTTGGGGCTGGCAGAAACACAGGGATGTGCCCAAGGTCACAGAACGAGTTGTCACAGTGTGGCAACGAGCATCCATGTGGCCTGGTAGCCATTGTGGAGAAAACGTTCCCTGGAGCAGGGGCTCCGGAGAGCTCTAAAGACGGAAGCCCTGGCCCCCTCTACTCCTCCTCTCTGCTCCCCTGGAAGGAGTTCGGGTGCTCAGGCAGCTGTCGACGGGGCCTCCCTGCGAGCGCGGAGCATGTGGGGCGTGGGTGGGCGCGGGGCTCCAGGGCCAGGAACCCTGTGTGTTGGCGCCCCAGGGCTGCCGGAGTAAAGGACCGCAAACCCGGCGCCTGCAAACAGCAGAAACGCATTCTCCCACCGCTCAGGACCCAGAGGCCTAAACTCGAAGCCTTGGCTGGGTTGGTTCCTGCTGCCCTGGGGAGAAACCATCCCGGGCCTCTCTCCTGGCTTCTGGTGGCAATGCTCCGTGTCCTACTGGCTTCTGGCTGGCCTCTGCTCTCTGCCTTTTCCTATCTGTCCAATCTCCTCTCCTTTCTCTTGTAAGGACCCCAGCCAGGGATGTAAGGCCCACCCTAAATCCAGGCTGAGCTCATCTTGAGATGCTTAACTAATGACATCTGCAAAGACCCTGTCTCTAAACGAGGTCACCTTCACATGTCACAGGGAGTAGGACTGAATATATGTTTTTTGGGGGGACACTGTTCAACCCATGCTACAGGATGAGCCCAAGGGGCTGGGGGCCGAGTGCCCTCCCCGGCTGCCGGCTCTGCCCCCAGCCTCCCTGCCCATTCCCTCACTCACGTACCTGCTCATTCATTCCCTCCGCCTGCCCACCCAGCCCCCCACCTTTCTGTCTTGTTTCAGGCGTGGCGGCAGCGGGTGGCCTCTGAAACAAGACAGAAGGGGTCCTGGGAGAGCGCAGATGGACAAACGGATGGATGGATGGAAGGAAAGAAGGGTGCCCTGAAGACCTGCAGGGGAGGGGAAGAGGAGGCTGTCGACCCCGCACCCTGCTTGAACAGTGACCCCCCGGCTGCTCCCCACGCTCTCAGGCAAGGCGAGGGGAGCCAGTCCCAGAGCCGCCTCTCCGAGACAAAGGCCGGCCCCTTTCCACGGAAGCAAGGAGAAGGATGGCCAAGGGCAGCCGGTGGGATTCAGGCTAGACAGCAGGAGGACTTCCTACCAGAAGGCTGTGGGAAAGCCCGCGGAGGACTCTCTTTGAGAGGTCGCTGGCACAGCCTTCAGCGTGGGTCCGGGCACCCAGCTGGTGCCCCCACGGGACACACTTTTTCCCAGCAGAGGATCCCCTTAGGCTTGGCTGTGTTCTCTCCCTCGAAGAGTTGGAGTCCACCAGTGGACAGCAACACATGCCTTTGCTGACATTAAAAAGCATAAATTGGCACATCACAGCTGTGATTGCATGATGTCCTTGCTTCGGGTGAAGCTAATATGAGTACTCAGGTTCGAAAGATGTGCGGGTTAATGTGGCAGGTGGTGCAGGGGGAGCAGGGAGGAGGAGTTTGCTAGGGATCCCGAGCCGGTTGCCCTGGGCCCTAGCGGGTTCACAGATGTCTATGTTTGTGGCACGGAAGGATTTTCAATTATTAGAATTAGTTGCCAACATCTAAAAATCAGGTGGCGTTGCAGAGGAAAAGTCTGGTTTCTCTCAAAAACGGGGACTATCCAGCTATGATGGACCCGCACCATGCAGCTGCCTCCGGACGGCGGGGAGCACGCTCCCCCTCACCACATACACTGTCTCCCTGGCCACACGGGCCTTTGACTTGGAGACCCCTGAGGTCCCAAACTGGCGGCGAGGGGAGGGCAATGCGGGAGAGGGAATAAAGTGAGCAAATGCCTGGAGGTGGGAGAAGGAGAGTGGTGGGTACTTCCGTGAATCCTGAGTTCTTGACGCAGAAGGTAAAACTAGAAAAGCTGGGCCCTGATTTTAGGGGACTAGGTTGTAGGCATTGGGGAGCCTTTGAAGGTGGTTGAGCAGGGGAAGGACTTCACAGAGACTACTCTGAGGCTGAGCAAGTGTTGGAGGCAGAGGAAGCAATCGAAGCAAAGGTTCTTGATCTTTGGGCCACATCCAAAGCATCTAGGACCCAGGCCTGCCAGAGAGGATAAGCCAGAGCTTGGGCTTTGCCAGCAACCCAGGCCTTGGCCTAAGATCCATGCCCCCAGCCTCCCTGTTTGCTGATCCTGGGAACAGGAGCTCCTTCCCCAGATGCACCTGATGACCTGCACTGCTGGAATCAGAACCCTATTCAGTTGCCCTGAGGGACATCCGAGGCTGGCAGAGAGGATGCTGGCCAGGAGGTGGTGTGCCAATGAGGGACTTCAGGAGCAAAGTTTCAGCCCAGGATGGAGCAGGAGTTTCCCCATGGGAGCTTGAGCACCCACAGTGCTTCGGTGGCCCCATCTGTGACCCAAGGGTGGGGCCCTGGAAAAGCCAGGAGAGCTATGAATCAATCGGATGCCTACAGAGAGGGTCTTGGAACCCCGCCCCTGGGTCAGCATGGCAGAGAACCCTGTGCCCGCCCCTCCTGCCCAGTGCCGTGGCCACCGTCCTCTTCCCAGAGCCACAGAATCTTTGGCTATAACATGGGGACAGTATAGGGCACAGCCATGGAAGGAGGAAAATCTTGTAAAATGCTTACTCACTAAAGAGTACCCAAAAAGAAAGGGTTGAAAAAGAAAGCAAGGATGTAAACAAAGATGGCATTGACTCTTCAGACCCCAAATGCTGGGCTCATCCAGTGCCCGTTACGGAGAGGCCCCCATGCCAGGGAGACACTCATGGGACATGTTTATCGCCTGGGATAGCACACCAGGGAATCGGCAGTCAGGAGACTTGGCAATGCCTCTGATATCCCGTGTGGCCTTGGACAAGTCACTCAGCCTCTCGGAGCTGGCCCTGTGGTTTATCAAATGGTGAGAGTACTGTTCTCCCCATGCAGGGTTGCTGTGAAAGCTAATGAGCTCACAGGCCAGAGGTTGTCCTGTCCCCTGGATGTTCCCTGCTATGTCAGGTGGGGACTTGCACCCCAAGTGGCTGCTCAAGGCAGAGATGCTGCACCATGACCGGACGATGTTCTAGAATGACGTGTATGGTGTGCCTCCCACTGGATTCAGGGCCACGCTTGGAAGACCCTCCCTGGTCAGACCCCAGGGGTGTTTGTCGGGCTGGAGGAGCCAGGACCAGCATGGAAAAGGCTAGTTAGTTCAAGATGTGTGGCTGGGGGGTGGGGGGGACTCTCCTGGAGGGCAGGCTGACCCTTCCTCTGTGAGGCAGGATAATGTCTGTACTTGGGAGCTGGAGGTGGGAGCAGGAGGATGCCCCTCTCAGAAAGCAGACAACCCTGAGCCGGGCACAGGAGAAGCACCCTGCAAAGGAAGGTGTTAACCTGGGTCTCAGTTTGCTCGTCTGTAAAATGGGGAATAACATAAAAGAGGGAAAATAAAATGGGGAGTAACAATTATTCCCAACTCAAAAGGTTGGTGTGAGGACTCATTGAGTTAATCCATGTATGTCACTAAGTACAGGGCCAGGCACATAGTAAGTGCTCAATAAATGTAGCTGCCATTATATTATTATTATTATTATTATTTCTACACCATGAGCAATAATTCCCAGTCACAGAATAAGGTGTGAGACCAACTCCCATTTAAAGTCGCTGTTCATAATTTCATGCTTGGTTGAAGGGCCAGCCAAGACCTGGAGCTTTTTGGGAATGCCTGGGATCCAGGCGAATCTCCCCACTTCCCCCCTTTCTCTTGCTTGTCGGGGGGCTTAGGTTCCTGATGAGACTCCCCTATGCCCACTTCTGGCGAGCTCACAGCCCCACACTGTTTGCATTGTCAGGGACCTGGGTACATGGAGAAATAGTGAAAATGACCAATTCCTATCTGAAGGTTGGACCACCTCTACCAGAAAGTCAATCCCCTTAGAAGCTGGAGCCTCTAGGCCCAGGAGGGAAAGACTCCTGGAAGCGGGAGCTGAGGTTAGGAGCATGTAGTATGCTGTCACCAGTGGGCGGCATCTAGAGAACAGGCCGGAGGCAGGCTCTCTCTGCATCCCCCGGGACAGTCCAGGCCACCTTGCACCTGCACGTGCCAAGGCGGACCCCGAGCCTGGATCTTTCATATCACCTGCAATGCTGTGGTTCTGCTTTTGCACAAAACTCCAAGAAGGAGGCCCAAGGGGACACAGAGGCTAACCGTAATTGAAGCTCTATCTCAAGAGGAAAAAGAGGGGGAAGACGGCTGGAAGGAGACAAGGTGAATGATCATGCGCTTCAGCCTGTCACTTTAGCACTGGTCTGGTTGCTGAGGTTCCCCGGATAATGGTGTTGTTTCTGCTGCTTGGCTGAGAGCTGGCTCATGGCGGTTGATGGCCAAGGCCCCCCATGCGGTCCCTGGGACTCAGAGGCCCAAGCCCACTCTCCCCCGCGCCCTGTGTCCCCTGCAGTCTGCATCCTCCCCGGAGGCCAAGAGGAGCCTGATCTCATCCTAGAAGAGGTTGACCCTCACTGGGAGGAGGACGAGCATCAGGACGGTGGCATCAGCCCGCAGGGCTCAGAGGCAGCTCCAGCTTATGAAGAGGAGAACGAGGCTGTGGAGATGCCCAGGTGGGAGCCAGAGAAAGCCCCGGAAAAAATGATTGGGGAGATGACAGGCACACGGTAGAGAATCCCAAAGGTACCAAAGGCCATAGAACAGGATTCAAACCTGCCTCCACTCCTTCTCCTAGCTGCACTTTGCTCTATTCTTTCAACAATATACCTTGAGTTCTTTCCACCTTCAGTGCATAGAGAGATCTTCCATTGTGTGAATGTGCCAGAATTGATCTAATCTGCCCACTGTGGGTGGACATTTATGATTCTGAAATTGTGTTATAGACAATTTTGCAGCACTCTGGCACGGATGTCCTTACACAGCCACGTGAGTAGGTGTGCAGGAGAAATTTCCAGAAGGGGGGCTACAGGGTCATGGGTCACTGGAACATGTGACAGTGGTAATGATTGCCCACTTGCCCTCCATAGGGACATCACCATCTTTGTTCCCACTAGTGATCTTGGCAATAGCCTCTCAAGCTGGGAGGTCTCAGGTCCTCAGGCCCATGGCCTACGTTGTAAAGGTGGGGAAACTGAGGCCCAGAGAGGCTCAGGGGCTGACCCAGGGTTGCCACTAGGACGGCGGGGGCTGGGCCGGGCCCCTGGTGCCGTGAAGAGGCCTTGCTGCCGGAGGGAGCCCAAGGCTGCTCAGGTGGGGTTCCCCGGGTCAAGTCGTGGTTGAGAAGTTCAGCTCTGGTGTCAGGGGTTGCAGGACATCTTCCTGAAAATGGGGACAGGAGCTGGACTCGGGGCGGAGCTGTAGGTGGGCTTACTTCCTGCTTCTGACCTCAACTCAGGGAACTGCCCCGGATTCAAGAGGAGAGAGAAGCTGAGGAGGAGGATGGAGAGGAGGAGGAGGAAGAAGAGGAGAAGCCAAAGTAAGGCGCTGTGTGTTCTCCGTCTTCCCCCCAAGGATGACCTGGGGAGGGGTTACGGTGAGGGGCAGCGGGCTTCTGGGGTGGGGGTACTCCTTCCTTTGTTCTGTGATTTGTGTTGCTGGGCACTGACCAAAGAGGCTGGGGAGGCTGGGGGTCCCCCCGTGCTCAAAATGACCTGGGACTCATATGGCCCACCACTTCACAGCCTCCCACACCCCTACACACACACACACACACACACACACACACACTAGAACGCAGCCTCCTTGGGGGTGGGGGGTTTTGTCTGTTGTGCTCACTCCCATGTCCCTAGATCCTAGGTGCCAAGTAAATGTCGACTGAATGCATAGCTGGAGGAGTGAAGGGGCCCCTGCAGTGGGCTCACAGCCCTGTCAGGAACAGAGCCAGGGCACAGGGCTCTGTCCCCCTCCACCCCGCCCACAGCGGTCCCATGGGGGCTTGTGACACCGTGTAGGCCACCCTGGATTCTGTCCTGCTCATGAATGGTTGATTCTCCACCCCGATCCATAAGGATTTCACATGAACGCACAGAGAAGTCAGTTAAGATAATGGTTAAAGAATGGCGATCAGAAACCACTAAAAGTTATAATCATCAAACTTGCTAAGAGACTAGATCTTAATTATTCCAACCACTAAAAAGAAATGATAATTATGTGACATGATAGATTGTCACCATGGTGGCAATCATATTATAATCAATAAACGCATCAAATCAATGTGTTGCACGTCTAAAATTTACACAATGTTCTATGTCAAACATTTCAATAATAATACAAAAGACCATTAAGAGGGAGAAGATTTTTAGCAATGTGGGATGGACAGAAGGACAGACAGAGAGGGGGACCCACGGGGAGATGGAGAGCAGGCAGCTGGACCTGAGTGTGGAGCTGGGGGTGAGAGGTTGGAGATGTAAAGGCAGGAGTCTGGTCGCGTAGACAGAACTGGAAACCAGGGGGCTTGAGGAGATCCTGGGGGAGCCAGCGTGGAGAGAGGAGAGGCCCAAAGGCCAGATCAGAGCCAGGGAGTTTTGAGGAACCAGAAAGGCCTGAGGAGGAGGTGCCAATGAGGGGAGTGGGAGACGAGAACAGCGTAGAGCCTGGGGGTTTCGAAGAGAGCCTCAAAAGCAGCCCTCATGTCCGGGGACAGTGACAATGCGCCTGGTGGACATGGGGGGAGATGGTGCTTCAGGGGGCCAGGTTGTGAAGGCCTTGGACTTGCTTTCCCGGGAGCAATGGGGAGCCACTGAAGGTTCATGAGCAGGGGAGTGGTGTGATCTGGCAGCTGCACTGTGGGGGGACTCAGGCAGGGAGAGCTCGAGGAGGCTGTTATCAGGGGCAGGCCAGACTGATTTAATCTGTCCCTTGCTTTATTCCCTGTCCGTGTCACTGGGCCCTCTGTGGTGTTCCCTGGCCCACACCCTTCCTCCCTGGCCTGAGACACGGGCTCTGCTCCTCCTGGCAGAGTGACCTGGGCAGGTGCATACCACACAGAGCTTCTGCCTCCACGTCTGAGGAATGGGGACACTCACAGCCCCTGCAGGGTGGTGGCAGGGCCAGCTGTGTAGTGGGCATATTAGGGCCTGGCCTGCAGTGGGCGCCCCATCAAAGGTCGTTGATGTTCTCATCTGCACTGAGGGTCACTTCCAGTCCCAGGCAGGAAATCGTTACACCATGAGACCAACACAGGACTTCCGGGCTGGAGGCCTGCTCAGTGGCTTCTGCTTTTAGTCCATCTTTCCCTAGTTCACATACAATTTTTTTCATCCTTAGCAGGAGGCCACACAGTTACTTGCTTGCCTCCAGTGACGGGGAGCTCACAACCTCTTGAGGGCTGTCCATCCCATCCTTATACACCTCTGACTTATGAAAGTATTTCTTCCACCAAAAATAAGCATGTTTCCTTATGGTTTCTGTAACACAGCGCGATTCTGCCCTGTGGGTCCCCCAGAGCCAGGCTGCTCTGGCTGACAGGTGACACCCCTTCTCCTGGGTGAAGACTTAGGTGCGGCCCAGCCTCGTTAGTGCAGCCCCATCTGCCGTCTGCTTTCCACCTCGGAGGCCAGCGAGTTAGTGTGCTCACGCACATGCACACGCACCGCCTGCACACGTGTTCTCTGCACGGTACACGCATCTACACCATACGTACACACCAGCACACAGTTACACCCACACGCAGCCTGCACACATGCACACGCACACACCACACGCGCATCCACATGTGCACACACAGGCACGCTGATACACACTTGCACGTGCACATGCTATGCCCTACGCGCATGCTCACGCACACGGCACATGTATTTAGTTACAAATGCTGCAGACACACACATATTCACATACATGTTTATCCAGAGTTTCAAGCTCCGGGAACTTCTGGGCCCGGGGCCCTAGGTCGGGACGAGGGCCCCGGGTAAGAGAGTGAGAGATGCCCGGGCCAGGGCCAGAGGGCGTCGGGCGTGGGCAGGTGGACTGGGCTGTCACTGACTCCGGGGGGAGGCTCTTGGCCGGCTTGGGGTTACTGATGACGTGCGTGGGCCCTGGTAACAGGCAGACGGTCGCCTAGCGACCTGGTCTCTGCCGGCAACAGCTCGGCTTTTCCTAGCAACCGCAGCCTTTTGGTCCCCACCTGGCCTCCCTGGGGACATTTCTGCAGAGTTCCCTGCACATCCTCTCAATCTGATTAGAAGCAGGAAGGATCAGTGGCTCATCGGTGACCCGAGCCACACTGGCTCCAGAGCTGGCCTGGCAGCCTTGGGGCTGGGCTGGGGCTCTCCCAGTTGTCTCCCTGTGTGCACCCGACCTGGGGCTTGGGATGAATGTCACCGCCCTCAGCTGACCTCCTGCATCATGGGCGTTCTTGTCGGCAAAGACGGCGAGACCCAAGTAGGTGGCTGCTTCTTCCTAAGGACTCCCCTTCTTTCTTTCAGGGTTGGGGTGCCTGGTGAGGAGCGTGCTGAGGACCTTAGCTTAGGGGTGTAGCCTGCTAGGTGACCTGGGGGACAAGGAGCGGGATGGCCAACTCTTGGCTACTCCCTGCACCTTTAACTCGGATAGCCAGCTGGGGAGGTCCTCCGGGATGCCCACGTCAGCCCATCCGTCTGATCCTCCGCTTGGAAATCCCTGGAATTGGGGAGGTTTCCAGAAGTGGCTGGCCTGCGACTTCTGGGCTGGGCAAGACGGGACCTTGGGCACATTGCCGACCAGGGGCAACATGACGTTGGTTACGCAGCTCCCAAAGCAGCCCCTGGTGTTGCTGACAGGGCCATGGTAGGGCTCGTTAGGTGTCTTGATAGCTGGAGATGTTTGTGCAAGATGTTCCCCAATCCACGTGGGTGATTCATAACCCGGCAGGATGCTACCTCCTCTACTATTAGTAATAATAATGATGAGAGCAATCATGACAACAGTGGCCATTTGCGTAGCACTCGGTGTCCATGCCAGCCTCTGGGCACCGGTTATTCATCCCGTTTCACAGACGAGAGAACTGGGGCTCAGACACGGTTCCCTGCACGTCCAGGGCTGCGCTGCCGGCAAGCGCGGACCTGGGAGTAAAGCAAACCCTCGGTGCCCCACACAAGGAGAACTGCTTCTCAGTGTCGAGAGATGGAGGATCAAGAATGACACCAGACATGGGAAGTCTTTTTTGACTTTTTCATGAGATTCTCACCAGCCCTTCTGACCTCCCTCAAATAAGTCCGGCTGGACAGGCTGAGCAAATCCCACCCATTTGACAGATGGGCAAACAGAGACAGCCCGAGGGCTTCCCAGTGACATGCTCAGGGCCATCCAGAGATGTCGTGGCCTGATTCTGGAACGAGCAAGGCCCTAGGCAGCCCCAGACGGGGCTGCAGATGTTCATGCCCTGGGCCTTTGTGCTTTGAGAACCGGGAAGGGCCTTCAAGCACATTTTAATTTCTTTTAACGTCAGACCCCAAAATGAACTTTTCGATGGAAGAGAATATATATACTATTGAATCTTATATAAATGCAGTCACAAAATCTAATATTTATTTTTAAGGACGAAGGGGCCCACGGAGGCTAAAGCACGCAGGCCCCTGGAAAGTCATCATGTGCCCTTGCTTTTGTGACTTGAATCTCTTTATGAAAATCTGTTTCTTCCTGGGCAGGGTGGGGACTGTGACCCTGACAGCTAAGGCCCCTTACGATGGAAATAGCTACGTGATGATGAAGGGAAATGAAGAGGGTTGGGTGCTCGGGTCCTCAGGACACTTGCCTCACTCCCCCGTGTCACATGGGGCCGTGTAGATGCTTGGAGACAGGAAGCCAAGTATTGTGGACATGGCCTTGGGGTCAGAGATACCCGTGTTTTATCTAGGCTTGCCTTGTGCCAGCCGTGTGACCGTGGCCGGGCCATCTATGCCTGCGATCGCTGAGATGGAATGGGACCGGCCGCAGCCCCGGGCTCTCAGGGTGGTTTAGGTGAGGATGGGGCCTGCTGTGACCATGTGATCACCAACTGAGTCCTGCTCCCAGGCCACTGGCTCCACACTGACCAGGGCTGCAATTCTGTCCCCACCTCCTCACCCACCTTGGGAGGGCTGAAGCTTGGCCCTCTGGGTAGGAGATGGTGAATCCGGGTTTTCTGGACAGTAGACCCTGCGGAGCACTCTCTGTGAGCCTCGCTGACAGAGGTCTGTGGGGCGGGGTGGGCCACTAGGACCCAGGATCCAATTCTAACTACATAAGTCCCATTGGCCCCTGGTTCTGAGTCACCATTTTAACCCAGAGGCTGCACACGGGCATCGAAGGGCCCAGTTTAACCTATAGACAGGCTCTTTTGATTATCTACATATTGCTATGAGTCTATTAACTTGGATTAATTATCAGCATCTAAAGACTGGAGATTCCACCTCTAAAACACGTAGTTCAGGCTCCTCTTGAAAATCAGATTTTTCCAAGCCAAGTGGGGTTGCCGACTCAGATGGGTACACGTTCTCTAATTGGCCATAGTCCTCTCTGTACCTCTGGTCCCTGTCACCCGTGTATGTCTGCAGCCTGGGCCAGGGACCCCTGAAACCTTCAGCAGCCGAAGCATGGCTCTGATCTTGTGGCCTGGAAAGAACCAGGGCCTGCATTCGAGATCTGTGTGGTGACAGACAATCTGCTGTGTGACTTTGGCCAGGTCAGATCACCTCTCTGGGCCTCATTTTTCTCGTACTCCCTGCCCTGACTGTGTCACGAACGTCGCCTGGAGGCTCGTAGAAGGGAAATGCTGGGAGTACATTTTGAACACTATCCAGTGCTTTTTGGTCCCACCCCCCAGAGGACGGTTCCTCGAACCATCCACCACACTTTCCTTTGTACATGCTGTTCCCTTGTCCTGGACACCATTCCTCACCTAATGCCTCATGGTCAACTCATCTTCCCTGAGGTCCCGCCCAGAGGCCACCTCCTCTGGGCAGGCCTTCTTCCTAGACACAGTTGTGGTCTGCCTGCCCCTGCAAGGAGCCTCCTGAGGGTGAGGACCTATTCTTGGCCACCTTTGTGCACCAGCTCCCAACACATGGGCTGGCTCTCGGCAGACAGGGCTCAGGAAATGTCTAACACCCTTAACACTAGCCCTTTCCTCCTCCCCCTTGGGGTCACAGTGTCCTGCTGGATAGCTGTCTGGTGGCGCAGGCTGGCGAGGACCTGAGCGAAGTAGGCAGGAGCCAGCCCCAGAGGGCCTCGCCCCAGGTATGAGCAGACTACCTCTGAGGCCTGGGTAGGCTTTGTGTACTTTGTTTACAGGGGGATTTTCAGCTGGCGAGATGCCCACTGGACAGAGGAGAATAGCGTGGTGGGTACTGTAGTACCTGGCTTATACCAGGGGTCAGGTGGGCTCAGGGAGGGCCTGGGGTGACAGGGCCATTGCGGGGTGGAGCAGCTTGTCCTGCAGGCCAGTCTTCACGTGGCTGTGTGGCCCTGGATGAGTCACCTCCCCACTCTGGGCCTCTGTGGCCACCTTTGTAAAATGGGGCTGAAAACCCCTCCCCAGGGTGTCCCACACAGTTACGCACAGCGCCCAGGTGGGGAGAGTTACGTGAGAACACACCCCCCTTTATCTGTGTCAAGTCCGGGCGCTGGGCTCCTGGGTGTCCTCCCCTCTACGTGGTGGGGGCCACCTCCCTGGATGCCCCAGCAGGTGCGGGGGGGTGGGCCTGAGCAGTCAGGCAGGGCAAGGAGTAGAATCGGGGCCCGGGAGGACTCTTGAAGACAGATCTCCCAACAGGGTCTGGGCTGGCCTGGGGCGAGGAGGAGCCTTGATGGTCCAGCTTCTGTTTGCACCTTCCTGTCTGTAGGAGCTGCAGGAGGAGGCCGTGACTGTCAGCCCAGAAGGTAGGTGTGTGGTGGCAGGGGGAGCACAGAGCGTTGAGGATACTTTCAGGCTGGGGGCAGCCTGGGGACAAGGGCACTCAGCCCGTCTCCCTCCCTCCCTACCATCCCCACACCCCTACACCTGCCTCATCCTCGGGCGAAACCCATCCTCTGCATCTTGGGGCCACATCATCAGAGCTTGGTGATATATTTCAAGGCCCCAGGGGAATTACGGGAGGCTCCTGGGACTCCATTAGGCCTGTGGAAACCCCACTCCCAGTCAGCCCCTCCTGCCACTCCTCTCTGGGAATGCAGCTCTCTGGACTACCATCTGGAGATGGTTTGGCTGAAATGTAGCATCTCTGAGTGCAAATTGGAACCCGAGCTTGCTAAGGGCCCATCCTAGACCCCACGTGTCGTAATGAGCTTTTCCTTACTGCCCAGATCCCCACGCTGTACCCAGCACACGCCCTTTGCTATTATTTACCACCTCCAACCCCAAACCCGAGAACTCCATGGTTGGTGCGGCAGAGGCTGGGGGAGCCGAGGATAGCCAGGCTGGGGAGCCTGAGCCAGACAGACACGGAGCCCTGGCCTTTTGGGCCTCCATGTTCCTCAAGCCACCCTCTGAGGCAGGCAGACCATTTTATAGTTGAGAAACCTGAGGCTCCAAGTGGGCAGGATGTGGCTGAGCGGTCAAGGGCACAGACCTGCATTTCACTCTTGGTTCCTCCCTCCTCCTTCCTGTGGGACCTGGAGCCAGGCATGTGACCTCTCTTAATTGTGCCTCCCAAATCCAGAAAGACGGGGCAATAGTCATGCCTGCCGCATAGGGCATGGGCCAGAGTAGGAGGGGACAGTGTGTCAAAGGTACCCAATATACCGCGTGGCACTGAGGCAGGAGGCCATAATGGGGACCATGATGCTCATGTCCCAGCCAGCCGGTGACTGACACGGGACTGGATGCAGGTGTCCTGACCCCAGGTGTCCCAACCTTGCTCCCCACCTGGTCTTTGAAAAGCACCTTTTTTTTTTTTTTTTTAAAGATTTTTATTTATTTATTTGTCAGAGAGAGAGAGAGAGTGCACAAGCAGGGGGAGTGGCAGGCAGAGGGAGAAGCAGACTCCCCACTGAGCAGGGAGCCCGACGCGGGGCTTGATCCCAGGACCCTGGGATCATGACCTGAGCCGAAGGCAGATGCTAAACCAACTGAGCCACCCAGGCATCCCTGATTCTAACTTTTTCTGTCTGAGGTGGGAAATGCCACCAGTGGTTGGTTAACAGAGAAAGCACAAGAAGTTGGAGGGCCCGGTGCTGTCCCTCAGAGCTGCCAAGTAGACCAGCCAACATGACGTGATGATGCTTTCGATGTTGACCCCAGGGACACGAATGATGTTTGGGCTTTGGGTGCAGCTGCTGCAAGTGCGGGCGGGCACCAGGCTGGTCCGAGTTGGTGCTAATGGGGAGGAGCCCACCTCCCCTACCTCCCCCCAACCCTCTGTTCCTGGTTGCAGTCCCCAGGATCCCACATCTGCCTGACCCCCACTGGCCCCAGCGGCATGGCTCAACCAGGCCAGGACGTGGAGCTGAATCGCCTGGTCCAGGACCAGCCACCTGGCCAGGTGACCCCAGGGCTTGCTCCCCCAGCTCTGGCGGAGCACCTCCCCAATGTGCCCAGCTACTGCCCCTCAATCACCCGCATCCCTGTCCTCATCTCCCGGAGGACGGCCTTGTCCAACTCCAGCTTCGCCAAGGAGACCAGAAGTTCCATCCGTCGCCTAGGTAGTGTGATCTTGTGCACCCAACATGCTTGTGCCTGTGGTGTGGACTTCTGCATGGCTCGGGCTGCTCCTCGCATGGGTGCCATGGTCAAGGTGTGGGACCACCAGTTGAACTCCTGGAAAACCAACCCCCTTCCTCTGTTGGTCAATGCCTTCATCTTGCTTTGTGGTGACTTAAGGGATATTAGTCCCCTTATCTCTGTGCCTAAAATCCCACAATTAGCAATTAATTTCTTTGGGTAAAACATTGCATTCTGCAGATCATCTTTTTTTTTTTTTTACAGGTAGTCAATCACACCCTAGCTTAAACAAATTACTAAGATCACTAGGCCAAGAGACTTGGGTGGGGGGAAGAGAATAAATTGAGGGGAATGGAGCAGAAGAAGAATGTGGGGACCCATTTCAGACAGAATCCTAGACCTTGAGGATTTTCTGGGAGCTGGACTTTGTGGGGATTGTTGATATCTGCCCAGCAAATCCCATTTCAGGAAAGGAGAGGCCCCCAGGTGTCTGCAGGCAGACCAGGAAGAGGGATAGCCTTAGGGGCCCGTGAAGAAGGAGGGCCCGTCTGGATCCATTTAGTTGTGACAAGGTCCCTGTGACAGTCTTTGGGTTCCTGCTGCTTGCTTCCTGATGACAAAGTACTCAGGGACAGCGGAGTGGCTCTGGACTAACCCCTATCACTATCTGCCTTAACTCAAGCCAGACCCACTCGCTTTCCCATTTCATTTGTTTATTTTGGGGGGGTAGTGGGCAAGGGTGCTTGTGAAGTCAGTAGACGGGCAGAACTGAACGTTTCATGAGAACAGATCCACCGCTGTCCTCTCTTCCCAGCTTGCAATAGGCACAGAGTGGGGGTGATCGGCCCTACCACAAGGGTGGACACCCCCAGGCCCGGTCTTCTGGGAAGCCCTACATCTACTCACTCCCAAGCATCCCCCAATTTCCACCCCCCACGGATCCCTTCTCAAGTTTTGCTATATCCTATACCAATTCTACCTTTATTGGCTTGCCATTTTTCTTTCAGTGGATTCATTTTTTACATTTAATTAAGTTTATTCAATCAGGAAGCTTTACCATACTATTCCAGTGGGAAACCAGCATCGCTTGCCATAAATAGAAGGCATGAATAGAGATAACTGCAAATGAACTGAAAACGAAGTTGTGCTGATCGTTTCAGCGAAGGGTGAGGACCTGCTGAAGGCTCCCAGTGGAGACCTGCCCTCTTAGCCCCAAAGGGGAATTAGGCTGTGTCCGAGACGTGTTAGGGCCCGGGGAGCACCAGGCTGCGACTTCATCTCTGTGCATTCAGGATCTAGAGAGGATTGAAATGGGAGGAATGTTCTCGTCCCACGTTTCCTTTGCCTTATCTGTGCCATCTTGTGTCCTCCCAGGTCCCCAGGAGCCCCACACTTGGGGAAATAGTCCCATGGCCACATTGGGACAGTGGGCTGATCCAGCCGCGGTGGTATGACCGGCGGTGATGTGAGATGCTGCAGATAAGGCAGGGCAGCATGTAGGAAGAACACCATCCCATTTCAGTGATGCTGCTTGGCCCCGAGTGAGGTTTTGTTTAAACGGAGGCCTCTTTGCGAGCCGGTCACCAACCTCAGGAC
This sequence comes from Neomonachus schauinslandi, assembly GCF_002201575.2. NCBI lineage: Eukaryota > Metazoa > Chordata > Mammalia > Carnivora > Phocidae > Neomonachus > Neomonachus schauinslandi. The sequence continues at coordinate 32,958,868 of NC_058418.1, read as the reverse complement.
GAAGGAAGAGGCTAAGTGCTAGAGCTGGGCTGCCTGGGTCCAAATCCTGGCTCTGCAGCTGGTTCCTTCATCTTTCTGTGCTTCAGTTTATCCACAAAATGGGGACAGTGATAACAGCGGCCTTCTAGAAGGGCCGGGAAGGGGGGACGACTTAATCTATATAAAGCACTAAGAGTTTGGTGAAATGAATGGAAGGCAGGCACATAGGACGTGCTCTACGTAAATATGACTCTTCTCTCAGCCAATGTAGTCATGCCGTGTTATTCGATTTTTCATAATATTATTCTCATTCTATAGAAATGAAACACCAGGCTTAGGGGTTTTCCTTCTTTCCTGGGGGGATGGAGGTTGCAGAGTCTTGCTCAGGGTGAGGCAGGGTGGGGGAGCACCTGCCCCCTCGCAGCCTCCCCGAGACGGCCTCATGGAGGCTCCGGGGGCCACACTGGGGACAGTCTGGGGCGCTGAGCTCACCCTGCTGGGGGAAGCAGGGTGAGGGCCCCGGTGCCTCACGCTCTCTCCTGCTTTCCACAGCCTGGGGGTATCTCTCTTGTTAGTCTGGCAACACTTGTTCCTTAAATGTTTAGAAACTTCTCCATTCCTGCTCATCCTCTTCCTCTGTGGGCTTAAGGCTTAGTACAACAAATGCTCAAAGGTCTTGCTTAGGTTCCCTCTGCCACATTTTGCGAAGTGCTGGCTTTTTCCCCATGGTAGCCCTTTAAAAAGAAAGTCGCATCTCCGAGGGCTTCAGAATGCTCCCTCTCCTCATTTTGGGTGCGTTGGGCCCAGCTGTTAGCGAGTGGTCCCACTCCGGTGTGGCCGGGAGAGGGAGCCCTGTCTCGGCCCCTCAGCATCCTCTGAGCATCGCCTCAGGCAGGCCTGTCCCCACAGCCCCTGGGGTGGGTGATGAAGCCTGAGGCAGGACCACCCCAGACTGGCCAGGGAGGACCTGGTCCTTGGAACGTGGGACCCGGCACCAGGCTTCTCAGAGGTCAGGAGAGGAGTTGGGTTGATGGATTTGAGGGGCTCCCAGCAGGTCCAGAAATAAGGAGACACCCAAACAGATTCCCAAACAGGGGTGACACACACTCCAAGGACAGGCTGTTATCCTTGGTTGCAAGAAACTGCCCAATGTCTCCATTTGAGGCCCTTCAAGAGTGTGAGGCTGTGTGCCTTTGTCACCCCTGCCGTGGGATGGGGAAACTGAGGCCCAGCGAGGGGACGCAGCTGAGGCTGTGCTAGGCCAGGCCCTCGGACTTGGGCTCTCCCAGCCTCCCCCCACCCCCACTCCCATCAAACCCCAGGTCCTTGAGGCTTCACTAGGCCTGGGGAGACCAGAGCTTGGGCAAGCTGGACTCCAGGCTGTGCTCAGGAGCTTCCGTGGCCTCAGTGGTGTGATGGCTTCTTTTGCAGCCCTTGGGCTGGGGTCTGGGGCAGCCGAGGCCCTCAGAGGCCCCCGGGCTCTGCATTCTTGCACCCCCTGCATGGAGCTCTCCCATGGGGCCCACTGGGAGGTGGGGCTGCCAGAGGCCCCCTCCAGACATGCTTTCTGTGGCTTTATCAAGAACGGAGCAAGGCCCTTGGGACCTGGCTTCTCTCTCTCTCTCTCTCTCTCTCTGACTGTCCTCTCCTTCCTCTCTCCAAGTGCCTGCTACAAAAGAGCATCCGGAAGTGCAGGTGGAAGATGCTGATGTGGACAGCCACCCCCCCATTGTGGAGAATCCACCCTCACCCGAGCTGCCACCACCTTCTCCTGCCAAATCCGACACCTTTGCGGTCCTGGGATCTGCCGCAGAGACTGAAAGGTCACCTTTTATGCTTCTCTTGGGCTTTTCACAGCACCGTGCCATCTGTCCATTTGCACGAAGGGGAGCCTGAGGTCAGAGTGGGAAAGCAGCTGGCCCAAGGTCACTCGGCGACCTGGTGTCAGTCAGATCTGGGACTATGGCCCCACTTCCTGGTCCTCAACTCTGGTTTAGGACTCTATAAAGAGTTCTCCAAGGAAGTCCTCTCCCAAGTACCCTCAACTATAGGATAGGAGGGGGGTAGTAAATGTGAAAAGGCTAATTTCCACCCCCTTGTTTTATTATTAAAATAATGGAATGGAGATACCAAAAAACACTAGAAAAATAAGCATCCCTTTTCCCAGCACACTAGGTAGTGATTTAATTTTACTGCCTTCTCTTATACACCTTGTCTATGGGCCCATGCTTTTGTGTGGTTTTAACTGGAGGGGTGATTTGGATCACATTTCATTTGAGACCACATCTGACATTTCATTTGAGACCACATCCTCCAGCTCCATGTGCCAGAATGAACTTAACAAATACTTTCTTTTTGGGCACTGTCCATAATGGAGCTATGGACATCTCTTTGGGCTTCTCTCTGTCCTTGGGCTCCTTTCTCAAAAGTGGGAATCCTGGTCAAGGTTGTGCACATTTTTATGCTTCTTGATATAAATTCGTTGCATGATTAGAGTTGGTTTTGAACAACCTGAGCCAGGTAACAGAGAGGTCTTGCATACAGCTGTAGGCAAACTGTGAAGTGTGGTGCATTGCTTTGTGAATGACTGCATTTAAGCTGCAGGGGAGCTGCCAGTGCTTCTCCTGAGGTGGTTGGATTAGGAGATAGTTCCTTTTTCTTGATTAATCTTTGCTTTCATCCATGTGTCCTTGAGGACTTTCTCAGCCAAGGTAAAAAGGCTATTGTAACAGAGATAGCTAGATGTGGCCAACTGAAGGCTCTCTGATTTTAATGTGAAGAAAAGAGTCATAATCCCATCTAGCCTTGCAACATAGCTCACTATTCCATCAATCCTCTTGTTTCATTCATTGAACCATGCAGAACACAGCAGAAAAAACGGAGCCAATATTGTTGCAGACATCTGGTCTACCTCTCTCTGTTCTCTTTATACAGGCTGGGTTGGGGGTGGATATCTGGGCACAGAGAGGGGGAGTAGGCTCCCTTGGGGATAGAATCCAAGCCCTCTGCCTTCTGTTTATGGGCAAGCCTCCTCTTGTCCTTATCATTCATTCACTCACTCACTCACTGACTCATTCACTCATTCATTCATTCACAAACATTTCTTGAACAACTTTATGTGTCAGACTCTGCTCTGGGTGCTGGGGATACATCAAGGAGAAGTCTGACAGGGGCCTACTCTCATGGAGCTGATGTTCTCATGGGGCTGAGGCAGACAATGAACAAGGAATTAAATAAACAAACAAGACTGTCCCAGAGAGCTCTAAGTTGAACATGACTTTGAGAAACCAGGGGAACCTCTACCTGAGCCTCCTTGGCCCTGAGAGGGGAGAATTCTGATACCTGACTTGGGAAGCCAATGGGGCTGCCTATGGTCAGGGTTGGAATGAGCATTGTGAGCAACTGATAGGCACCAAAAAGCCATGGAAACCACAGACCCTGACAGAGGGGCACATGGGCTAGGTTTGCTTAAACCTTAAAAAGCTTAAAGCCTTGGTTTGGGGTGAATCCCAGCTCACCACTTACCGATGTGAGGCTCGAGGCAAGCCAATGAACACTCCTAGTCCTCCATGTTCCTACTGTAAGATGGGGATAGACACACCACCTGTTACTAGACTGCTAGAAGAATTCAATGAGCTAATTCGTGCAAGGTGCTCAGCACAGGGCTGCATGCGAAGCAGGGCTGCAGGAGTCTAGCTGCTGATGGAGTTCCACATTCCGGTGTCTTGGGCAAGAGATGGCACCTGACTCAGGAGAGGGCACCGGGCTGGGTGCAAGAGGACTGAGTTGGGTCCTCCACCTGTGCAAATTCTGGTCTCCGTGTTCACGGGTGGGAATTTTTTTTTTTTTTTTTTTAAAGATTCCATTTATTTATTCATGAGAGACAGAGAGAGAGAGAGAGAGGCAGAGGGAGAAGCAGGCTCCCAAGGAGCAGGGAGCCCGATGCGGGACTCGATCCCAGGACGCTGGGATCATGACCTGAGCCGAAGGCAGACGCCCAACCATCTGAGCCACCCAGGCGCCCACGGGTGGGAATTTTAATTAGAGTGTGAAGGAGGTGAACCTGCGAGTGTTGCCATCCTCAGCGAGCAGGCAGGATGTCATAGGATAGTTTCAGAGCCTTCTGGAATAAAGGCTACACATCCCTCCATCTGTATCCTTCTAGAAGCCTCTGGGATCCTGAGTTGCGATGGTTGAGGATGGGAAGAATGATAAGTGGATTCCCACCCAGACATCATCAGCCAGGACTCCAATGGCTCCAAACACACAGCCCTGGGGCAGACATGCACTGAATGACAGGGGAGCCTGGGGAGGATTTGGTCTTCCTTCCTCAGATAGGGAGCCTGGAGGGGTGTGCTGGGGACTGGGAGGGGAAAGCAGAACATTTAAGCTGAGGCCCCACTGAGTCCTGAGTATCTCATTGAGTTGAGTAAATCTAGTTCCATTTTACAGACGGGAAAACTGAGGTGGCTCAGAGAGTTTAAGTCACTTGCCAAGATCATACACTAGTAGGAAGTAGGACTGGGATGCAAACTCCGGTTTGCCTGGTACCAAGTCAGTGTTGTTACTTTTACACTAGGCCATTGAACAGATGTGGAGACTGAGGTCCAGAGAGCGGCTGTGTCCCTCTCTTCTCCCTTTTTGTCTCCCTGCAGGCAAGTGAGGACCCTTTGCAGCACCAACACCCCCTGTCCCATTCCCCACCCCCCAGGGTTCAGCTCTGAGTGATCTGCAGGGGTCAAGGTCGGCTCACTTCCCCCTGTGGCCTCTGCCCTCGCTGAAGGTCCCTCCATGTCTGTGTCCTTGCAGGAAGAGGCTGCCCTCCCAAGATGATGAGGCTGAAGAGCTCAAGGCACTGTCACCGGCTGAGTCCCCCATGGTCCCCTGGTTGGACCCGGCCAGCCCACAGGGCACTGAGTGAGTGGGGACCACCTCTGGGGTCTCAGAGAGTTGGAAGTCTGGGTGGGGATGAGCAGGCAAGGGGAGGGGGTTGGGGTTGAGGGGGAGAGCATGGACGTTTCTAGAACCCTCCGCCACAACTTTGCCAGCAGCCTCTGAGCATTAAGACAGGGCTGGGTCTCCTGTCCAGGCTGCTTCTGGCTGGCCTAGGAGTTCTGTACAGTCTGCAGAATGCACAGAGGCTTTGTTGTAAAGGAGAGGCTCCTGGCCCATAGGCAGAGGTTAGCTCCTGGCGCTAAACCCCTGAGAGGGTCAGCAGGGGGAGTGAGGAAAACAAGGATCACCAGTGGTCTGAACCCAGGGAGCTTGTTAAAAATACAGATTCCCATCTGCCAGCCCAGACCCGCTGGATCAGGACTTCAGACAGTGGGCCCTGGGGGATTCACATCTCTACAAGCCTCTGGCTGGTTCTGATGCAACTGGTCTGTGGGACAATGTTTAGAGGCCACAGTGAGGGCATTGGGACCTGGAGCTCTGACATCTAACTATTCCAAGGGCTGGGCCAATGGAAGATGTTTTCCAGAAGAGTCTGTGATGTTTGGTTGTTGGTGACTCCCTGGCCCCAGGCTCTGGCCTGGGATCCTCACCCTATTCTCAGCCTCAGCTCCTGGAGTGGTCCCAGGAGGCACTGGGCTTTCCTTCCAGCCTTTTTTCCCCCCTACCCATAATTTTATGGAGTTTGTTTTACAGAGTTGTAGAAAGTCCAGAAAAGTTGAAGGAGAAAGAAAAAAATCCAAACCTCACCCCTAGTTCATTGGCCCATTTGACTATATAGTGGAATCCCATCTTATACAGTAGGGTAGGGATAGGGTCAGAGTTTAGTATCAGAAAACAAGGCAGAAATCAGTTATAATAATAAAAATTACCCTTGAAGCCTCTTAAGGAGTTCAGCGTGGGGGTTCATGCATTAGCGAGGTAGGCTCAGCTGCTGTAACAAATAGACCCCACAGATTCAGTGGCTTAAGCAACAAGATGTCTCATGTATCACAATCATGTCACTGTTTCAGGTCAGTGGAGGGTTCTGCTCTATGCAGTCACTTAGGGACCCTGCGGACAGCAGCTCTGCCACCTTTGTGTGGCTTCCAAGCCCCTGCTGGTCACCCCTAGAAGGGGAGAATGCCAGACAAGGGGCCCAGAGATGCATGTAGCAAGTCCACTCATGTTCCCCTGCTGGGAGCCCACCCGGCCACCCTCGCTGGGTGTCTGAATCCCAGCAGCCACTCCCCATGGGAGGGAGCAGATGTGGGTAAGCAGCTAGCGTCTCCACCATATCTGTGTGCCCTTTCTTGTTGGGACCCCCATACTGCTTGTCTCCAGCCCACTTCATCAAGTGAGCACCAGGGGAGTAGCTGGCTTGAGTTCCGGAGCCCCCGTGTCTGAAAACAAACAGATGTGAAAACACTACTATGCACTCAGCTCAGCACGATGGTCAGAGTGATGCTGCTCACAGGACAGCCTGTCCCAGCCCACCCAGGGCACTTGCCCTATGAGTGGAGCGCCGGGCAGACTCACATTCATTCTCTCTCTCTGTCCGTCTCTCTGTCCATCTGTCTCTCTTGCTGCGAGTGCATACGGTTTAAATTCCTATAATTTAAAAGGATATAGAATGTATCTGCACTATTTTTTTCCATCAGCTATTTCCTGAGCCAGAAGCGTAGCCCTGTCTGCTCTTTGATCTGTCCCAGACACGAATCTCATGGGAACCCCAAACTGGGGCTAACAGTCCTGACCTGAGTTCCAAGAGTTTCCCCCTAAATCGCAAGTGGGATCAAAGTTTTCTCAGAACTGCCCATCTGAATCAGATCCTGCGTGGTACATTTTCTAAAAGCTGGGCCCCCAGGTGTGAGCCCCAGACTGAATTTCCTCCTAGGAGCTATTAAAGTGGGTTTGATGTTTCTGGTGTCCGAAGGAAACTGGGGCAGCTTTTGCCTCCTTCGGGCCGGGTGGGATATGGATGCTGTTCGGTTCTGGCCCGGGGGGCACAGGGGTCCCGTCCCATCCAGCCCCCCTCAGCGCCGGGTGGTGTGTCCACAGTGGCCAAGACCGCGCAGTGTCCGTGGCCAGCCAGAACAGCACCATCATCAACAACCGGCTCCAGGAGCTGGTGAAGCTTTTCCGGGAACGGACAGAGAAGGTGAAGGAGAAGCTCATCGACCCTGACGTCACCTCCGATGAGGAGAGCCCTAAGCCCTGTGAGTTCAGAGTTGGGATGATTCACCCCGCCTGAAATGGGTCCCCTAAAGCCCCTTGTAAACTCATGGTGAGGGTACCCCTAAGGAAATGGTTAGGGTGCTTGGGAAAAGCCCAGATCTCCACTGTCTGGATTTTTGGGTCCTGTATGTACAGGTTTAGCTATGGAAGCAGGGAAGGGAATAAGGTCAAAGTTCTGGCTGATGATCCGATCTTACTTGGCTCCCGCTCCCATAGGGCACGTACCCTCCTCGACCCTTCTGGCCCTTTCCCACTAGCAGGCAGGTGGTCCAGCCTGGGAGGCATCTCATGGCCTGACACACAGATGGCGTCCACACCCCACTTTTTTTTAGTCTTATTTTTCGGAGGCCTCATTTGCCATAGTCTCATGGGGCTACCTGACAGTTTCCTGCTTTCAAGATTCCAAGAGGAAATGAGAGAAGAGCTCTCCTGCCAGGGAGGGTTTCCAAAGGAGGACTGTGCCTCAGAGTCCAGGGTGCCAACAATGGACCTAGCAGGGTCTGGATCCACAGTCCTCAAGCTAGAAACACAACCGTATTGAACCTACAAAAGTCCATCTGTAGGTCACCAACACCATCACCTTTGATGCACAGAGAGGCTGTGGTCCCCTTCAGTGTCTTGTTTCAGAGATGAAGGAGCTCAGGTTCCTGCTCTGAGAAACCCAGAGCAAGATTTCCCTGGTTTCTGGCCCTCGGTGGCCGGGGTCTGGGGTGGGAAACGCCCCCAGCCCTCCTGAGAGAACCAAGGGGGTCCAAACACAGACGCACAAACAGACTTTTGGAAACACCTAACTTGCCCAGAAACACTTCATTCTGGGCAGCTCCTGAGAAGCAGTTCCAGACCAGTAGCTGGTAAGAGTGTCCAGCCGGGTGCCGTGGGGTTTGCTGCAGAGAGCACCCCGGTTTCCGCATGCAGAGCTGACTGCAGCTTTGGGGGTGGCGCCAGGGTCCCCTCGGCTCAAGCTGCAGAGTCTGTAGTTGGCTGGCCTCTCTCTGTAGCCTCTGCCCGAGCCTCAGGGCTGGGTCAGATGGTCACCGTGTCATTCCGCAGCCCCGGCCAAGAAAGCCCCAGAGCCGGCCCCGGCAGTGAAGCCGGCCGGGCCGGGCCAGGCGGAGGAGGAGCACTATTGCGACATGCTCTGCTGCAAGTTCAAGCGCCGCCCGTGGAAGACGTACCGGTTTCCCCAGAGTATCGACCCGCTGACCAGTGAGTCCTGGGTGGGCCCGGGCCTTGCCCCCGCCGCATACTGTTGCGAGGGCAGGAGACCGAGTGGGAGAAGCAGGGGCAGTGCAAGGGCACGTCAGGAGCGAACAAACCAAAAGCCCCCGACTAGGAACGTACCATCACCCCCACCTTACAGACAAGGAAACTGAGGCACGACTAGTTAGTGGCAGACCCGGGAGCCCTGTCTCTTGGCCAAGGCTGCCTTCTACTCTGCTCTTGACGGCCCCTTCCTGGAGCTGCTGCTCTGAGCAGAAAAGGGCAGAAATTCTTGTGACATGTAAAGTGAATTCCCCTCACACGTTCTATTCCTCGGGAACGACAACCCGTCCTCTGGGCACGGCACTTTACAGTTGACGAAGAACCTCCCAGCCTTTCTTAGCTGACCTCTCCTGTGCCTTCCCCAGGGAGGCAGGGTAGGCACCAGAGAGAGACCTTCCTGTGGTCACACAAGTCCTGGGGGGACAGGACGCCAACCCCGTGTCCACTGGGCCTCTAAAATGACCACGTGACCCACGACATCCACCCGTCCATCCCTCCACCCACCCGTCTGTGTGTCCATCTTCTTTTTTTTTTTTTTTTAAAGATTTTATTTATTTATTCATGAGAGACAGAGAGAGAGAGAGAGAGAGAGAAGCAGGCTCCCAAGGAGCAGGGAGCCCAATGTGGGGCTCGATCCCAGGACCCTGGATCATGACCTGAGCCGAAGGCAGACGCTTAACCATCTGAGCCACCCAGGCGCCCTGTGTGTCCATCTTCTATGCGTTATTTACTATTGTGTATTTACTAAAGCAGGAAAGACATTGTTGGAACTATTTCAATAAGAATGAGAGCAAAAGTGTTTTCTAGTTAGCTGCCTATTATCTAATAATGCCCCCATCATGCCCCCTGCTGAGGACTCTGGTTTATTAGGGCCTGGCAGGGATTTGTTTTTATATCAGAGATAGTTTTACACACACACACACACAGGCACACACAAGTGCACACACAGATGCACAAGCACACACACACTCACAGGCACATGCACACACAGGCCCATGCACACGTGGACACGCACACACAGGCACACACATACAGACAAGCACACACGCACGCACACACACAGGCACACACGCATGCGCACACACAGGCACACATACACACGCAGGCACATGCACACACAGGTACATGCACACACACGCGCACACATGCACACACACGTGCACACACAGGCACATGCAGGCACACACATACCCCCGTTACAGAAGTGCCACATCTAGGAAGAGACGAGCGGAAAGAAGGAAGCCCTACCCTGATGCTCCTGAGAGGAGCCCTTCTCCAACGGCCGTTCTAGCGCTTTCCTGCCCCTTCGCTCCCCCCCGCAGACCTGATGTACATCCTGTGGCTGTTCTTCGTGGTGCTGGCCTGGAACTGGAACTGCTGGCTGATTCCTGTGCGCTGGGCCTTCCCCTACCAGACGCCAGACAACATCCTCCTCTGGCTGCTGATGGACTATCTGTGCGACCTCATCTACCTCCTGGACATCACCGTGTTCCAGCCTCGCCTGCAGTTTGTCAGAGGGGGAGACATCATTGTGAGTCCTGGGCAGGCGACGGGGCCGGGGGGGCAGGCCCTGCAGCAGGGCCTTTGGGAGTCTGACCCCAGCTGCTGCTCTGATAGACAAGACAAGGGAACAAGATCTCGGGCAGGTGTGCCCGTCCTTGTTCAAATTACACCCACGAATATTGCTCATGGGTCAAATGGCTCCTGCAGAACCTGACAGAATTAAAGATGGAAAGAGGACCAGAGAACGACCCTTAGGTGGACCTGGTTCAAATCCCAGCTCTACCACCACTAGCTGCAGCCCCCCGCCGAGCCTCAGTTTTCTCAGCTGTAAAATGGGGGAAGTCATTGTTCCCACCTCATAGCGTTGCAGTGAGGGTGGATTGAGATGGTGTCCACAGAGCGATCAGCACAGGAGCTGCGGGCGAACGGCATTTCCTGGGGCAGGGGGTCCTGCAAAGAGCACGCTGCTTGGACCGGCATCGGACCCTGTGCCCTGGTGCAGGCCCCACTTCCCAGGGAGGAAACTGAGTCCTGATTTTGACTTGGCGAGGGCAGAGGGCCCAGTCCCTATCTCTCTGTGCAGGTCACTTTCCAAAATGCCACGCTGGTGGGGCCTGCTCCTCTGTGTGCAGGAGGGCTGGGGTTGTGTCTCTTAAACAATTTAAAGGAAAAAGAGTTCCCTGGGCAGCCTCTTTCCCCAGCCTGATCAGAGCAGGAGGCGGTTCCTCAGTAAGCCAGGTTGCAAATGGTCCAGGTAAGACCCACGTGCTAAGAGAATGAGCCTAATATAGACTTTCCAGCTAGGAAACCGGAATCTAGCCAGATGACCTTGGACAACTCCCCCCCCCCCCCCAGGAGGTCCAGCCTCCTCTCCCAGAGGTCCAGCCTCACTGCCTGCAGACCCTGGGTCTTTCTTTCCCCAAAGCTCCGCTGGTCCCTGGGGCTGTTACTCTGATAGGAAGGTGGAAACTCTGCAGGGATGTCCATGCTGCTCCCACAGGGTCAGGGATTAAGCTCTCAGGCCGTTTCATGGTCAGTATTCCATTTCTTTTAGATGGACAAGAAGGAGATGCGCGATAACTACCTGAAATCTCATCGCTTTAAGGTGTGTGCCAAGGGTGCAAGCTTCCGCCAGGGCTTGGAAGGTGGTGTTGCTGGGGGCCCTGGGTGCTTTGGGGCCGGTGCGATGTGATTCCCCCCAGAATGACACTGGGTAGGCAAACGGAGGCTTGTGGGTAAAATGCTCTCTGCCTGCTGCTGGGGCATTCTGACCTCACCCTTCCAGGGAAGGTAGAGACCCTGTCACTCCCCTTACCTCCCAGCTCCCTGGGGCGGCCTGTTTTATACACTGCGGTGTCCCACTGGGATTTCAGATGGACATGCTCTGCCTCCTGCCCTTGGACTTGCTCTACCTGAAGTTTGGTGTGAATCCCCTCTTGCGCTTGCCCCGCTGTTTGAAGGTAGGCTTCCCATCCAGGGCCTTCAGCTCTTCCGTGCTCTGCACTGGCATCTTGATGTCTGCCCTGAGCAGCACTGGGGAGCGGGGGCGGGGTGGGGGGGCATCAGGGTGGCCCCAGGGGGGTTGGGAAGTTCCTTAAAAGTGTTAGAGATTCTTCGTTGTGCTGTGTGTTAGGGATTATTCCGTAAGCTTTAAAAAGTACGTACTCCTCAACCCCACAGTTTAACAGAGATGAGTGTTGTTAATAGCAGCATTTTACCAGAGAGGTTAAGTAACTTGCCTTAGGTCACACAGGTAGGAAGGAATGGAGTCTGGGTTTGAACCCAGGCAGTCTGCCTCCACGGTCTATGCTTTCAGTAATTATAGAAACACAACAGAAGGACTTCTGCTTTATGATGGTCTGCGTCTAAAAGATGGGGACACGGAGGCTTGAAAAGCTTGGGTGACTTGCCCAAGGTCACAGGAGCCAGGAAGTACCCGGGATAGATTTGGACGTGCAGCCCGATACCTGTTCTCATTGTTGGTTGTTGCTCAGTGTCATGACAGCTATCTTTCCTGCCGCTGGGGCAGAGCCGGTGTCCCCGTGAAGGTGACACAGGGTAAAGGAGAGACCAGGCAGTGGTCCTTTTAATGTGACCAGGGTCGACAGCCAGTCAGAGCACTTGGGATCCCCCAAATGGGTTTTCCTGGCAGACCAATTGTGGACCCACAGGCCGAGTTTTACCGCCTCCCCCCCATCGCCCCCCCCCCATAGCAATGGGATCCATATCTGGTGTTTAGCATGACTCAGGACACAACTCTGAGCCTTAGTGGAGGGAGATCCAAGCCCACAGCTCCCTGCATCCGATGTAAACCCTGGAGAGACTTCAGAAGGACCCCCTGGAGGACGACCAGCCCATGGCTCTGGGAACTTCCCTCATGGTCGTTCTCCAATGTCCAACAACACGTGTGCGGCGTGTTGCCGCTTTGAGTGTCCTCTGGGTTCAAATCCTGCCTCTGTCACTTAGCAGCTGTGTGCTTTGAGCAGGTGACTCAACATCACGAAGTGCCAATGTCCTCTCTGTAAAAGGAGAATGCTACCACGTACCTCACGTGTAAATAAGCAAGAAGGTAATGAATATAAAGTGCAGTCATCAAAGGTGTTCAGTAAAGAAGAGCAGCTACTATTGGGGTGCCTGGGTGGCTCAGGCATTAAGCGTCTGCCTTCGGCTCAGGTCGTGATCCCAGGGTCCTGGGATCGAGCCCCACGTCGGGCTCCCTGCTCCGCGGGGAGGCCTGCTTCTCCATCTCCTACTCCCCCTGCTTGTGTTCCCTCTCTCGCTATGTCTCTCCCTGACAAATAAATAAATAAAATCTTTAAAAAAAAAAAAAAGAGCAGCTACTATTATACTTTTATTATTATAGACAAGCCTTTGAAGAATCAAGTAAGGGGTGGTAGGGATGCTGTTTCTTTATAAAATGGTTTCCTTTATAAGTAAACGTTGCAAACAGGGTCCTTAACCCGAGATGTGTGTACCCCTAAAAATGTCATGCTAGGCTTCGGGAGGTCTAGGAGTCCCCTTACACATCGGCAAGCTGCGAGAACAGGACTAGGTGTAATTTCTATGGGAAGAGGGGTCACGGTTTCCCGCGGATTGGTAAATGGAGTTTCTGGCCCCCACCCCTCAGAGGGCTAACGGACCTCTGATGTTGAATGCTCACTGTCCAGCCTCCTCTGGGGGGCGCTGCAGAAAGAGCCCTCCGCACTGGGGGACAGGGGAGGGTAGCGCCCCACCCCACCGACGGCGGGCTGTCCTGATGCTTTGCTCTTCCTCCCAGTACATGGCCTTCTTCGAGTTTAACAGCCGCCTGGAATCCATCCTCAGCAAAGCCTATATCTACAGGTGAGAAACACACGCACACGACATGGGCCTTTCGCAGTAACAATGGAGCAAGGCATTCTCTACTCATATTTCTACCCCTTTCAAGCTCCTCTGGCCCCGCAGGCCCCAGTGCTACCGGAAGCCAGGCCTCTTCCTGGCCCTTCTCTGAAGGGATGTTTGTTTTTTTAGAGAGCCAGGAATGTCCCATTTCCCCCAATTGTGCGGAGGGCACACAGAGGATCGTATGCATGGCTCACCGCTATTTCCAGGGAGCCGGGTGTCATTTTGATCTCAGCGCAGGGAACTGGGCCCCTCAATCCAGCTCGAACACGGGGGGGGTGTTTGTAAGGACAGTGGGCCATCTCTTGATGTCGGAGAGTGGGGCACAAGCCCAGCCGGGCCACACGCAGGGACAAAGCTTCTCCATGTCGCTCACAGAGGGGCCCTTCCCTGCACGTGTCCGTCCCTTCCCCGCCCCTCTCCAAGGATACAGCCTCCGCTGTCCTTCCCTGTCCTTCACTCCCCCAGCACTGTCTGCACACGGAACTCAGGGCCATCCCAGCCCCTGGCCTGGACAACTCGCTGTTCACACGCCACCATCCCTAGCTGGCGACGTCTCCGAAGAGCATGCGGTTGGCCCAGTCCATCCGGCCAGGTGTCTGCCAGGTGTCCGCCAGGTGTCCATCCTGCCAGGCAGCGGGTCAGGGCCGTGACGCTCCACCAGGGGCATGTCCAAGGCGGGTGTCAGGGGAGGTGAAGGTGGGCTTATTCTCTGCAGTTCCTACCCTTGGGGTGAGAAGTCATGGCCACCCCCCTGCCACTCTGTTCATGCGTTTCCTTCTCCTGCAGGGTGATCAGGACCACGACTTACCTGCTGTACAGCCTACACGTGAACTCATGTCTGTATTACTGGGCGTCAGCCTATGAGGGCATCGGCTCCACTCACTGGGTTTACGATGGCGTGGGAAACAGGTGAGCCACCCTCTTCTTCCTGGGGCTATGATTCACGGAGAGTCCCAGAAAGAGATGCCATTGCTGCCATGTTGTTGAGGCTGTCTTGCTCCCGAGGAAGTTTGAGGACCGTGTCTCTGCGTCCTCACTGAGCTAACATTTCCTGAGCCCCCGCCGTGTGCCAGGCACAGAGGGGCACAGACAGGAACAAGACTTGCTAGAGAGATCCTTTCAGCCTCCTAAAGCCTAGTAGAGTTGGCACCTTCGCTTCCCATGTGCCTCTACTCCTCTCTCCCATGGACACGGCCAAGTGGGAAGGAGGCCAGAACACACTTCTCAGCATAGCTCCCTGGGCATCACTAGCCATGCGGGAGCTGGAAAACAAGGTGAAACCTGCTTGCCAACCCAGACAGCTGCCATACATTGTGGACATGCTCGAGTAAGGACAATGACAATGGTATTACTACTGATCATAGCAGCAAGCACTTAGAGCAGAGAATGCTTGTTCTGTACTAGCCCTGCTTTAACTACTTAACACACTAACTTAATCCTTCCAGTCATCACTCGAGATAGGCACTATCATCATTCCCATCGTATAGAGGAGGTAACAGATGGGAAGTCACTTCCCAGGGTCACACAGTTAGCTCATAAGTTCCAGAGCTGGGATTTGAACCCAGGGCTGCATTCTTAACCAGCATAAGCTCTGCCTGGTGCTGGAGAGGCATGGGGAAGGTGGCACTGGACAGTCAATTCCAAAAAGCCACGTTTGATTTTGGCCTTGGTCGGTGGAGAGAAGGGGCAGAGAAAGCTGTGGGGGAGGGAGCAGCCGGAAGAAAGGCGCAGAGTTGCAAAATGGCGGAGTCAGGGCTCTGGGAGCCATCTTGGATGGTGGCGGGGACTATCCGATACGGTGGCGCTAGCCACAGGGGGCCACCAAGTGCTTGAAACGCAGCGTGACTGAGATGTGAAATACAGGTTCAGAAGATATGAAGAAACATGTCAACTGCCTTATTACTGACGCCTAAAATACTGGTTACGTGTTGAAATGATATTAATGTTGATATTTTGGGTCACTAAAAAATGATTGTTTTTGAGATAAATTTCACCTGTTTCTTTTGACTTTGCGAAAATGTAGCAACTAGAAGATTTTAAATTACGTAGGTGGGTCGCATCGTATTTTTATGGGATAACAGCGTTGTTCTAGGCAATGGGGAGCCAGTATGGAGTTCTTTTTTGCTGTTCTTTGTTTCATATCTATTTATTCTGATTACTGAAGAAGTATCAGAAACATTCTTCACTATATTTCTTTGCTTCTAAGATGCAGTTCCTTCTATGACACATTGAGTCAATGCAGCTTTTTGGGAAAAAAAAAAGAAATATTACAATAAATGGACACATAGATTGTAAGATCCATCCCAATGTTAGAAATGTGAAAATGTGGAAAAATATGTCACCCACAGGGATATAGAATAACATGATATCGTGCATATTTGCCCATCATTAATTTTTTTTAAAAAACCATGATACTGATGCCCTCCCCGTGCAGAGAGGCCAGTGTTTATTTAATTATGGCCTCATCCCTGGGCACTGAAGGGTCTCCAGTTCCTCAGTCTGACGCGTGACACTGCAGTGAACATCTTTGTATCTGAATCTTTGTCCTCTGGCCTGATTGTTTCCTCACGATAAATTCCTAAAGGGGGATGGCCTGGCCAAGGATATGAACATTTTTAAGATTTAAAAAAAATTATTATTCTTATCATTAGTACACTATTTTTTTAGAGCAGTTCCAGGTTTCCAGAAGAGTCGGTGGGAAAGTGCAGGACGTTCCCGTAGGCTGCCATAGTTTTAAAGGTCGGATGGGTATGGAAAGATAACCCAGCTCCCCTCTGACCTCTTGCCTCCAAACCTTGGAAGCAGGAAGATGACAGGACCCAGAGGGATCTCAGAAAGATGACTCTGCTGGGGAGGAGAGGGGAGGAGGGCCTGGGGGGACGGGGGCGGGGGGGCGGGGGGAAGCCGAGGAACCGGTTATGGGGAGCAACAGACAAAGGGTTGGTGTGGTCAGGGGGAGGGAGGGCAGTGCGGGAAGGGCAGCAGAAGCACCTGGGGTCCAGGTCAGGGGTGTGAGCCTGGAGAGCCAGGGCATAGGCTTAAGGGACAGGAGTCCTGGGAAGGGAAGAACTTGCTCTGTGACCTTGGCTGAGGCCCTTCCCCTTTCTGAGACTTAGTTTCTCCTCTACAACCTGAGCATAGTATTACATTCAGATTTCTTGCGAGGAATGAGAAACTCATGTATGTAGCATGTGGACAGGAGTCAGTGACCATTTCCTAGCTATGGTCATTCTTATGGGGAAGCCAGCGTACCAGGAGAGGGGTTCCTAAGCCGGGATCCAGAGATGGACGGGGGTCCCACCACCACCCTCCTGGAAATTGGAGCTAAATTTTGAGGACATGCTGGCTTCCCTAAGGAGAAGGTTTCTAGCTTTCCTTAGATTCTCAAAGAGGTTTGTGCCCCAACAAGCTGAGAACCCTGGTCCCAGGACTGGGCCTGGCACACCCATCACGGGCAGGCCTGCGGTGGAAGGGCAAGCAGGGAAGGGGAGGACAGGGACTTCCTTCTGCAGCGACTTGGAAGGGGGACGCTGTCTTAGCAGTCTTATTCTTCTCCAGATGAAAATCCTACAGGGAACCCCCAATATGTGCAAAACAGCACAAAGAGTGAAGGATCCATCCAGAAGTCCAATATCACGGGTTATAATCACTTTCAAAATAGTGACCATTTGTTGAGTGTCTGCTCTGGCCCAGGGGCTTGAGGACCCAAGTTCCCACATATCTGGGTCCCTCATCCTGTTCTGCTTCTGCCTGGCCTGGAGCATGCGGGGGGTCCCCATAGGCCCAGTAGCATGGAAGACACGAGGACTTCAGGGAGGCCCCTAAGACGTGCCATGCTAATAGAATATCTCCAATCAGAAAGAGTATGGGGGAAGGTTTGGGGACATTGTTCCTGTCCCCCTTCTGTTGGGGGTCCAGGAGCACCCACTCTGCTCCCAGACAGCGCTCTGCTCAGTCCCTGCTTAGGGCTGCTTTGCACGCCCTCTGGTGGCCAGGAACAGCATGATGGGGGTCTTTATGGGGGAGGCCCATGTTGTCCTGTTTCTATGCACCAGGTGGGAATGAGGGGCAGGGTGGTCCAGCGCCCAGCCCCAGGCCCCCCAGCTAGTAGTCAGGGGCAGAGCCCCAACAACCTCTGCCTCCCCCTCCCAGTGCTCTCTGCACGATTTCTTGCCTGTCCCCACTAGATGGTGAGCTTCTTGAGGACACAGGTGAGTCTGATGTTCCCTAACTGCAGACATGTGGCAGGTACCAGCGACAGAGAAGGTGGTGGCTGACATTGACTGAGAGCCTGTCATGTCCCAGGCGTTCTTCTAGGACCTCATTTTGTCCTCATGATCCCGCATGAAGGATGTGCTACTGCCATGTCCATTTTAGGAGAAAGAAGCCGAGGCTTGCTGAGATTAGTAATTTGTCCACGTTAGGCGGTGAATAAGTGGCAGAGCTGAGTGTGAGCCCAGGCAGTCCCATCTAGAGCCCATGTTCTATGACTCTGCATAAATAGCGGTGAACAGACCCCAGCCCGTTTGGGGTCGTCCCCAGACTAGATGATTTGCCAGCCGGATGATGGTCTTGATTTTGGAGCTGAGCAAGGACCTCAGAAGTACGGGTGTATCAGGACACTGGGGCCAGCGCAGGCTCTGGACGCCTCCTGCGTGCCCAGGTAGGAAGACAGGAAGGCACAGGAAAGCCAGCTGGGATTGTCCTGTCGTTGAGCCCTGGTGACCTCACTCATTGCTGTCCCCTGGGAGGGCCCAGCCTCAAGGTGTGAACAGATGTATGAGGGACTCTTACTTCTCTGTGATAATGAGATGAGCTCGGGGCATCTCCTGTGCCCATACCTCCCTTCCCTGGTTCCTGCGTCCATGGAGTGACATTACCAACTGTGGGTGACAACTCAGAGAAGCAGATGACAGACTGAATTCTAATTCCAGCTCTGGACCTGGCCTACTGGTGACCATGAGTGCTTCCTTTGCCTTCTGGGGCCTCAGTTTCCCTGTCTGGGAAAGGGATGGGCAAGGGAGAGGGTCAGAAAACGTAGTCCTTGAGATGTCTTCCAAGTTCAATGTCACTCTTGCTTCCCATGAACCAACATGGTGGGATGACAAAGGGAAGTTAGTGGAAATTGAAAGAATATTGAGGGAGCCCAGACATCAGAAGTCAGAAGACCCTGGTCTTCCCTCCTGCCAAGTCTTTCTAGCAATCTCCTGGAGCCTTGATTTCCACATCTGTAAATGGAGGTGACAACATGTCTGCATCTGTGAATACAGTCTGCAGACCGCATGCTCTGTGGGTGGGAGGCTGTGTTCCTTGCATGTAGAAACAGATGTGCATATTGCACATCTGTTAGAGTGGGCCACCCAGGCTCACCGGGGGGGGGGGGGGGGCTTTGCTGACTGAGGTCTCTTTCCTATTCCCTCTCTAGTTACATTCGCTGTTACTACTGGGCTGTGAAGACCCTCATCACCATTGGTGGGCTGCCTGACCCCAGAACGGTCTTTGAAATCGTCTTCCAGGGGCTGAACTATTTCACGGGTGTCTTCGCTTTCTCTGTGATGATCGGACAGGTAGCTGGGTCACTAGTCTGACTTGCCACCCACCGGCCTGCAGGACCCCCTCCCTCCCACTGCTGCCAGAAATGTCATCATCTGTGGCCATTCGTTTCGGACTAAGTCCAGGAAACACCACGGGACCTGGACTCAGGAGCCTGGAGCTCTGGGACCTGCTGTGTGAAGGGGATGGGGGTGGAGGTCTAGGTCCCATTCTTCTCTACGGTTGCTTCCACTGGAAAGGTTGGTCCCTTTGGGATGTCTTTGGAGAGCTGGGCTGAATGGCTTTCTGCAAAGGCTGGGGATTTGGGCTGTTCCCTCGGAGAGAAACCCCTGGGGATGTCTAATGTGCAGGGGTGCGTCTCCTATTTTAATCAGTGCATGAGGCCACGGTCAGGGGGCCTCAGAATTGGGTCCTGCCCTGAGGAGCAGTACACCGGGTTCACATTTCCTGCAGTGATGTCAAAGTGGCCTCTGGCACCGAGGGGCCAGGTCGTACCAGACTCAGCCCAGCCCAGCGAGGCATTTCCTCCTAGCGGGTGGCTGCACTCAGCAGCCTCACTCCTCCCGTCCCGTGTCCACTCTGGGGGCAGAATTTCTCCCATCGGCAACCTTCTGTGTGTGTGGACATGGGTCTCCCTCTCTCCTGATCCCCCTTCTCGCACACCTCCGGTCTGAATAGAGTCCATGTGCTTGTGACACCCCGCCCCTCAAAGCCCCACTCTGCCCTTTGACGCTTCCGCCTTGCGCCTAGATGAGAGACGTGGTGGGGGCCGCCACAGCTGGGCAGACCTACTACCGCAGCTGCATGGACAGCACCGTGAAGTACATGAACTTCTACAAGATCCCCAGGTCCGTGCAGAACCGGGTCAAGACCTGGTACGAGTACACCTGGCAGTCCCAAGGCATGCTGGGTAAGACGGGTGCCCACGGCTGCCACCAGCTATCCTCTGGCCCCCTCCTCCCAGGGCCCTGCCTCTGACCCATGTCCCTGAGGTCCTGAGCACTGGGGCCTCTTGGCTGTGGCCCCAACATATTCAAGTGAGGGGCACCCAGGGAGGCCCATGCGGTGCCCCAAGCTGGGCCGTCAGGAGACCCCTGAAGGCTTGAGAGCCTTGTCTTCTGGACACCCTGCCTCCCCTCCCTTCCCCTGCCTTGAAATGCATCCCCATCAGAGATGGAAGTACAGCTGAAATCAGGACAGAAGGAAGACCCTCTCTCTCCTTCTCTTTCCATAGACACACATACACACACACACATATATTTAAAGATCTTATTTATTTATTTGAGAGAGAGAGAGAACACAAGCAGGAGAGTGGCAGGCAGAGGGAGAAGCAGGCTCCCCACTGAGCAAGGAGCCCGATGTGCGACTCCATCCCAGGACCCTGGGATCATGACGTGAGCCGAAGGCAGACGCTTAACTGACTGAGCCACCCACGTGCCCATACACATAAAGTTTTTGTAAATTTGTTGATGTTATGCTTTTCTTCTGAAATTCTTTGGCCGCAACAATGCGTTTAACTCCCCACTGTTTCTGCTTTCTTGTCAGTGATGGGGTGCGCTCAATAATTCCTGCGAAGTGGGAGAATCTTACCTGTGCACTGTT
Source organism: Neomonachus schauinslandi (assembly GCF_002201575.2). Classification (NCBI taxonomy): domain Eukaryota; kingdom Metazoa; phylum Chordata; class Mammalia; order Carnivora; family Phocidae; genus Neomonachus; species Neomonachus schauinslandi. Next base: position 32,938,414 of record NC_058418.1, on the reverse strand, counting down.
TTCAAATGTAGTGACGTTTTCCTGAATTCTAAATGGAACCCTTAATGAAATGGGAATATGCTACTTATATGTTAATTAAGTCACAATTCCCCCCCCCCCCCCCCAGTCTCTCTCTTTTTTCTGTCTTTGGGAGCTAGTATTTTTGTTTTCAGAACTTAGACATCATTCCGGGGGCCCCTGACAAGCCGGGGGCCACTGGCACTGTGTCTTAGGACCCCTCAATGCTCTCAGCTAGTTCAAGGGCCCCCCTGCTTCCAGGGGTTCCCTCTGGCCTCAAAGAAGCCACACTTCAGCTCCAGGTTCTCCTGAGCTGAGGGGGCTGTCACAACTGTGGACAGCCGAGTGGTCGAGGTGTCCTTGGTATCCTTTGCTGGCTCACTCACTCTGTACAAGGCATGGTCCCCCGTCCAGCACCTCATTCCATTCGAGGAACAGACCTGTGACATCCGAATCGTTGCCCCCTTCCACAGAGGCACACATGAAGGGCCAGAGAGGGCTTCCACCTGCCCAGGGCCGTGCAGATCCACACTTGAGCCCACAAACGATTGCGGTGCAGTGGGAGGGGCATTGAGATTGGGGGTCAAGTTAGTGCATTTCCTGTCCCTAGTACCGACATTCATTCCATGCCAGGCTCTCTGCTGGGCACTGCAGACCCCATCATGGACAAAACAGACTCAGCCCCTGCTATTCTGGGACAGGCCCTGGAGCCCCACGGCCCGGGTGGGATACCGACTCCATTCCCCTTGGGCTGTGAGGCTATGGGCAGGTCCCTGCCCTCCCGAGCCTCCCTTTCCGTAAAGTGGGCATTATAGTAGTGGGCACCTGTCGGGTTGTTGGGAGGATTTAATACAACCATCTTTGTAAAGCGCTCTGTAAAAACAGTGTTCGATATACCCTCGTCCCTGCTAACATTCTGAGAGCGTGAGAAGCGCGGACTAGCACGAACAAACCATTGCCATACGGGGTGTGATCAGCACAGAGACTGCTGAACCTCATAGCTGGTGTGCGGGTCTCAAGGGAAGGCTTCCTGGAGGAGGTGACAGTAGTCCTGGGTTCTGAAGCATGGGTAGAAGTTAACCAGGGAAGTACATGAGGGTGTTCCCTGGCAGAGGGAATAGCATCCGAAAAGCCCGGAGGGGGGGACTCTCGCAATACAGCGTGGCTCTGGAGGGACAGAAGAGTGGTGTGGCCAGGGCCCCGTGTGTGCGTGTGTAGGGGTGGCGGGTGGAGGCCGGGATGTGCCTCTGATCATTGTCAGTGTCTCCTTTGCAGACGAGTCAGAGTTGATGGTGCAGCTTCCAGATAAGATGCGTTTGGACCTCGCCATCGACGTGAACTATAACATCGTCAGCAAAGTGGCTCTCTTCCAGGTACGGCCCACCCAGCACCCCTGCCCCCGGGGTTCTGGGGAGCCCCAAGCCCCCACCCTCCTCTAAACAGGCATTCTTTCCCGCTCCTCTTGGGGACAGGGCTGTGACCGACAGTTGATCTTTGACATGCTGAAGAGGCTCCGTTCTGTCGTCTACCTGCCCAACGACTACGTGTGCAAGAAGGTGGGTGGCCCCAGGCAGCTGCAAGGCCGTCTGGGATTTGCAGCGCACCTGCCGGCCAGGAGCTGGGCTGAAGCGGGTGCCTCTGAAGGCCCAGGGAGAGCAGACTTGCTGAGGAGGGAGAGGAGATGCTGCCCCCGTGAGCTGCCCCCAGGGCTCCCGGCTTGTTTGGCACGAGGAGCTTCGTCCAGCTCCAGGCATTGCACTCGGGTGCGCATCAGGCTTTGTTCCCTTGACACAGGACCAGGGGAGCCAGGGTGAGGAGCCCCACTTTCCAGAAGAGGAAAGGGAGGAGCCTCGCGAGAGGTGGGGCCTTGACTGTGTTGATGGAACTGTTTCCAGGGTCTTGGTCTTCCTATCAGGAAAATGGAGCGGAGGAAGGGCTGGGTTAGGTCAGAGGTTGCAAACCGATGGCCTTCGCATAGGGGCCAGCCCGTGCACTCTTTCGTGGTTTTTTAGGTGTTTTTCTTTTTTTCCTAATCTTAAAAAAAATGTTGAAGTAGTCCCCAACCTTTAAAAATTTGAAGGTTTCACGTAAAAATCCAGATTTCTGGTTGAAAACAGAGCTCCACTTTCCCAAATAGCAAGAGTGGGTGGAGAAGGGGCTGCCCCCGAAGGGGGACGTCGCCCTCCCTCCTGATGCCACAGGCCCCACCCCTCCCCACTGCCCCATACCAGGCTCCCTTCAGTCTTTAAACTGCCCATCTGATCCTGGAAAACATTTGCATTTGAACCTGGGGCTACAAAGTGTCGAAGGCCCTTTCTGCTCCCATTCCCTGGGACTCAAGGTGAGACCACCGTCACCTGGAGTGAGTGGTTTGGGCGGAACGTCAAGAACTCAGATTTCAGTCCCCTTGTTACTGAGCTGTTGAGGCTGGGTGTGTGTATAGGGGTGAAAATAATGCCCAAGCAACCGCTGTGAGACTCAGGAAAGTTCAGCCCAAGAAGGCCCCCATCTCCAAGTTGTATGCTATATAGCAGTGAAGTTTCTGGAAGCAGAGAGCCCAGAGAAGTGGGGAAACAAGGCTACAGATGGTTGAAAACTTAAAGCTGCAGTCCTAGAGGCCAAGAGGGGTTTAGGAGCAATAGAACGATTTGTCTGACACTGGGGCTTTTTCCTCGCTGTGCAGCCTTGGGGCAGTGGCTTGCCCTCTCCGAGTCTCTTCTCATGGGTAAAGTCGGGATGTTGCTGGTACTTCCTCATGGGGTGGTTGTGAAAACTGAATCAGCTGTGCCTACAGAGTCAGGTGCCATTGTTGCTGTTACTATCCCTGGGGGTACGTAGAACTTGCTGGCAAATGAGGAAGACTGGACCAGGTGGTGGGAGTTGGCAGGGGGATGTTGAAGTGAGCACTTGATGAGCAACTGTGAATGGCGCCCTCTGCTGTCCAGTTTTGCTCAGCGATGATCTTGCTGAGACACCCTTGGGACGCCCCCCGCCGCCCACCCCAAGGCTGCTTAGTGAGGCAAGGGTGAGCTCTCTAGACCCTTCAGCCCCGTGTCAAATTGGACACAGAAACAGGGGCATGGAACTTGCTTCCTGTTTGTTAAGAAGCTCATGCCTGTGTGAGGTGCCCAGGAAACGTTTGTCAAATGAATCCAGTGTCATCAATTTACCTATCCTTGCTCTTTCTCCTTTTAAACATGCCAGATATGGGGCGCCTGGGTGGCTCAGTTGGTTAAGCGGCTGCCTTCAGCTCAGGTCATGATCCCAGGGTCCTGGGATTCAGTCCCTGCATCGGGCTCCTTGCTCGGGGCTCTTTGCTTAGCGGGGAGCCTGCTTCTCCCTCTCCCTCTCCCTCTGCCTGCCGCTCCCCCTGCTTGTGCTCTCTCTCTCTCACTGTCTCTCAGTCTGTGTCAAGTAGATAAATAAAATCTTAAAAAAAACCAACATAAACATGCCAGATGTGATGGACAGGGAGCCGGGGGCTTGTGAGGGCACAAGGATTGGAAGGTGCATGGCAGACTGGGTATTTTTTTTCTTTCTCTTTTTCTTTTTTAAAAGATTTTATTTATTTATTTAAAATTTTTTATTTATTTTATTTATTTTTAAAAGAAAGAGTGAGAGAGAGGGCATGAGCAAGGGGCAGAGGGAGAGGGAGAAGCAGACTCTGCGCTGAGCAGGAGTGAGATACGGGGCTCAGTCCCAGGACCCTGGGATCATGACCTGAGCCGAAGGCAGACGCTTAACCGACTGAGCCACCCAGGCGCCCCAGATTGGGTATTTCTGATTGCAGTCCAAAGCAAGCCATTCATACATGCATGCATGCATGCATTCATTCATTCGTTTGCTTTAACTTGGGGTTAAGACCATTGCTGTCTACTGCAGCTGCTCTGACAAAGGACCAGAGACTGGGCGGCTTAAGCACCAGAAATGCATTGTCTCTCAGTTCTGGAGGCTGGAAGTCCAAGATCAAGGTGTCGGTAGGGTTGGTTCCTTCTCGGGGCTGTGAGGGAAGGATCTGCTCCTCTCTCCTGGGCGTATGGATGGCTGTCCTCTCCCTCTGTCACTTCATCTCATCTTCTCGGTATGCCCGTCTCTGTGTCCAAATGTCCCTTTAATAGGGACACCAGTCATATTGGATTAGGGGCTCACCCAACTCCAGTACAACCTCATCTTAATTTAACGAATGACATCTATGGTGACCCTATTTCCAAAGAAGGTCACATTCTGAGCACCTGGGGGTGAGGACTTCAACATATGGGTTTGGGAGGGACAGCATTCAACCCACAGCAACCATGAGGTCTGGAACCAGACTGTCTGGGCTCAAATCCCTGCTCTCCCGTGGCCTAGCTTTGCGACCTCGGGCCAAGAGTTCCTACCCCAGAGCTGTGGAGGATTAAGCAGGCCCAGCACTTAGAGTAATGCCTCGCACAGAAAAATGTCGCACAACAGCTGGACTTCATTATCGACGTTGTCACCACTCCTGTTTCAGCTAGCAAACGCTTACCGAGCTCCTGAAGTGACATGTGCTAGGCACAGGTATCAATTTATCGTATGAACCATTGTTAATTTTTTCCATGCCCCCGGCCCTCCATTGGCGTGTATAATTGGGAATTTCCAGAATGCCATTACAACTGTGCCTTCTAGCTTACCTAGTATTTTCTTCTCCATCACACCACTAACTCCCCACAGAATCCTGCCAGTTAGGGAGGCCAGGGGTGGCCACTCTCCCCAATCCACAGATGGGGAGACTGAGGCCCCAGAGGGGAAGTGATGGCTCCACACCACACACCGTGTCGGTGGTGGGGCTGGACACCAGCCCAGGTTCCTCTGAGCTGCGCCAGCAGCCTCCGGGCCCAGCCTTGCCACCTTTGTGGTCACTTTTGGCGATGGCAGGGGGCTCACCCCCTCTCTGTTTCAGGGGGAGATAGGCCGAGAGATGTACATCATCCAGGCGGGACAGGTGCAGGTCTTGGGTGGCCCCGACGGGAAGGCTGTGCTGGTGACGCTGAAGCCTGGATCTGTGTTTGGAGAAATAAGGTCAGGGGGGAGCTGGGGTGAAATGAGCGGACCTGGGCCCAAGCTGGGGGGGAGGTGGCCAGTGGGGGAGGGGACAACCTCATCCTCAAGGGCCCTTTGGTGGGTCTGAGTAAGCCGCTGTGGATGCTGACATATGCAGGGTGGGCCCCGGCTCTCGCCCGTGTGGGGCTGCCACTGTGCTCTGGGCAAGGGGTGGAAAGGGACATTTTAGTGGGATCCCAACCCCAGCCTGCCAGCTCTCACCTCCTCCCTTCCCTGCCCCAGCTTGCTGGCTGTTGGGGGCGGGAATCGGCGCACGGCCAATGTGGTCGCCCACGGGTTTACCAACCTCTTCATTCTGGACAAGAAGGACCTCAGTGAAATTTTGGTGCATTATCCCGAGTCTCAGAAGTTACTCCGGAAGAAGGCCAGGTACATTTTTTTATTTTAAAAAAAAAAAATCCACATATATGTCAGTGCACATTTCTTAAGGACTAAACCTTTATCTTATCTACCATAGTACCTTTATCACAATCAGGAAATTCAGTATTGAAATGATGCTATTATTCCCAGTCCATCTTCAAATTTGGCCAGTTGTCCCAATCATGCCTTTTATAGCCTTTCCTGTCTTCTTTTCCACTCCTGGATCCAGTGTCGGACCCCCTGTTTCATTACATAGCCTCGTATCTTCAGTCGCCTTGGATCTGGGATGGCGCCTCAGCCTTTTTCTATCTTCAGTGACTTGGATTTCTTTGAAGAGGACTGGCCAGTTATTTTGTAGAATGTCCCTTCACTTAGGGTTAGCTGATGTTCTGATGTTTTCTCATGATTACCTTCAGGTTCTGCATGGGGGCAGGAATTTCTCAGAAGTGATGTTGGGGGGGCGCCTGGCTGGCTCTGTTGGTAGGGCATGCAACTCGTTATCTCAGGGTTGTGAGTTCAAGCCCCACGTTGGGCATGGAGCCTACTTTTAAAAAAAAAGTGATGTCGTGTTCTTCTTAGTACAGCGTACCAAGAGGCACGGGAAGCTGGCTTCTCCTAGGATTGATGATTTTCCCTTTGATCACTTGGTTTAGGTTTTTGCATGCTAAAGTTAACATTTTTCTCCTTGTAATTAATAAGTAATAAGCAGGGAGTCAGTCTGAGGCTATCTAGACCTCCTGTTTCCCATCAAACCTTCACTTGCTATGTTCATCATCCACTGAGGGCTCCTTGCTAAATCAGTGATTGCCATCATGGTTGCAAAATGGTGATTTTTCTGAGTTCATCATGCCTTCTACATTTATTAGGAGCATTCTACTGTGAGGAAGAGCTTTCTCTTCTCTCCCATGTATTTGTTTATTCATTTATCTATATCAATATGGATTTGTTTTGTTCCATAATAATGTTATAATCATTATTTTGATGCTCAAATTGTTCCAGATTTAGCCAGCAGGGACCTCTTTAGGCTGGCCCTGTGGCTCTTTGTTATGTACCCAGACCATTTTAGCACTTCCTTGCTTACAAGCACAATAAGATGCTCCGGGCTCATCTTGTGACTTTCCTGCCACATCCCTGGGAATGGCCATTTCTCCAAGGAGCCCGATTCCTTGCAGGGGGGAATGGTTTTTAGAAACCAACATCTGAGCACTATGTGTGCTCATGGCTACTAGGGTGCTATTAGGCTCCCAAGTGGACAGAGCTGGGAAACACACCTGCATGCCCCTCTATATATACAAATGCAAATATACATATATACACTCATATAAGTATATATATCTCAACATCTATTTTTTCCATCTGTATCTATCTAACAATTTCAGTCTAATACCACAGAGTTTTTTCAAATCTTCTCCTTTTCCCTATTTTGTAAATTCCTTCTCCAACACTGAGAGATTTGGATCTCTTTGCCCTCATTTGCATTCACTCATTTATTCAGTCCTACAATACAGACAAAGCAATTTCAGAATTGCTATCCCAAAGCACTGGGGTGGTGGGGAAGCCTTCTCAGCAGAATTTAATATTTGGTGCTGTTCTTTTTGTCTTTAGCCTAAGTACCTATGAGGTAAGTGTGTGTTCAGAGTTAATTGGATTCATTTTCTTTTGCCTCCCTTGAGTGTGGTTGGTTGTTCATTTGAAATGTACCCAGGCTCATGTGTTTTGGTTTGCGCTCCATTTTTTTAATGATTCCTCCTGCCTCAATCCTTGTTGATTTTTTGTTGTTTTGAATATGTCATGCATTAACATGGTACCAAAAGTCATAATGCAACAGAATGGTGTGCCCGGAGAAGTGTCCCAGCTTCCCCCACTTGCTACCGCCGGCTCTACAAGAGCCCAGTCTCATTAGTTTCTGCTGCTTCCTTAATGTGTTTCCTTTTGCAAAAATAGGCAGATCGGTGAATATTTTATTTTCCCTGTCTTACACAAAACGTAGCATACTGTAGATTTTCTTTTGCACTTTGCTTTTTTTCACATGACAACCAATCCTGGAAAACATTCTGTCTCAGTCCATAGACCCATCAGTTTCCTCATTCCTCTGACAGTTGCAGAGTGTTCCTGTGAATGGGCAGTTAGATTTCTAATATTTTGCAATTATAAACAGTGCCACAGCGAATAACCTTGTGCATCTGTATTTTGTACTGTTGAAGAGTGGGTAACTTTTTAGAGAAGCAGGCTTTTGCTTTCTGACCCTTAGGATCAGGTTTCAAGCTGAGTGACAGAGGCAGCATGGTTGTGGTAGAAAATGCACAACAGGCTCGGGAAGCTGATGGGGCTCACACCCTATCTGTGTGAGGTATTGGCTGTGTGGCTTTGGAAAAGTTACTTAACTTCTCTTGTCTCAGTTTTCTGCAATTCTGTAAAATAAGGGTATGTTAACCCCTTACTTTGTTGTTGGGAAAATTAAATAAAATAGCATGTGTGCGAATGTCTCCAGCAGGGTACCGGCAGGTGGGAGAGCTCAATGAATATTCACAATCATAATTGTTCCTCTTTTTCCATTAAATCCTCTCTGTAATTTTCCCATTGGATGAAGCCTTTTAAATCTACATATCTGGATTTTCCTCCATGCCTTTTACCCCATATTCCTATCTTCTACCTCATTCTATGAAATGACACCATAAATAAACTGCACAGAGAGAGGTCATGATAAAGGGCACAAACTTACAACATCCACTCATCGCGCACAATCATTTATTGAGTACATAGTTCTAGGCCCCAGGGACAACAGCAGGGACCAAATAAAGCTGGCATTCTAATAGGGGAGGCCGACCGTGGAGAGATGAATGATTCTGTGATGTGTCAGCTGGGGACAGGGCTACAAGGAAACAAAAAGCCACATTGAGGAGACAGAGGTGATGGAGGGAGTTCCTTGAGAGAGGTTGGTCAGGAAAAGCCATTCTTAGGACGTGGCATTTCAGCTGAGACCTGCACAGAATGAAGAGTGAGTGGGACTGCTTGCAGGGAAGAGCATTCCAGCCAGAGGGAACAGCAGGTGGAAAGGCTCTGTGGGGGAGTAGGCTCAGTGTGTGTGTGCAGACCAGCCAGAAAATAAGTGTAGCTTGATTTGGGATGGGAGAAGTCAAGGGGATAAGAGTGGGCAGGGCCTTGTAGGTAAAGCCTTGCAGTGACTTTGGGTTTTGCTCTGAGGGAGATTGAAGCTATGTAGGGTTTTACACAGACTGGTGACTTGAGGTGACTTAGGTTTTCACAGGATCCCTTTGGCAACCCCAGGTGAGCAGATGCTGTGTTGAGGTTAGAGCATAATACACACAGGATGCTGGGGTCCCCTGAGGAAGGAAGCTGCCCCATAACTCAACTTACCTGTTTGCTCTTTTTTTTTTTTATTCTTATGTTAATCCCCATACATTACATCATTAGTTTTAGATGAAGTGTTCCATGATTCATTGTTTGTGCATACCTGTTTGCTCTTAAGGAAGCTACTGGGCCCTTCCAAAGACTGGTCTGTTCTGAACTTCTCCCACAAACTCTGCCCACTTCCCCTGACTCTCCCGAGAAGCAGGGAAGTATTGTCAATCCTCATGATTCACATAGTTGCAATTCTGTATCTGCAATTCACCTACTCACTAAAATGTATTTGGAACCCCAAAATCAGCACTCCGGGCATCCCCAGTAATTCACGGACGTGCACAGAGACAGCAGTGGGAAGTTTGAGTTGCCCTAAGTGCACGTTCCCAGCAGAAGTTGACCAAGGTGACGCTCCACTTTATTGTTTCAGCTCAGAAGCATCTGAACACTTGTCAACAAGAATCTGTTCGTGGTCTATTTAGTACCGCATTTTTCACATTTCTGTGATTGTCACTGGCGATTTCCCTATTTAAAATGGCCCCGAAGTGTGGTGCTGAGGTGCTGTGTACGTTCCCGAGGGCCAGGAGGCTGGAATGTCCCTTACAGAGAAGACATGTGGCTTAGATAAGCTTTGCTCAGGCATGACTCATAGAGCTGTGGGTCCTGAGTTCGATGTCAATGAATCAACTGTATATTAAATCAGATGTCTTTAAACAGAAACACACACAAGTATTGATCAGTAGCTGAAATGTTGTCAGTGAGAGGCTCACCAGAAACCTAACTCTATTTCCGCCAGAAGCAATGGTTCCGGTACTCACTAATTCAGTATGTGCAGGGACTCTATAGAACGACACTACCACGAATACTGAGAATTGACTGTTTCTGTCTGAGAGCACGGGCCAGTTTTCCCTGCCCTCCCTTCCTCCCCCTGCATGAGGAGCAAGGCCTAAGAAAGCCATGCTTGTAGCCACCACCCACTCCTTTGGCTAGGTTAGGTGACGGGTTGGCAAATCAGCTAAGATCCCGCGGAGGCTGCTGACCATGCTAGGTGAGCTGGCAGCCAGGCGCTGGAGAAGGTGAGGAAAGAGGAGGAGCCCCCGGGTCCTGCAGCACAGAGGCCCTGAGGCCAGCACTCTAGCATGATTCATCAGAAAGCCAGGTTCCCTGGACAAGCAAGCTTCAGGACAGAGGCAGGGGAATATGCGGGAGCTCTGCCCATCAAAGGGAAGACGTGGTCTGAGAACCACAGGGCCTGGGGATGTCTGAGCTGGTGAAAGCCACGTGCGGGATTCTGTCTCAACTCCTCACTTTACAGATGGGGGACCTGGGGCCCCAGAGACGTGAAGGGCTCAGCTCTCTGTCTTGGCCACTCCAAGAAATGGGGCAAAAAGTTTCCACGCATGCCACTCTCTTCAGGGATGAACGTGCGATCCTGCTTATAGGAAACCACGTCATCTGAAAGTGAGGCTGCATTTCCTGAATCTGGAAATGTCCCAGAAGCCAGCACAATGTTTCAGAAGAGGGATGGCCATTAGCCATCAGCCAAGGTCCCACAGAGAGTTCTTTTGTGTCATTTTTGTACCACGCTGAGCCTTCCCACAGACTGTCATGCTGTGAATTACGGGCTGAATAACACAGGTGATGGTGCCAGGCATGAAGAGGCCTCTGATGAATTATCATGTTTGTGCTCTCCTGGGGGAGCCCCAGCCAGAAAATGCAAGTCTTGGCCAATTAATATCAATATGCACAATTTAAATCCATTGCCTCTGATTAGATAAGCAGCCAATAATGTCCTCATTTTTAAACAAACAAGTTTTGTTGGAGCCCTGATGAATGAATTTGCCAATTAGGAGTCTAGGCCCACCAGACTGCAGACGAAATTCATTTGTTCTTGAGCCAAACCACGCATCACATATCTGTAGCATGAACAATTCACTATCAAAGGCTGGGGCTCTGTTTGATGGAAGATTCTAGCCTTATTTACAGAGCAGGGTGGCGTACTGCCTTTAGATCTGAGTTTTAATTCTGCACCCACCACTTCCTAACTGTGTAACCTTGGGAAAATTACTTACCCCTTCTGGTCTTCCGTATCTTTATTCGAAATGAGGGAGAAAAATAGGGGCCTCCCTGTAAGGATTCTGTGGGATTTAAATGACAAAGTGTGTATCTGTTGTCTGTTGCATAATAATATTACTACATGTTAGGTAGCTTCTATGGGTCAGAAGTCTGGGATGGCTTAGGTGGGTCTGCTCCAAAGCCATCATCAAGGTGCTGGCCAGAGCTGAGTCTCATCTCAAGTCTCCCCTGGGGAAGGACCTGCTTCCAAGGTCACATGGTGGTCACCCGAATTCAGTTCCCTATGGTTGTAGGACTGGGGCCTCCATTCCCAACTAATTGTTGACTGGTGGCTGCCCTTGGTTCTTGCGACGTGGGCCTCCCCCAACATGGCCCCTGGCTGCATCAAAGCCAGGAAGGGAGAGTCTCCTTGCAAGACAGAGATCACAATCCCATGTGACATGTTCACAAAGGGGATAGCTCATCACCCTTGCTGTATTCTACTGGTCGAAAGCAAGTCACACGTCCCCCTCACCCCCGAGGGGAGAGGATCACACGGAGGCACAGACACTAGGAAGAGGGACCCCCAGGGGCCACCAGACTGCCTGTAAAGGACTGAGCCCAGGGCCTGACACGTATAGACACTCATTAAGTGTTGACAGAGGTGATGGTGAGGATAGTGACATGACAAGACAGCAAAAGGAAGAGAAGAAAAGCTTTGGGTCTTTTTTCATCTGGGCATCCCGTTTCTGAGTCCATCTGTTATAGTATCATTCAGTATTTCCTATGTGACCTCACAGAAGTGACTCAACCCCTCTGAGCCTCCGTTCCCTCCTCTATAAGGGTCCAGACAGTAAGACCCATGTCATTGGGGTTGTTCCGATCCGTCACGGAGATGCTGTGCATAAAGCACCCAACGCTGTGCTTGCTCACAGCCTGTTAGCCAGAACGACCACCCCCTGCAGCAGCTCCGGCAGAGGGTCCTCCACAGACGGGCCTCTCTTTTCTCCCAGAGTATGCTTGTGACGTGCGCGGGGGCTGCTTTCTTTCAGGCAAATGCTGAGAAATAACAACAAGCCCAGGGAGCCGAAGAGCGTGCTCATCCTGCCTCCCCGGACAGGCACGCCCAAGCTCTTCAATGCCGCCCTGGCCGTAGCAGGAAAGGTGGGTGGCAAGGGGACCAGAGCCGGCAAGCTTGCCCACCTGAGGGCCCGGCTCAAGGAGCTCGCTGTGCTGGAGGCAGCTGCGAGGGAGCAACAATTGCTGGAACAGGTAACGCGGTGGGGAACCGGCCCCCCTGCCATTTCAACTTCATGCCAGAGCCTGGACTGTGCACCTTTCATTGCAGGGAATGTCTCCCCCTCCTTCCTACCGGTCGGGACGCCTTTGGTGGCAAGTGACAAATGCAGGTCTCTGTGCCAGCTCAAGTTAGCGTAAGGGAACAGGGAATCGATTGGGCCAAGTAGCTGCAAAGTCCAGGCAAGGCTGGATCCAAAAGCTCAGATATTGCCAGTGGGACTTGTTTTGCCATCCTGCCATGTCCGCTCCCTCGAGGATGGCTTCAGATCGCAAGAGCACTAGGACTGCCGCCTCCTGGTTTAGCAACTCCCACCGGAAGCCCCTCTTGCCCCGTGATTCCAGCAAAAGTCCCAGGGCTCACCGTCATTGGACAGAATCGGATCTCGTGTCACTTCCGGAGCCATTCACTGTGGAGCCCTGGGAGACGCCAGGCTCCCATGCCCGTCCCTGGGCTGAGGGGGGCCAGTCCCCCGAGGGGAGTCCGTGCTGTTGCAGAGGTGGGAGCAGTGGGCGTGGGCAGGGAAGGTCTCTCCCCAGATGGCCGTGATGTTCTCATATTTAATCTTTGTGTCTGTGACGATTTAGGAGATTTGAAGAGAAAAAACCCTGCCGGCCGGCACAGTGCCGACTGTCCCCGCCCTCGGAAATCTGAAGGGAATTTTAAAATTAGTTCTGGGACTCTTTTCTGTGACTAATGCCAAAAATGCCAATTAGAATGATTGCACTAATTATGACTATTCATGACTGTCCTTCAGGGAGGCTGCTAGGAAGGGGGGCGGTGGGTAGGCAGGAGCTCAGTGGCGGGGAGGGTGCTGCAGACTACACAACAGAATTCAAAGGAGCCCAGGGAACTCAGTCTCAATCCAGGCTGGTGTCAGAGTCCAGGGGACCCATCTGATCGTTTGACATCTGGAGTCTGGGAGGCGACATCAAAGCTACCCAGGGTTCCAAGATATTCTCAAGATACAGCCACCCGTGGCCCCAGACAGAGGACAGACAGGATTGCCTGGCTCACTTGAGGCCAAGAGCTCGCAAGTGCCAGGGTCAAGGTCGAGCCAGCAAGCTGGGGTCTTTAGTGCCGGCTGCTACGTGGGAATAAGCATACATGAATTCCAAGACTGTTCTCAGGACGGTGAAAGGCTTTATCTGAAATGGGGCTTATTTCCCCTGAGTATTAGCTCTCCACCCAGGCAGCTTGGAGAGGTGAATTAAATTTGCATGAGAGTTCTAATAAAAAGCAATTTCAGAACAATCAGGGCAGAATGGCAGAGTGCAAGGCGCTCTGAAATAACAAGCCAAAGACACCGGTCTAAATCCCAGCTCTGTCACGGCCAGCTCTGTGACCTGGGGAAGCTCCTCATACTTTCTGAGACCCAGATTACTCATGGTTGCCCCATGGGGTTGTAGAGATGAAGCAGGATACCTTGGATATCTTTTCAAAAGCCTTTTGAACTTGGCAAAGCCCCTGACCAACCTCCCCATGATTCTTCTGGTTCTGTTCATAGCAGGATGCTTCTGGAAGTCCTATAATGGGCACCTGCCCTGGAAGTGTGTTGTCAGAGTTTAGGACAGACAGGGAAAGGCAGAACAGGTGCACCAGAACATGCAGGAACACAGAAACAGAGGGAGGGACAGGTCCCCAGAGTTGCCCTGGGTTCTATGAGTGGGGTTCCCCACCCCACTTCCCTTCCTTCAACACCCTATGATTTGAGCAGACTTCAGGGGGTCTTTGTTCCTCAGAAGCATGCTGACCGCTCTCATTTTAAATTCACTACCACTATCTCAAGTGGGTCTCAGATAGTTATGGACCATTCAGATCTCCTCCTCTGGGGGCCACTCCCTCCCATTTATGTCCAGGCAGAGGTGGGTCAGACAGGGCAGGACAGGCCACGGGTATCCACGAAGGCTTGGGTTTTTACTGATACACAGACTACAGCCAGTGTCCACAGGAACCCAGAAGCCTGCAGGCTGGAAGTCCCCACCAAGTCCACAAGCATGGGGGCTCAGCCCAGCCGAATGCCAGTGGTACCCTGCCCATTCTCCTGGGGCATGGGGGTGGGCGTGGCGGTCTCCACCTTTGAGACCTTCCAGAAAGGGCGCCAGGCTGCTTCTGCCATCTCAGCCTTTGTCTTGTTTGCTTAGAATGTTTCTATTCACCCAGGAGCATCCAGCCCTGGTATCCAGGGTGGACGGGGCAGCCCAGGTGGACCCAGCAGCTGGCTCAGCTTTGCAAAGTCCTCGCTGGCGCCCCCTCCTGGTCACAGCCGCTCCTCTCTCCATAGCTCAGGGGCAGGCTTGAACCTGCAACTTCACTTGGTTTCTAGCCCCGCCAATCAACGGAGACCGAAAATATCCACCAAATCCAACCCTAAACTTTTAATCCCTAAACTTCCCCATAATATACTCTGTTTCTACCGAATAATCCTGATGCCGCTCTGATCCCCCACTTCCCATCCGTTAAATTGCACCCCTGGGCCTTCTGCCATCCTCCTCCTTGGGGGTCCGAGAAAGGGAATGGGAAGGTGTTCAAGACCCCTCCAAGATCTCTCAGACGTTCTTTGCCTCACCAATCACCCTTTCCGGATTTCAGGCCAAGAGCTCGCAAGACGCTGCGGGAGAGGCGTGCCCGGCCGCCCCGGAGCAGCCCCCATCGCCTGAGCCCCCGGCCCCGCGCTCTCCGCCACCTGCCTCCCCTGGGAAGCCCGAGGAAGGCGGGGAGGGGGAGGCCAGGCCCGAGGAGCCCTCCATGCGGATCTGCATGAGCCCGGGCCCGGATCCCGGTGAGCAGATCCTGTCGGTGGAGATCCCGAAGGAGAAGAAGGAGGCCGAGTGAGGAGGCCCCCAGCGCGCCACTCCCGGCAGGGCGGGTGCAGGCGCGTCCTCCCCGCGCCCCAGGCCGGTCCCCAGCCCCGCGCCGGCTTGCGCAGGCCCAGACTCCCCGGGCACAGAGAGTCTGTCATTCCTGCCCCCCCCCGACATCGGCTTCTGCCGGGGCTGGTCTTGAAGTCTACAAATGTAGTGTTCCTGTCCCTAAGTTCCCACCGTCATCTGAGAACCCTACCTCTCCCAACTATGATTTTTAAGAACAAAATTCTTTTCTTTCTTTTTTTTTTTTTTTAAAGATTTTATTTATTTATTTGACAGAGAGAATGAGACAGAGAGCACATGAGAGGGGGGAGGGCCAGAGGGAGAAGCAGACTCCCTGCCGAGCAGGGAGCCCGATGCGGGACTCGATCCAGGGACTCCAGGATCATGACCTGAGCCGAAGGCAGTCGCTTAACCAACTGAGCCACCCAGGCGCCCCAAAATTCTTTTCTGTTTTAAAAGTTTATAGGCAGAGCAGAGAACGGGACTCCAACACCTGGGAAGCTCTGTTGGCGGCTAAGGGGTTATTACTGGATGTTTGAATTTCATCTCCCACATTTCAAGGATAGAAAACTTGCTAGCAGATGGGGCACCTGGCTGGCTCAGTCCCACGGGGAATACGACTCTTGACTGCACGGTCCTGAGTGCAAGCCCCACGTTCGGTGTAGAGATTACTTTTTTAAAAAACCTTGTCAGCCAAAAGGACAGTTGTGCTGTTCATTTGACTAAATGGGAATTACGGCTCACCTGACCTGATGATCCGTGCCCGGCAGTCACATTAGGGATCTTGTGCTGGTTGGGGTGGTTAGCAAGGATCTTCCCCAGGCTGTTCCGAGTCGGATGCCAGTATGGAAGTGGGCTTACTGGCCACCGTAACTGTGAATGACTCTGGGCACCCCTACGGGTCCCTCAGGTCTGGTCTGCAGGGCTTGATGCTTGCTTGCTTTTGACACCCTTGCTATAGAGATGATGGTAGCAACTTCCATTACTCCTAGGAGACAGAAATCACCGCTGACACCACTGACAGTCCTGAAGGTTCTCCAGATCAAGTCATGTTGCTGTAATGATTCAAGATAAAAGGGGGGTGGGGTGGGGAGGAGTCATTCAGTCACTGAATATTGGGAGGATTTTATTTGCATACCTATTGGCTCTTGGGGCAGTGGGTGATTAACAACAAAAACTAGTGTTGGACTATTTGTTTCCACCAGCAACAATGAACACAAAAGGCCCGGAATTCCAATAGATACTGCCCACTTTATATAAAATCACAGGACCTTGCACCACTGCACCAGGGGCCTTTGAGGGCTTGCAAATGTTGTGTATTTGTCCATCAGACTAAAAGCAGAACATTCATTTCCCCTGTGAAAAAATGACACAATATGGGAGTTGCCAGGCTGCTCTAAACATTTCCAAATCCCAGGGTAATAGATTTATCTAGTTGATGACATGCCACATGATCTGAGTAATCACCACATTGAATATAATGATGAGCGGCATGATTATAGCCATTTAAAAAGCTTTTATTAATTTACTTTAATAGCTAATAACATTTTCATGGGTACAAAAGGCTACCCAGTTAAAATGATCTCTCCTACCCCTGGTGCCCAACGTCCGTGGTCCCCTTCCTGGAAGCAAACCACTACATCAGTTCCTTGTACCCTTCCTTTTTTCTTCTTTTTTTTTTTTTCTTTGCACAAATAGTAACATACTAGAGCTGCTGTTGTTTTGCATTTGATTTAATTTGAAGATCCTCCCTTAGTACATCAAGGGCGTGCTGATTTTTCATGCCTGCAATCTGGTCCATTGTATGCAAAGACCATAATGTTGAATTGCTCTCCACGGACAGGCATTTGCAATGTTTCCAGTCTCATGCTGTTAAAAAAAAATAATAATAATGCTGCAATACACAAAAATCTTATACATAATTTCATACAGTAAGCACTGTTTTTAAATAGGGGAAGTCTGGAAGTTTGGGCTAATTTTTGTCTTCACCATCTCCATTTAGCATACTCATATTTGCACTACGTATTCTAAGATCCAAGCATAGAGAATGCTTCCATCTTTAGCCAAGGATTTCAGATATATCAATAAAGTTCATGTATTACCCTGCAGTAGATGGCAAAATATTTCAAAGGCACCTTTACTGTGAGATCCTATTTTATAAGGAATCTTTTTTTTTATATGAACACACTCATTCTTTTAGATATCAACCCTTGAATATATACTGCTTATTATATGAAGCGAGAGATTCTTGAGGCTCCCAAGAATTGTCCCAGAAAGAAAATTGATTCTGAAATGAGATTAGCGGTGTCTTAATTTCACTGTGATATTTCATTGAACTTGATGCTTTCGCGAAAGTTGGACTGTAGATGAATTGAATTTGAGGCTAACGTTATTCTCCAAATAGAATTGGACTGGTTAGTCACCAAGGCATGGATGGGACAGCTCAGAATACTGTAATTTTGCAGCTGAAACAGAATCTTTATTTGTGTGTTTGAATCTGTACCGATTTCAAATGTCTCCACGTTTCCTGTACTGTGGTAGAAAATGAATAGCAAACTATTTTTTTTAACTCTATAAATATTTTAAATAAGATTAAAACCAAGAAGCTGTGTAAAATTTCATTATCAAAATGTGTTTGGCTACCTGGAATATTTTCATCTGTTTTCTTAGCAAACATGAACACTGTTCTTAGATGCTGGCTTTCATCCTATTACAATGCATTTTAATTAAAGTGTTTAGACAAATGTTCCTGGCTTGTGGATTCATTTCAGAAATTGACCATGTGTGACAGACCCTTTGGTGAGGAAAACTAAGTTTGTTTCCTGGTTCAGGCTCCTCTTATCTGCAAGTGACGTCCTTGGGGCTGTCATCCATCCTGCATTCCTGTTGCTGGAAGGACATCCTTGTGGCACACCTCTCCATGGGCCCTAGGACCCGAAGACCCTCAAAAACAGCCCCCTTATGTCTGGCCAAACCCTATTGGTCTCACCAAGCCAACTGCTTATGATGACCCAACTCCATTAGACTTGTCCAATGATGGAGTGTGCTGATGAACATGGACTCTGGATTCAGACTGCCCAGCTTCCAATCCTAGCTTGACCATGGACCACAGATGACCATGAACCTCTCTGAGCCCCAACAACCTCATCTAGAAGACCCAGATGATACACTGCACTGCACATGGCCACAGTGATGATCAAATAATAGACAGGCATCTCCAGGTCTCAATGGGCATGAGGGGTAAAGCTGACTTGCCATCCCCCTTACTCTGCTGTGACTGGGGTACAGTGGAAGCTCCCTGAGAACTCTGTCTGCCCTGAATTCTGCCTCTGCCCAGGGGTATACACACAGAAGAGGTGTGATCAACCCTTTCTTTGTTCTTTAACTGAGAGTTTGCACAAATACCTGGACATATGTGAATTATAACAGTATAAATCACAGCCTTTCCCACCATCCACGAATGTATTTCATCCAATTGCATACAAAAACAGACCCTACCTAAGGCTTACCACATGTGTTCAGAAGAGTCTCATATTTGTTTCATGCTCTGCTGCCACCATCTTAAAATTCTTAATAATTTCTGAATAAGGTATTCCTGCATTTTTATTTGTACTGGGTCCCACAAATTATAGAGCCTGTCCTTGCTAGGCTGGAATCCCCTCTGATATCTGGAAAAGCCAA
>NC_058418.1:32903463-32919702 GCF_002201575.2 Neomonachus schauinslandi | reverse complement strand
CCTGTCCTTGCTAGGCTGGAATCCCCTCTGATATCTGGAAAAGCCAAAGGACAGGGAGGTAGAGACACGTCCTTTTGGCACCCAGCTTTCATCTCCCTTCTTCCAGCCATAGGATCCTGCTCCTTCTTGAGATAGTACCTTTCAGTCATGCATTGGGACTCAGACATGGTGACCCAAGCTAGGCATATTGGCTCTTTCCAGGGGATCTGAATCATGAGAACTCCTGCCCCTTCCTCCTGGCTAACAGAGCCCTGATTTAGTTTTGTGCAGCAATATGCCCAACCCCAGGAGATGAAGCCCTGGTGTAAGCCAGTCACTGTTCTTCTGATCACTTATGCCAGAAGCTGACATTCCCAGCATTCCTTGTGGCTAGGGGTGGCCATGGGACCCAGTTCCAACCAAAGAATTATAAAGGGAAGGGTGATGGGAGGCCTCCTTAATAAAAAGGGACATCCCTATTTCTGCTACACATCTTTCTTCCTGCTTGCAATACTGGGGGGAGAATATATTTGTAGCGGCAGCAGCCATTTTGTGATAGAACAGCCAAAGAATCAGCGATGTAGACCATGACATCAACCCCAGACCACTCATCTCCAGAATACTTGTTCCGTAAGACAATGAAATACCTTTTTTTTTTTTTAAGATTTTATTTATTTTTTGACAGAGAGAGAGACAGCGAGAGAGGGAACACAAGCAGGGGGAGTGGGAGAGGGAGAAGCAGGCCTCCCGCGGAGCAGGGAGCCCGATGCAGGGCTCTATCCCAGGACCCTGGGATCATGACCTGAGCTGAAGGCAGACGCTTAACGACTGAGCCACCCAGGCGCCCCTGAAATACCTTTTTTTAAAAAGATTTTACTTATTTGTCAGAGAGAGAGAGAGAATGAGCAGGGGGAGAAGCAAGACAGAGGGAGGGGGAGAAGCAAGACAGAGGGAGAGGGAGAAGCAAGACAGAGGGAGAGGGAGAAGCAGGCTCCCCACTGAGCAGGGAACCTGATGCAGGACTCGATCCCAGGACTCCGGGATCATGACCTGAGCCGAAGGCAGATGCTTAACCGACTGAGCTACCCAGGTGTCCCTGAAATACCTTTATTATTAAGCCATTCTTAGCCATAATCTCTTGCCTGCAGCTGAAAACAACCAGCTGGGAGGGTGATGAGATGGGGAGGGAAAGAAAGAAAGTGGGAGCAGATGCATCACAGCCCCGACACCCTGGCCGCACCCGTTCGTTCCTGTTGCTCAGGTCTTTGTGACTATCTGCGTTCCTGTCCTTTCTGGCCCGCTCTTCAGCTCTTCCTTAATTACACGGGCTACCTTGTTTTTTTTTTAAATAAATTCACCTGAAGTCGGCCCGAGTTAGCTTCTGTTGTTCACTGAGGCAGACAAAAGCACTTCTGGGAGTGACCTGGTTGTTTAAAATTCAAGATCTAGGCCACCCACTCTGAGTGTGATTCTTTGGTCCCCGAACCTGTGGTTTCTAAATTCAAACATCGGGAAGAGAACTTCAGAGGAAGAAACGGAGGACAGAGGAGGCCGTTTGGACCAAGATCAAATTCAAATGTTTCTCTGGGGATGGGAAACCCAGTGGGAGGCAGTGGTTTACCCCACAAGGAGCATGTGGGCCTCGAGGGGCACTTCCCCACAGGCTCATCCAGCGTCCTCCCCTGTCCTGCAGAAGGACACAACAGCAAAGATCTCTGGGACAGACCCTCCTCTTGAATGATCCTCTAGACTGGTCTGCCTCTCACCGCTTTCTTTTACAGGTAAGGCTCAGAACACAGGTGATCGGGCTCTATGGTTTTCAGAGAGCTTTCCCCATTCAACTAGTTGCATCCAACGTCCTGCTGTGAGCTGATCAGGATGGGAATTAGTAAACCCAGATTAGAGACGAGGAAATCCAAACTACACCGGCAAAGGGACTTATCCTCAGGGACTCGGCGTCCCTGGGTTAGAGACAGAAACAGGCAAGAGAAAGGAGCCCGGAGGCCACTGTCCCGCCTCGGCCACAGACGCATGCATGGTGCCACCTCAGCTGGGTAACTTTCCTTCATTAAATTTTTTTTTTTAAGATTTTATTTATTTATTTTGACAGAGACACAGCGAGAGAGGGAACACAAGCAGTGGGAGTAGGAGAGGGAGAAGCAGGCTTCCCGCCGAGCAGGGAGCCCGATGCGGGGCTCGATCCCAGGACCCTGGGACCATGACCTGAGCCAAAGGCAGACACTTAACGACTGAGCCACCCAGGCGCCCCTCATTAAATATTTTAAAAATTTTTTTCTATGTGCTGAGCACTGTTCTACCTTTTCCCAGGCCCTGGGAGTTGTATCTCTGAGCCGGGAGAAATAACCACCCCACCCCCCCCGCCGCCCAGGGTGGTTGTGGGAAGATTCAGTGGAGGCTTCAGAAGCTAACTGTGGCCATGGTGCTTTAGTCGGCTCCGGCCGCCATAACAAACGCGGACTGGGCGGCTTACAGGACAGACATTATTTTCTCACAGCTCTGGCAGCTGGAAAGTCTGAGATCACAGGGTTGGTTTCTGGTGAGAGCTGTCTTTCTAGCGTGCAGGTAGCTGCTTTCCCGCCGTCCTTGCGAGGCCTTTCTTCTGTGCGTGTGGAGAGAGAGCTCGAGCCCTCTGCCGTCTCTTCTTTGAAGGTCACTCCTATTGGCTCAGGGGGCCACCCGGACGGCCTCATTTAGCCTTAATTATGTCCCCAGAGGCCTCCTCTCCAAACACAGCCACACGGGGCGGGGTTAGGCCTTCACAGGAACTGGTGGGGAGACACATTCAGCCCATAATTCTGGATGTCAACATTGACCAGATTCAGTATCTGAGCGCAATGTCCTCTAACATCCCTTCAGAAACGAAGAGAAAGGCCCCCTTCGTGAAAAGGGCCCTTTTAAATTTATTCTTTTAATGGACATGAGTTGTTGGCAACTCTAGGAGGTCCCTGTCATCATGGTAGAGTGCGAAATTCAGCAAATAAAAGTACAGGATGTCCAGTTAAATTTCAATTTCAGATGAAGAATGAATGATTTTTTTTAAAGCATACGTATGGCCCATGCAGTATTTGGGATATACTTATGCCCATATTTGTTATTTATCCAAAATTCCCATTTAACCAGGGGTCCTATATCTTATCTGGCAATCCACTCAGTGCAGACCAAATGCACCAGAGGGCTGCAGGCTCTGCTGCTGACCTCGGGCACCTGCCAGCCTGGAAAGGCAGGACTAGGCTTTTGACTGGACACCTTACTCCCTCCCTTCTCCACAGCTGGTCGTGCCTGGTAGAAAAGGAGGGAAAGGACCCACCCCAGTCTGATCACCCAGTCTGTCAGTGTTTGGTTTTTCATGTTCATTATTATCAATTGTATCTTGAATGTACAGACAAGGTGTTCTGGATCGGAGACAGATTTCTTATAAACTGCCTTAAATAGAAATAAGTATATCACCTCCACCCCCACATCCCTCAGATCTTACTGCTGGCCAGGGGTCAAATGTCCTATGCAAGGAAAAAACAATGCTTCTTTGCTAATAAAGAGGAAGGAGGCAGATAGTCCCCTTCCTTCTTGAAAGACTGCTTGGATACCAAATGGGTTTGAAACCTAACTCCATCCTTTTGCTATGTAAATAGTCTCTCCAAGAGCTAGACGGCCCCCAGGGTCTCTGCTTTTACCCCCTCATAGAGTCTGCAAGTTCAGGGACTTCATTCCTTCTGATATGAATACCTACCTACTGAGAGCACTGCAGAGTTCCGGCACCTTGGGGCTTCACCTAGGGCCCTAGGTCCGGCTGGAGCCATTTGGCCCTGTCCCTCCCTGAGATAAGAGGAACTTCATGTCCTTTCAGAGAAGAGCAATTAGGTAGATAAATGACCACAGATCTAACTATCATGGAGTGTGAAGGGTCTCCGGAGGCGAGGGCTTTTACCAGAGCACGGAGAAATCCAGGGAAGTTGAATTCCCCCATAGGCAATGTATATAGAAATGTGCATATAGACTGCAGTGGTCAACCCCACCTTTCACCAAATTTCTGAAACCAAAATGTTTCGCTCATTAAAGAAGGGGGAAAAAAGAACTTGAAGTGTTTCCAGATAGGTCCAAAAGAATAATTCAGGTAAGACTGAAAACTTCCACAGATAAGCCTAAAGTGTTTAAAAGGTTTTAAAATCAGATTGACCTCAGTTCTACGGAGAAAAATGTATTGCTGACTTTGGGCAAATTTATAATGAACAGCACTTACCAGGGAAGAAAGCTGCCAGGAAGGAGTACGGGCCACAAATGTTTGTACCAAAAAATAATACTTTGCATTCTCTCAGAAACTACATTTACTTGAAAGGCCAGAACTGAAGATACAGCTAGATCCCTTTTTAAATTACCCCTCAGGAACATTACATGATAGCCATGGAGAAGAAATTTTTGAAGACTAACAAGGAGATTAGAAACTTTGTATGATTCAGGTTTGAATTATCCACTGTAACCTGAGGTAATTCTTCCAGGTGTGAGTAATGCCCCTGAAGACAGTAAGCTGAAACCAGGAATAAGGCTTACTGAATCACAGAATTTCTCAGACCGGCTTGCCAGGAAACCAAAGGGCACCCACCCACTGGAAACAGCAGGAGCCTAACAGTATCTGCATGAGGTTGCTAATATGAAAGAAAATAAGAATATTCCTCTTAATTTGTCAGGAAACGGTAGGACACTGAATGGCACAACTTAGCAAGCAGTACTCAGTGCTCTGTGTGCTTGTAGATTTGGAGTTGTTCTCCTTGGCAATTTCTTTCTGGTGCTTGTGGAATATCTAGCAGAAGAGACAGTTGCTCTTTTAGAACAGTGTAACAAAATAACAAAGTGGTCAGCTACAGAGACTTTATGGATTTCTCTAAGGTTTTATTTTAGCATAAACTTTGGTTACTGCCGAAAGCATGTGTATCTCTTCACACCCCCTGTAAGCTGTGTATTTGCAGTAACTTCAAGGAGCATTCTTCTATTGTATTCAGTTGAGGGTCTTATTACTTATACTTAGTGCAGAACCGCTATACTCAAAGTCATTTGAATGTCTGTGAATGACATCCTCGACGCCCCTATGCTGTCCTCAGTTCTTTATTGGGTTTTTTGACTGTTAGTCTTGATGTTGCTCGAATTTGGTATGTATAGGACCTAGATGTCCCTGCTGCATCCCAGTCCTCTAGCCCTTGAGCTTGGCCGGGCTGATCCAGCCTCCGCCAGCCCTGTGTTTACTTTCCATGAGATGCTGTGTCTAGCTGTCTTGGCTCAAGGCTTACATTCCCTTTCTTATTATTTAAGAACATTTTAGATTTTTATAGTTATGTACCCTACTCTACTCCTTGTTTCTTTTGAGACCTACATTTTATATTTCTATCCCCTAGACATTGAAAGAAAATTTTTTTTTTTTGCTTTCCTTCTTTCATTGGGGCCCCAGCATGGCATCTGGTACTTTTCTTTACTTATAGGGTGGAAAACATTGAGTTAGTCCACTGTTTTATAACTTGGGGACTGCTGGTTTTCATAATCCCCTTGAAATTTATTCTACCCAGACAGTTACATAATTTTTCAAGAATATTGTCTATCTAGGTATGCCTGGCTGGTTCAGTCATTAGAGCATGTGACTCTTGATCATGTTGGGTATAGAGATTACTTAAAAGTAAAATCTTTTAGGGGCGCCTGGGTGGCTCAGTCATTAAGAGTCTGCCTTCGGCTCAGGTCAGGATCCCAGGGTCCGGGGATTGAGTCCAGGCTCTTTGCTCAGCGGGAAGCCTGCTTCTCCCTCTCCCACACCCTCTGCTTGTGTTCCCTCTCTTGCTGGGTTTCCCTCTGTCAAATAAATAAATAAAATCTTTTTAAAAAATAAAATCTTTTAGAAAAAATAAAAATAATATTGTCTATCTAGAAATGGAGTTGCCCATACTTCTGCTCCTTTATAATGCGAGAGCTCTGATTCCTGCACTGAAATGGAATCCTACAACAGAAAAGCACATGGAAAAATCGACTTTCAAAGCATACAGCCTTAATTTTAACTGATTCCATGTCTTTGACTTACTAAGCAGAATAATTTCATTTAAGGACTTGATTTTCTTTTTCCTCCCAAGCAACTCTGTTCTTGCAAGACTTTAACTCCAGGCAGAATGGAGGAAATAAAAAAAGAAAAATGAATGTTGTTTATGTTGATCTATACATTGATTTAAATGGTTAGGTAGCAGTTCAGCCGACAGGAGTGAAAAAATAGAAAAAGAAACCCCCCCTGTCCTATGAAGCCCATTGTTGGAACAAAAGAAATTTTTCCTATTGCATCAAATAATTCAATTATCTACTTTAACATAACTTCCCTCATGATTAACCAAACCCAAAATGAAATCCTAGGGACGTCCGGTTGGTGCACAAATGCTTGTACCCCAGAAGTGCTTAGACAACCAGGATAAGAAGTGACATTTTTCAGGCTGAGCCTTTGTGGTATGATAGCCGCTGATTGAGCTGACAGGTCCATTAATCAAGGGACACTTACATCCAGCAAGCTGAAAAGACAGGCTTGAATCGCTGAGTATTCATTACAGGAAAGATAACTCTTATAAAAACCTCTAAGCAGAGCATGCTTATCAACAACAAAGAAAGAGGTAATGACGGTGACATCTGAGGATATACACTGTTTCCAAATGGAATATCGCGAGGAAAACAATGGGGGCGTTTGGAGAATAAAGAACACATTTACATTTCAAAGGGTGCCGGTTTGGAAGGTAACATTCACAATCACCTAATATATGTTAAATCCCCATGAAATTAATTGCAAGGGTTTCCCTTATTTGGAATTTATGAGGAAGCTGATGATGGCACCGAGCTAAGGGACCTTCCTCCCTCCTTCCCATGCTCTGGGCACCCATTTGGGCACTATTAGAATTTAAAATATTTATTTGGAGTCTGTTGTCCAAGCCTCTATGTGTGAAACTCTTTTTGAATGTCAGGTAAACTTGAGCTGATCCAAGTAGAACACATCCCCTTTAATGCAACTGTATTAGAAATAAAAGAGGTACTTCTAGTGAGCTTACAGGTTAGGGCGTATGTTCAATGGCAGGTAGAATACAAAAGTCAGGCCCAGACCTGCCTCCTGAGTCCATCACTCCTGTTACATTCCTTTATGTTGCTAATGCCTGAACAAGCTGCGCCCAACCACTCACCCCTTTACTTCAAAGCTGTCTCCAAATCCTACCCGTTTCATGCTGATTCCTGTCAGAAGGCCAACTCGGTTTTCTGTGTGCCATTTTTGCCTTTCCCAGACACTTCTAGATGATACATTTCCCAAGGAGGGATCCAGAGGTGAGATGTACCCTCAGCCCCGGCTTCCCCTCTGCATCTGTGTGCACACACGTCCCTGTCCTTGCTAGTGGCCTTAGTTTGGGTTTGGAAAGTACAGTCACCACGGTGGAATGGCCGGGGTTCAACGTCATACGACGATATGGATCCTGGGGGTCATGTAATACTCATCACCGCGTATCTGTGAGGTAAGTAGGTACCAGTCAATAAGCAGTGAGTGGGGGGCACCTGGGTGGCTCAGTCGTTGAGCGTCTGCCTTCTGCTCAGATCATGATCCCAGGGTCCTGGGATCGAGCCCCGCATCGGGCTCCCTGCTCAGCGGGGAGCCTGCTTCTCCTTCTCCCACTCCCCCTGCTTGTGTTCCCTCTCTCGCTGTGTCTCTCTCTGTCAAATAAATAAATAAAATTAAAAAAAAAAAAGCAATGAGTGGGCTTCCACCAAACCCCACTGAGGGAAGATGTGTAAGAACAGGCTTCTAGAATCAGGCGCTCTGCAGATGTTGGTTATTTTTTGCGAATGTGATTACGCCCTCCGATGGGCTCTGCCTTCAGAGCTGTTTTAAATGTAGGGCTGATGAGACTTGCTCCCCACTCAAAGGCCCTGTTTCCCTCATGTGCCCATAAAGCAGCTTTTTACGGTTTGCTTTGCCCCGAAGGCTGTCTGGGGAGCCCGGCCGCCAGGACAGAGCCTACAGCAAAGATTCAGCGTCATCTTCCATCAGTCAGGTTTCTTTCTTTTTTTTTTTAACTGTGTTTATTTATTCAGTTGGTTGGTTGAGTCTTGCTTTTGATGACCAGGAGGTAATTTGGAAAACAAAGATCAGGTTGGTGAAATGTTGCGGTGAGTTCTAAGGGAATTTGTGCACGAGCATGACATCCATACTGTTGTTCTTGTGATTGTTTTGCTGCTCTCAGAATTGTCTTTAATATTTTCTATAATGTTAGTTGGCCGTATTTGGATTCTTAACATTTTTTTTTTTGAGATTTTATTCGTTAGAACGCGTGCATGCACGTGCACACACAAGCAGGGGGAGTATCAGGCAGAGGGAGAGGGAGAAGCAGGCTCCCCGCTGAGCAGGGAGCCCGATGTGGGGCTCGATCCCAGGACCCTGAGATCATTACCTGAGCCGAAGGCAGTCGCTTAACCGACTGAGCCACCCAGGCACCCCTCACATTTCTTATCACACTCTGATGAAGGTAAAACACATTTGAAAAATACATGCAAACTCTTAATTGAATAATTTGTATTTTTATTGGGGTTTTTAGAGTTCCACACCATAGGTTCTTCAAAAGTACTTTTCCTGCCAAGGCAAAGATTTAATTGGGACAGCAAGCAGTAACTTAATAAAAAGAACAAGAGGACCCTAGCCCACAGGAGTTGTTTTGTTGCCTTGTTCATGTTTTAAGGATCCTGATTGGCTGCTTCTCACATGTTCCGAGGCTTATTGATGATCCCATCACCAGGGGAAAGGACTCAAAGTTAGGCCTCTTGGTTTAACTCCACATTTGACCTAATTTCTTGCTGCCTCCTAAAATATTTAAGCTCGGGGTTTCCTTCTCGTGCCTGTATGGTCCCCATTCCTCAGCCTTCCTCCCCACTGCTACTGGGCCTGTTTATCACTAGATGGTGCTAAGACTCGGTTTATAGCTGCCAGGACTCAGGGAAACTGTGGTTCCTGGAGCCCCGCCAGCTGGAATTTGAGAACTGGAAGATTCCTTCAGAGCTCACCCGGGCAACACTTGTGTTTCACAAATGAGGAAACAGAAACTCAGTGCAAATAAGTAATTTGTCAGAGTCCCCTCGACGTCTCCCCTTCTGCGGCTACTTCGTTTTTGTTTGTTTTGTTTGCTTCTTGTTTGGTAATAACTCCCTTGTAAACTCATCACCAGAGGAGGAGCCCGGGCTCAGAGAGAGAGGCGGTCGGGTTCGCTTTGCAGAAAGAGCACTGTGGCCCCTGCAGGGGTCTATCCACTCCCTCACTCGTTCATCCAGGAAGAAGCTACTGCATACTTACCTTTTGCTTTGCACAGTGCTAGGCACTGGGAATTAAAAAAAAAAAAAAAAAAAAAAAGACAAGGTTTCTAGGAACTCACATTCTCTTACGAAATACAGAAATGAAATAAAAAAAGCATACCCTAAATCTAAGATGCTATAATAGAGGGGATTGTAGTACACTCGGGTCACTTGGAGGAATTTGCAACCAGCTGCTTAAGGAATTTAAAGGGAAGATTTGGGGGGTGCCTGGGTGGCTGAGTCCGTTAAGCCTCTGCCTTCAGCTCAGGTCATGATCTCAGGGTCCTGGGATCAAGCCCCATGGAGGGTAGGGGGCGCTCCCTGCTCAGTGGGGAGTCTGCTCCTCCCTCTCCCTCTGCCCCTCCCGCCTGCTCATCTCTCTCTCTCTCTCAAGTAAATAAATAAACTCTTAAAAAAAAGGAAGATTTTGGTGACATTACCTTTGAGGCTGAAGGACGCGGGGGCTTGTAGGCTGAGAAAACGGGAGGCAGAACCTTCCAGACAGGGAAGAGCATGGGGGAAGGTGGAGAGGCTTGCTGGAGAGCTGCAGGTTGTGGCTGAGCCCAGAGGGCATGGGGCAATGGCTGGCAATCCTGGAAGCAGGGGACACACTCTGAAGGCCTTGTCCCAGGTGTTATGCTTAGAATGTGCCCTTGATCCTGGAGGCGGTGGGACAGCCCAGGAAGGAGTATAGCCCAGGGAATGGCTGGGACAGATCTGCTTTTCACAAGGAGCCCCCTGGCAGCTGCATGGGGGGTCGGAGGCCAGGAAACCCGGAGTCACGGGTCAGTGCCAGGTGGCGGCCTGACTGGGGACCGCAGCAAGGACGGGAGGGGAAGGCGTGTTGGAGAGAGGTCTTGGGCGTGGAACCCACGGTCTTCTCTTTGGAAAATGGTGATCCAGGTTGTAACCAATATCCTTAGAGGGTTGTTACAAGTCTGGTGCTTGAATTACTTACAAAGCATTGACAAAATTAAGTTTTAATTAAATGCACGTACTACTTAGATGACATCTTTGAAATTATTTTTAAAATGCAATTTATTTAGGGGCACCTGGGTGGCTCAGTTGGTTAAGGGTCTGCCTTCGGCTCAGGTTATGATCTCAGGGTCCTGGGATTGAGCCCCACGGGGGCAGGAGCAGGCTCCCTGCTCAGCGGGGAGTCTGCTCCTCCCTCTCCTACCCCTCCCCCCTGCTCATGCTCTCTCTCTCTCTCAAATAAAATCTTTTTAAAAATACAATTTATTTAAAAATTTAATTTTTCTTTCTTTTTGTTTTTAAAATAATCTATATACCCAACGTGGGGCTTGAACTCCCAACCCTGAGATCAAGAGTCACATGCTTTTCCAACTGAGCCAGCCAGGTGCCCCTGAAAGGCAATTTAATGGCATTCCAAGTTAAAGCACAGAAAATCTTCCTGTAGAGAGTCCCCCCACCCCCAATAAAAGGGATCAAGAACCCCATCCCCCCCCTCCCAACACTGCCTGATTAGAATTAGGGACAAACAGACTTCTCCAGGCCACCTTTGTCCTCTCCTTCCTTTTCTGGAACATGCCACTGATGTTTTCCTTTTAGTTGTCCAAATTCTGCTTCCACCAAAGCTTTTTTCTTCTGGCTACCACCACCAATGGCTGAGGACATTATTTCTCTCTCCTGGACCCATGGCCACCAAGACCAGCCTGAACTGGCCCACTTGGTGGGTTGCAGGGCCTTTCCCTGTAGCTGGAAGGGCAGAACTTTGGGGGCAATTGATGGGGACTGCTCTGAGGAGGCTCTGAGCTGCCGCTTTCTCCCAGAGGGGCTTTTTAAAGACTCTTTTTTAAAAGAGTATCTCCATGTCCAGAACCGTCCTGTTTTCCTTTTGTCCTCCTCCAGCACTAATTATATTTATTATTACTATTAACATCACTTGGCACCCCAAATTAGAAGTTTTGTGAACGGAATTGTATCTCAAGTGTGTCCAGGGGGTGAGAATGGGGGTGGGAGATGCTGTGCGTAGAAAGAGGAGAAGCAGAGTCCTGGGTAAAATGAGGACCCTTGAGATGTTCTAATCACAAGATAATTTCTTTGTTTCAGTTGCATAGATTTCCAAGCTCAGGGTTTCCTTTAAGAGGTAATAAGGGCTCCTATTAATCTTATCAAGGGCTTATTCCATGTCAGGTATTTTTAGTATTTTGTCTCTAATCCTCTCGGATCCTCTCCTGCCAGGAAAGTTCACCTCGGCTCCCCTCTTTGGCTCCCCACTGCACCCCCCAGAGCCCTTCTCTGAGCCAGCACATCATGGGGGCTCAGTGAAGGTCTGTGGAGAACATTGGCTCTCCCCATGACAAAGGAGGAAACTCAACTCAGGTGTGGGCTCTGTTTCTTTATTCCTGCGTGCATTAACGAAGCTCTAAGTTTAGAAAGCGAGGTTAAGGAAGGTCTCTCTGAGAAGGTGACACAGAAGGAATAACAGAAGAGCTCCCAGACACAGGCCCTCTGAGAAAACCCAACCTGCGAGGATTTGCACCCAAGAAGCTCGTCCTCACTCTTTGATGGTCTGTACATGCCACTGACCAGTACTCCAATGCCCCAAGCTTGAGACGATTTTACCTGTAGGAAAAGGGTATGTTGCTCACACGGCACCCTTCTGCTCTCCCGCCCCCCCCAGACCACATGATTGCTGCGTCATCAGTATCCGCTGGGGAAGTGCCAACTCCCTGGTCCACAGTTCTTTGAGCTTCCAGGCCAGGTCAACCCCATGTGATGTAGGAGACTGACAAACTAGTTGTGGGAGGTTTCATGGTGATAGAATCAGAGGGAGGGGCATTGAGATAGAAGGTGGATCATGGTGATGAGTGCCAATGTCTAGCTGATTTTCTACACTTTCCTCTGTCTTTATGTAATTTTCTTGGAAGGCATGAGGAGCCCTCATCTGCCACACTCGTGGCTGGTTTGTTTGTTGTTTTGTGGGTCATGTGTTTTGAAATGAAACCAGTAGTTCAGGGTTTTTAGTTACCTACACAGCTTCCCTCCCATCGTCACTGTCTATTACTCAGGGGGTGTGGGAGGGGAACTGGATGAGGGGATTTCTAAGGCCAGCGTAGACCACATAATCTTGGGGTCTATGGCAGCTCAATAGGGAGGGATGAGCCCTCTGGTGGAGTTTCTGAAAGCTTGGTGAGAAGATAATTTGTACCTCTTTCACTACTACCCTTTTTACTCCCAACTAAAATCATTCATGCCATTTTAACAGCAAAACCGAATTTTGGGGGAAGGGAGGGCAAGACTTTTCTCAAACTTGGAAGTGGAAGCAGGGAAGATAAGCAGAGAGAATACATTAGTAAACTATTTGGGGTGTGTGGAAAGTAAGTGTCTTCAGTGAAGACCTTTCTGGAAAGGCTTTGTTTCTCCTCTTTGGATCTTTCCTGCCCACTGCAGTGGAAAATTGTAGTGTAGCCATGGCTTGAAGGAAATCTAACTGGGAGGTGGTCATGGTCCTATATATTATTTTAAAACTGTAAGAACGCGAAGTAAAAGTGTCTTTTTGTTATCTTCTTTTTCATAAAACCAAAGAATACTTCGTAAATTTTTTAATGCATTTGTTTGTCTTGATACAAATGGACATTAAGTCTGTTTTGAGAATCCAATTATATTTTTTTCTTAAAATTTTCAAGGGAGTGAGAGGTAAAAAAAAGGTGTGCTTGTGAACTAGTAAACAATAGAAAATAAGCGGCAGAACCCCAGAGAAAGACAAGGCTGGCTGTCATGTTGCGCACTTTATTTTTCGATGAGTAGTGCACAAAACTTACATTGCATATCTTTCTACTATTGAAGTGGGACAGGAAGTGAAAAATAAAAACAAATGAGACAAAAACAAAAACAAAACAAAAACCTAAAACCTGTTCAGCGGCTTCTGAATTCTGGGGAAAAGAAAGCTTTACTAAGGGGTAAAGTGCTCTTCATCCTGGGGACATTTTATCGAGGGACCTTCAGGTTGTGCAATGAGGCTCCGAGATTCAAATAAACTAAACTTCTCTGCTTGTTAAGTATTAGGAAATTTGAAAAGGGAGAGAAAGGAAGTTTGTTTGGGGGGAGAATCTCCTAGGAGATTCTGGGAAGTGAAAAATGAGAGAAGAATCTCAGGAGGCCAGGCTGAAGTCAGGGGACCAGGAGCAAGGTTTAGAAATAAGCTCTCCCCGGGAGCCTGGGTGGCTCAGTTGGTTGGACGTCGGACTCTTGATTTTGGCTCAGGTCATGGTCTCAGGGTTGTGAGATGGAGCCCCAGAGTCTCTGGCTCCACACTCAGCAGGGAGTCTGCTGGAGATTCTCTCCCTCTCTCTCTGTCCGCCCCCCCAACACTGCTCATGCTCTCTCTCTCTAAAATAAATAAGGAAAGAAAGGAGAGAGGGAGAGAGAAAGAGATAGAAAGAGAGAAAGAAAAGGAAGGAAGGAAGGAAACTTTCCCAAGGAGGGAGGGGTGGCATCTTAGGGATGGTGATGCCTGACCTTGAAGTTCACTCTGTTTGCGGGGAGGTTGGCAACAACCAAGGATCATATGTGCTTCCCTCTAGAGTTCCTGAGAAAGATACATAGTACACAGGGAGGGTGGGCCTTTGCCATTCCACCTGGGAAGTAAAGCTTTGACATATCTTTAGGAAATGGATTTTATGATAAATGAAAATTTACTGGTGTTACTAATACCATAATCTTGGGCTCATTGGTATCAGTGATGCTGGTCTCATAACAAGAAGTGGGAGGTATCTCTGGTCTATTTTCTGGAAGAGATTATGAAGAGCTGGTGTTATAACTTCTCTAAATGTTTGGTAGAATTCACCAGTGAAACCATCTGGGCCTGGAGTTTTGTTTTGTTTTTCCAGAAGGATTTGACTATAAATTCAATTTCTTTTTTTTTTTTTAAGATTTTATTTATTTATGAGAGGGAGAGAGAGAGAAAGCAGGGCAGGGGGAGCAGAAAGAGGAGCAGAGGGAGAGGGACAAGCAGACTCTGCAATGAGTGCAGAGCCCAATGTGGGGCTCAATTCCACAACCCTGAGATCATGACCCGAGTAGAAACCAAGAGTTGGGACACTTACTCAACTGAGTCACTCAGGTGCCCCTATAAATTCAATTTCTTGTAACAGATATAGAACTATTTAGTCTGTCCATTTCTTCTTGGGTCAGTTTTGGTAGTTTGTGGCTTTAAGGAATCGGTCCATTTCATCTAAGTTGTCAAACTTATGTGTGTGTAGAGTTGTTTGTAATATTTCCTTAATATTATCCCTTAAATGTCAGTGAAAGTCTTTCATTATATTTACTCTTTCATTTCAGATATTCGTAATTTCTGTCTTCTCTCTTTTTTTCTTTGTCCATCTGGCTAGAGGTTTACCAGTTTTATTGATATTTTCAAAGAACTAGTTTTTGGTTTTATTCTTTCTCTATCCCTTCTCCATTTTAAATTGTATTGATTTCTGCTCTTAACTTTACTATTTTCTGGCTTCTGCTTGCTTTGGATTTATTTTATTCTTATTCTAGTTTCTTAAGGTGGAAGCTTAGCTTTTTGGGTTGAGACCTTTTCTTTTTTAATTTTTAAAATTTATTTATTCATGAAAGTCAGAGAGAGAGAGAGAGAGGCAGAGGCAGAGGGAGAGAAGCAGGCTCCCCGCCTAGCAGGGAGCCCAAGGCGGGACTCGATCCCAGGACCCTGGGATCATGACCCGAGCCGAAGGCAGACGGTTAACCTTCTGAGCCACCCAGGCGCCCCAGAGACCTTTTCTAATATAAGGATTTAATGCTATACATTTTCCTCTAAGCACTTCTTACTTACATCCCACAAAATTTTCATATGTTGTATTTCCATTTTCTTTTTTTTTTTTTAAGATTTTATTTATTTATTTATTAGAGAGAGAGAGAGCACGAATGGGGGAAGGGGCAGAGGGAGAGGGAGAAACCGACTCCTCACTGAGCAGGGAGCCCAATACGATGCAGGGCACAATCCTAGGACCCTGAGATCATGACCTGAGCCCAAAGCAGCTTTACCGGCTGAGCCACCCAGGCACCCCTGTTGTATTTCCATTTTCACTCAGTTTAAAATATTTTCTAATTTCTGTGGAGACTTCCATTTTGATTCATGTATTATTTAGAAATGTGTTGTTTAGTTTCCAAATACTTGGAGATCTTCCAGGTATTTTTCTATTGATTTCTACTTTAATTCCTATATGGTCAGAGAACATACTTTATGGGATTTAAATTCTTTTACAATTATTAGGGTTTGCTTTATGACCCAGAATATGGTCTATCATGGTGAATGTTCTATGTGCATTTGAAAAGAATATGTGTTCTGCTGTTACTGGGTGGAATATTCTATAAATGTTCATTAGATTCATTTGAATGATGGTAATACTCACTTCTACATCTTTGATGATTTTCTGCCTACTTGTTCTACTAATTCCTGAGAGAGGCATGTTGAAATCTCCAACTATAATTGTGGATGTGTCTATTTTTTTTCTTTTATTTCTACCAGTTTTTGCTGCATGCATTTCAAAGCTCTGTTCTTAGATGCCTATGCATTTAGGATTGTTATGTCTTTTTGGTGAGTTGACCCTCTTATCATTATGCAATGTCCATCTTCTTTATCCCTGGTAATTTCCTTGCTCTGAAATTTACTTTGTCTGATATTGTTATAGCCACTCCAGCTTTTTGTTAGCATGGTATATATTTTTCCGTCTTGATGCTTTTAATATACCCATACCACTATATATAAGATTTTATTTATTTATTTTTTAGAGAGCAAGTGAGAGAGAAACAGCATGAGAGGGGAGAGGGTCAGAGGGAGAAGCAGGCTCCCCGCTGAGCCGGGAGCCCGACACGGGGCTCGATCCCGGGACCCTGGGATCATGACCTGAGCCGAAGGCAGACGCTTAACCATCT
>NC_058418.1:32722540-32903453 GCF_002201575.2 Neomonachus schauinslandi | reverse complement strand
AGCCGAAGGCAGACGCTTAACCATCTGAGCCACCCAGGCACCCCCCCATACCACTATACATAAAGTACGTTTCTATAGGCAGCATATCACTGGATCTTTTTAAAACTCCAATTTAGCAATTTCTGTTTTTTAATCGGTATGTTGAGACTATTTACATTTAAGATAATTATTAATATCTTTGAATTTAGGTCTACCATTTTATTACCTGCTTTCTGTTTGTCCTCTCCATTTTTTCTTTATTTGCCCTTCCTTGCCTTCTTTTAGGTTATTTGGACATTTTTCTTATACTATTTCAATTTATCTATTGGGTGTTTCATTATATTTCTTTGTATAGTTCTTCCATACAAAGAGATTTTTTTATTTATATACTAGGACATACTAGTTTTAGTTCTATACAAAAAAGTTCTAGTTTTCTATTCAAGGAACTATTCTACAAATTTTTTTAAAAATTGCTCTGAGACTACAATATATTTATTTAACTTAGTGCAGTCTACTTAGAATCGCTATTCCACCACTCCAAGTGGAATGTAGACATCTTTTTGGCACATGTGTTTTCTTTACTCTTTCCCACTTGGGCTCACTGGAGCTGATGGAGCAATTATTGCTCCTAATATATGTGCTTTGCACTAATCTTCTCAAAGTAAAATAGGAATGTGTCGGACTTCTAGTTAAGCATGAAGTCTTCAGCATACACATTTATTTTCATCCCTTCCTGAACCCGAATGAAATGACTGTAAAGGGGACACCTGGGTGGGTCAGTCGGCTAAGCGTCTGCCTTCGGCTCAGGTAATGATCCCAGGGTCCTGGGATCGAGCCCCGCATCGGGCTCCCTGCTCCGCGGGGAGCCTGCTTCTCCCTCTGCCTCTGTCTCTCTCTCTCTCTCATGAATAAATAAATAAAATCTTAAAAAAAAAAAAAAGAAGTCTGGTTATTGGGGCGCCTGGGTGGCTCAGTCGTTAAGCGTCTGCCTTCGGCTCAGGTCACGATCCCAGGGTCCTGGGATCGAGCCCCGCATCGGGCTCCCTGCTCAGCAGGAAGCCTGCTTCTCCCTCTCCCCCTCCCCCTGCTTGTGTTCCCTCTCTCGCTGTGTCTCACTCTGTCAAATAAATAAATAAAATCTTTAAAAAAAAAAAAAGACTATACTGACTTTCAGATTCTTGAAGTACCACCACGTACCCACTGAGCATGTTAGTAAGTGCTTTAAAATAATTCCCTCAGTAACCGAAAAGTCAATGCCTTCACAGATACACACAGAGAAATTTATCTCAGTTGATCGGGTGTAAGTTTGCATTGTTGTTATTTATAAGGTAATTTATCTCAATGAAACTGATCTGTAGGGCATCACTTGATGAGTGAAAACGGGGTTTCATTTCTGTGCTTATTTACAATTTATCCTTTCTGCTGGGACCACCAATTACCAAGGAAATGTCACAGTAGTTGCCTTGAATGGGTTAACCGGGTTCCTGTCTCCACCGATAAGGGACCCCGTTTCAGACTAATGGAGGTACAGGTATAAACCTCTCAAGCTCATGGCTAACCTCTCTGCTAATCCCTTGTACCATCTGATCACTCAGTACTATTGCTTTCTGCTTGTTACAAAGCAGATAAAAAGTGGGTTACTTATCATGACATCTGAGGGGAGAACAATTTGGGATTTGGGGATTAGTGTTTCATCGAGGGGAAAAAAAAGAAGCGAAATGAAATCATCACAGAACCTCTCTCACAGAGCTTAATTTTATGTGACTGTTTTCCTCACACAAAACAAAAGTTTAAAATCACTGCCTCCAGGGAATCTAAATTCTTTAGATTTTTTTCTTTAAGATTTATTTATTTGAGAGAGCAATAGTGAGAGGGGGTAGAGACAAAGGGAGAGGGAGAAGCAGGCTCACTGCTGAGCAGGGGTGGGTGCCCCCCATGAAGGGGTTAATCCCAGGACCCTGAGATCATGACCTGAGCCAAAGGCAGACACTTAACAGACTGAGCCACCCAGGTGCCCCTAGATTTTTTTCTTTTCTAACCGAATTTTCACAAACTTGAAAAATTGCGTCTGAACCTCCATAGATTTTTTTTTTTTAAAGCCTGCCTGAAAATATCACAAGCATAAAGTTCTAAGGCATGGTACATCTTTTTGTTAAAAATGCTACGGAGTGACACTTAGGGCTTCTGTTTAGTAAGAGAGATGCTTTGGTGGTCTGCACACAGAATAGAAAATGAGATTCACGAGGCGTCTTGACACTGGTCCTGAATTTCATCTCTCTGTGTGGTCCTGCTTCAATCAGATAAATCACACCTTGTTTACTTCCAGCTTTATACTAAAGAAAACAATGACTAAGTAACAATGACTCCGAGACACCTCTTACTTCCCAAGGGCGTCATAATAACACATGAACACCCAAGTGGACAAAATGAGCTGATAGCTTTAATCGACTCCCCCAAATGCATGGCTATTTCAAGCCATTAGATATAAAATAATGACTTAATATTAAAACTTTGGCTTCCGGTTTATTTTTAATCCTTTTCCAGAGTATTTCAAAATTGCTTTGCCAAGGACTCTTCTAGCACCTGGCCTTAATCTAAAGGTATATACTCTTGAATGATAAGATGAAGGAAAGAAGCCTTTCATCTTCTCTCATACACTCATATCTTCGGCAGACCCCCTTACAGGACGCACCTCCCCTGCCTACAACAGAAAATTGGGCAAGCCCTGTGTGAGTTGGACACGCACAGACTCTATCTGGATTCACAAAGGAGAACAAACTCATTCTTGTCATTGATCATTTCTTTGTTTTGCTCATAAAAGAGTACCCCAGGTCATAGTCGGGCTCATGAAATTCATCTAAGTAGAAGATTTCTCAAAACCCCACACCTGAGTGTCTGGGGAAGGAAATTGGACCGGTCGGCACAGAACGACGGTGGACCGATGGTGCAGCTTTGAGCCAGCCACAGGAGTGACATTTCTAATCTGCTTTTCGACTTAACACCCAGACGGAGAGGGAGAGAGAGGAGGGAGCCCGGCTGTCTGTGACCAGATTCATTAAAGAGTTGGGACCAGGCTGGGTTTGACAAGAGAAGGGGCTGCACCGTCTTGGATGGCTACGATTCCCAGCAGGACACTGCCTTCCAGCATCTGCCGAGAGCTCACTTCTCTTAGGATCACTCTGTATCATTCTCTTTCTTCAGCAATCAACATTTTTATTTAGAAAGCTGAGCGCCTGGAAGGCCTGGTGTCCAGGTTGGAGGCGGCCGGGAGGCCACAGGTAGGGAAAGATGAACCCTACAGCTCTGTCTGCTTCTCCCAGCCTGATCTGGGGTTTGGAGCCAGGAGTCCGGCCAGCTGAGGACCCAGTGAGTGGGGTGGGGGTCCTCCACTGCCCAGCCCCACCCAGGGACAGGGGTGAAGCTCTCCCTGCACCTAGCTGGGGGGGGGCGGGGGGCCCTCTAGAAGTCAAGGGCCTCCCTTCTCTGTTGGGGTAGGGGTAGGCATAGGCTTGCAAGTCGCTGTGTGTGGGGGAGGGTCCCTACCTGGTCTCCAGCCCCTCCCCCACTCCCTCTACCCC
This sequence comes from Neomonachus schauinslandi, assembly GCF_002201575.2. NCBI lineage: Eukaryota > Metazoa > Chordata > Mammalia > Carnivora > Phocidae > Neomonachus > Neomonachus schauinslandi. Next base: position 32,899,896 of record NC_058418.1, on the reverse strand, counting down.
TTCTAAGCTCCGTGAGGGGCTGGAAAACCAAAACATTTCCTCTGTGCTTTCTCATCCTGGTTTGACAGAAATTCTGTGCCTCGAAGGGTCTCCCCTTCATTTCCCATCTTTCCTGAGCCCCCTCCACGTGCCAGGCTCTGTCCAGCTGTCTGACTTCCACGGGCAAACAAAATAGATCAAGATCCCCACCCGGTAGGGCTTACTCCCCTCATAGAGGAGAACAGATACGGAATAATAGGCACAACCAATAAGTACATCATTTAGCATGCTGGGGGTGTGGAGTGCTAGGCAGGGGGAAAGAAAAACTAGGGCACGGTGGGGAGGGCAGAGGTGGAAGATGGGGGGCGGGGTGAGGAATGAGCTGTCATTTTCAATAAGGCGGTCAGGGTGCACCTCCTTGAGAAAAGACATCTGAGCAAGTGTGAAGGTGGGGAGAGTGGGAGCCATGTGGGTATCTGGGGAAAGAGCATCCAGGTCATGGAAACAGCCATTGCAAAGGCCCGAAGGGAGCCTGGCCTGTGGTGGCAGGTTCGGAGCAGAGAGGCCTCGAGTGCCGCTGTAAGACTGGGGCTTTGACTCCGAGGGCTTTGGAAGCCACCAGAGGCTCTGCGCAGGACTGAGTTGATTCAACTCTGACATAAGCAGGACGTGCTGGCTGCTGAGTTGAGAAGTAACCGTAGCCGGTCAGAGTCAGGGGCTGGAGCAGGGAGACTGCTGGAAGCTCCTACTGCAGGTGCCAGGCAGAGATGGTGGGAGCCGCCCGAGGCCGTGCACACAGCCAGATTCTGGAGAATACTCGAAGGTGGGGCCCACAGGAGGTGTGGCGGATAGGATGTGGGGTGTGCAAGAGAGGAAGAGTCCACAAGTCATGGGAGGGATGCGGCTACTCTTAGCTGGGACGGGAAGGCTGGGGGTGAAGCAGGACTTGGGGGGAGAGGAAAATCAAGGTTCAGTTGTGGACATCTTGAGGCCCCACCTGGAAGTCAGGAGAGCCTAATTAATTTTATTCTTGCTCCCTATTCTGTCACAATGCCAACTCTGCTCAAAATCGAATGGACCGCAGAGGAGACACACAGGCTAGAAAACCCAGAAGACCGTATTTCTAGCTGACGACCTGGAAGCTGAAGGAGAGCCTGCCCTCAAAGCCTTTTAATTGCTGGACTACAGACTGAATGGCCGCCTTGTTCAGCACCAAAGCCACGTCTGGACCAGCCAGGAATTGGTGAACCAAGCAGAAAATTCCAGGGCACCGGCCATTACAGGCTCCGGTTTGGAGGCTTCTTCTCCCACAGCCTGACTGAGGGAGCTGGACCACAGGCTGCCATGTTTGTGGTTCCGGTCCTGGTGTGGCTGAGCTCCAACAGCTGGGTCCTGCGGAGGGGGCAGCGAGGAGAGGGGGAGAGAGACCCCAGCCCAGGCCAGGAGGAGGCCCCTGGCTGTCTCGGCGGGCACTGGCCTGGTCCCCACATCTCCAACAGAGTTCTTGCCAAACTCCAAGCCCTCTCCCTAGGAAGTAAGACTCTCTTGGTCTCAGAGACAACGGGCCACAGCTTACAGGTAAGGAACAAAGGGATGACTACCAGACATTGCCGAGGGGCTTATTTCTTTAGATAAAGGCAAGAACCTTCTCCAGGAAGGAGTAGGGATGTTTTCCTTCCAGTCCTGCAAACATGTCTCAAGGTTGCCAGATTCAGGCATTTCTAGTATCTTCTGTACTCAGAAACTCCTGCCAACTGACCAGATTTAACACAGAGTACTAGGTTTTTCCTGTGGTGAGCATCTCCGAAGTCAGCATTGCCTTCAGCACCCAGCTCCGTCACTTCCTGGCCATAGGACCTTGAGCAAGTTACTTGCTCACTCCAAGCCTCAGTTTGCTCATTTGTAAAGTGGGGATAATAATACATAGTGTTGAGGTCATGCATGTGAGGTCATAGCCTGGTTGAGAGGGAGCACTCAATAAAGTGGTTTATATCACATTCTGACACACTATGGTTGGATCTCTGCCAAGTAGTTCAGAATTCATTGAAAAGCCTTTTATCTGAAACAGCTCAGTTTGCCTCTGAGATTATCTTTGAAACTTTTTCTTACAGGGCTTCTTGTACACAGTAAGTGCCCTATGATGTTTATTTGAGAGGAATTTGAATACAATTGTGTGGCCTGGTTGTGAAGGCATTGGCTCTGCCCTTTACTGGCTGTGTGACCTTGGGCAAGTCACAAAACCTGTCTGACACCTCAGTGATTGGACCTTTTCAAATGAGAAGAATGGACCATCTCTCACTGGGTTGTCACGAGATGAAGAGAGATGGTAAATGCTGAGGGCTTTGAATAAATGCCCAAGTATAAGTGTTATTGCACTGTTTTTAGGGAATCGAATTATGAGATGGAATTATTGAATTGTTTTTATTACTGTTGTTGTTGTTGTCTTAATGACGATAAAATGGCAGAGCTTGAGACGGGGTTGATTAGTTTTTGAGTGATGCCCTATTTGCTGCCCTGATCACATTAATTATTTACAAGTTCGTTAACTAGTTCTACTTGGTTGATTGATTGCTTCATTCAGCAAATATGTATTGAATGTTTGCTCTGAACCAGGCCCCGTTCCAGGCTGTGAATGGGCCGGCATGATTCTTTCTTGGAGCTTGCATTCCCCATAGCTGAGGCAGACAGGAAGGAGTTTCAGATGGTGACAAGAGCCTTGATGAGAATAAAACACAGGAAGAAGGTGGGTAATGGGAGTCTGGAGTGGTCAGGGAAGGCCTCTCCAAGGAAGTGACATCTCCAAGACCTGGGGATGGGCAGGAGCCAGGCTTGAGAAAAGGAGAATGAAGGACAGGCGTGTGTGCAGGGCAGGGGGGAGGTGGTGGCCCAGATGGGAGAGAACCCAGAGCAAATTTCCACATTTCACTCTTTAATTTGGGTGCTTGTCCCCTGCAAGTTCTAGCAAGGTCAAGAAATTGCTAGAACTGTGCTGGCCCAGAGTAAGTGTGCAAATATTTGTCAAATGCGAGTCTGAATAAAGTGACATGTTGTAGGTTATGTTTTTACCAGGTCACTCTGGCTGCCTCGTGGAGGGAGGCCTGGGGACACGGGGGGGGCTGGTGAGGGGACTTTGGGAGCCCTCTAGGATGAGGATGGTGGGAGGTGGTCCGGTTTGACATTATCTGGCATGCAGGTCCCACTGGACTTGCTAACAGCTGGGGTGTGGGTTTGAGTAATGATGACTTGCTTCAGGACATGGATGAGGGGACATAGATCCAGGAGGGGGCATCTGGCCAGGGAAGTCAAATTGAGGCATCTGTAAGACAGTTAAGAGGACGTTGTCGGTGGAATAAGGGTGAGGAGCAAGAAAGTGCTTAAAACCGTGGAGAACCTGCCCAACGGACAAATGGGTGTTACTCAAGTATCATGCAATTTTAGATCCAAAAAAAAAAATCCCACACCTAGATCTAAGTAAGTTTGGGTACATAAACCTGACACTTTGATCACATTCGAGTACAAAGCATCAAATAATAATATTAGCCAAAATGTCTACATTTTCCAGTCACAGGAAGTGCTTAAAATAAATTTCAATGGAATTTATGATAAAATAAGGGAATGTTAAGGGAGAGGTCTCCAATTTATAGTGTTTCTTTCTTTTTTTTTTTTTTTTTTTTTCCTTTTGGTTATAGAGACAATTACAAAAAACCTGTAATATTTTAGGAGAGGGGTACCACCCAGAATAAGGGCTATTTCCCAGAATGCTCCTCTTAGTTTTTAGGTAAGCTCTAGGCTGGATGTGGGGCTTGAACTCACGACCCTGAGATCAAGAGTCACGTGCTCTACCGACTGGGCCAGCCAGGCACCCGTGCTCTCAGTTTTTAGGAGGAGCCTCACTGAGTTTTTCAGGCCACCCCCACATTTCCCAGGGGCCACTTTAACTGAAGTCACCCATCCCGCCAAGTGCTTCACGCATCTGCCTGCCGCGGTGCCTTTTTGTTGTTTGGTTTTCAAACAACAGTATCGACGCTACGGATCTCTTTATGATGAGATTTTGCAGTAACTATAAAGTGCAGGAGTGGTTCCAGCGGCCGGGAAAATGACGCCAAAGGAAGAATGAATTAAGCCAAGGAATGGATTAAGCCAAGGTACAATGCGGTCCATCCTGGAGGGGCTTCTCGAAAACATTTTGCTTTTTTGGAAAATGGAAGCCACAGCAACCTTGGCAATTTCAGCCGGTTCTTTCCTTATGGGGAAGTCATCAGAGCAATATTTTCCACCTGAAGATGTTCTTGCCCCCACGAAGATGATCTGCTGACGGCTTCTCTTTTCCCACAAGGAGCTGAGCTTTGCGAACACTGTCTCCAGATGCTCGGGAACAGATCGGCGTGAAGCCTCGCCCCGGAGAGCAATTGCTGCAGACAGGCTCAGGCAGGGCCAGAGCCAGGTGGCCGGGTCGGAACTCCCGGGTGTGTTTGGTATTCCGCGTGCGTGGAGGCTGCGAGGACCCAGACGGGGCCGCCTCGAGGATTGCTGTGTGCAGCTTGCAGAGCACGTGCAATCCGCATCTCACAGCCTGCCGGGAGGAGGTTTGTAGGCAAAACAGCAGCTGCTCTTGCAGGTGAATCCGCCTTTCACTCCGTCTCCGATGGCTGAGCTCAAGGATGCTCCCATGTCTGTGTTCTTTGTTCCCTGGCAGCAATTTCTGGTAATGCATCATCTGGTGTGGAAAATATATAAAAGGTGGTCCTGTTCTGTCGATGGGTTTAGGCTGTGCCGTGCTGCCTCCTTGCTTTGCGTTTCCCCCCAACCCCTCCTAATTGACCCTGCTTCAGCAAGCCAATGTGGAACAGCCACCAGGGGTCGGTGGACCTTGAGTCTGCACCAGGCTCTGCGTCCACCGCTCTGTGTGATCCTCCGTCTGAGCCTCAACGTCTCATCCACGCAACGAAGAACTTCGAGTACCATCGCCTCCACCTTTGTGACACGGTGATGATGCTCTGCCTGGCATGGATGCTCAGAGACACAGGGTTCTCTGTGTACGGACTGTCCAAGACCCCAATGCCAAGGACCTTATCTGGGGGCAGTACCAGCCCCCCAGTTATGAACCCTGACCTCGGCAAATGGGCACACCCTCATCCTCGCCCATCCCCGAGGACACCTGTCTGCCCACACCTGCCCAGAACAAATGCTAGGAAAATGAAAATGTCCATTTTTCAGTGTTGTGACGGTTTCTTTCCTACGGGGTTGAGCGAAGTCCTCAGTTGTTGCCTGCTTCCCTGACTCTGTCACCCTCTCCAAACACGCACACACTCACAAGTACTCACACACCATGCACACCCAGATGACGTATCTTTAAAGGGCTAAGAGGAAAGCCGGGAGAATGCTTTTGGAGCAAGAGTACACATTTTTGTGAACTTTCTGTGCCTTTTTGGGGTAGTTTAATGAGATAGAGTTTTCAGCCCAAGAATAGAAAACTACCACGAATTCCTTTTTTGACTTTGCATGAATTCAACTGTTTGAGCGGGAGGTTTAGCTCTATATCAAGAAAAAAGAGTGCTCGGGGCACCTGGGTGGCTCAGTTGGTTAAGCAACTGCTTTCGGCTCAGGTCATGATCCTGGAGTCCCGGGATCGGGCTCCCTGCTCAGCGGGGAGTCTGCTTCTCCCTCTGACCCTCCCCCCTCTCATGTGCTCTCTCATTCTCTCTCTCAAATACATAAATAAAATCTTTAAAAAAAGAAAAAAGAGTGCTCTTAGCCCTACCAGGGGGGCTCTGTCCACAACCTTTGTGTTCCCCAGGGAGGAGTGACCTGCCCATGGGTCTGGGCTGGGTCGCACCCTGGTGTCCAGAGCGGCCCTGGTGCCTGGGTTGGAATCGTGTTTTATTAGCCACAAAACTTTGAGCTTGGGCACTTCATTCATTCATTCATTTATTTTACTTATTTGACAGAGAGAGACACAGTGAGAGAGGGAACACAAGCAGGGGGAGTGGGAGAGGGAGAAGCAGGCTTCCCGCAGAGCAGGGAGCCCGATGCGGGGCTCGATCCCAGGACCCTGGGATCATGACCCAAGCCAAAGGCAGACGCTTAACGACTGAGCCACCCAGGCGCCCCGAGCTTGGGCACTTCTTCTGTTAGCATAAAACAGGCTGAGTAGTGCCACCTCATTGGGCTGTTCTCAGAATTTAAGGAAAGGCCATAGAAAATGCTGGCATGTAGTCAGTACCCAGTCGATGATAGTTCTTATTACATTCACGCTGGGGACTTCAGAAAATCCACTGTCATCGTTGGAAGAAATGCACTTTGACTTTCCAGACGCGTGTTCTTCACTGCTCTGTGGAATGTGTTCAGCGTCCTCTTTCAGAACAGGCTGGGAGGCAATAAACAAACTTTTTTCCCCCTCCCTCCTTGTGGATAAAGCAGCTCATGTGATTTTGATAATTTTAAATTTTGTTTTGTTTTTAAAAGATGTGGGTTGTTTTTTTTCTGTTGCCAAAACCTTCTGATGATGCAATTGCCTATCATCCCCTCGGATACTGATGCGAGAGTGCCTTCGGGAAAGAGGCAGTATTTCTCCCATGACTGGGTGGCCAGAACAAAAGAGGGAATCTTCCTCTATCTTACTCACAGGACGGAGGGGCCCTGCAGGGATCCGGTCAGTCAGTCCTGGCAAAGAGGAGAGGAAAGAGGATGCTTTTCTGTTGCCCCTTTTTTTTTTTTTTTAAATCCTCCTGAGCTTTACTATCACAGGCAGGTACCTCCTACTGTTTCCTAGATGGACTTCCTTGGGGAAGAACAGGAGGCTGTGGAGGCCCAAGCATTGCTAATTAACTCCGCTGTTTGTGCGGAGCGCAGTGCCGTCCGGAGACACCAGAAGGGAACGGCCCGACTCGATGGCACCTTAGGGGTATTCTGATGTCATGGGGATTTCAAAATTTTTTTTTTTTAAAGATTTTATTTATTTATTTGACAGAGAGAGACACAGCGAGAGAGGGAACACAAGCAGGGGGAGTGGGAGAGGGAGAAGCAGGCTCCCCGCGGAGCAGGGAGCCCGATGCGGGACTCGATCCCAGGACTCTGGGATCATGACCTGAGCTGAAGGCAGTCGCCCAACCAACTGAGCCACCCAGGCGCCCGGGATTTCAGAATTTTAACCCTTAAAAAAAAAAAGGATCAAGGTGATTGCTTCACTGAATAATGAATGAACTGTATAGTGTGTATAACCTTTGCTTTATTCATTGCCTCATTCACTCATTCATTCACTCATTCGTTCCTATGTTTATATAATGTCAGGGAGTGCAGTTTGCTCAGCGAGCAACTAAACTGGTGGTGTAGAATAGTTGAAATGAGGAGAGCTCCACTGAGAGACGGCGCTGAGAGATTAGTTTAACAGATGGTAACCTTTAGCGATTTTTTTTTTTTAATCAAACAGTATAGTCAATAATAGGTTTCTAAGCCACAGTTCACTTCTCACTTTAAAAAGTAAAATGGTAACTGCTTTCTTAAATATTGAGTATCATTAAACTAAGTCTGTGCCGGGGGGTATGAAACCACTTTAAAAATTATACACAGGGGCACCCGGCTGGCTTAGCTGGAAGAGCATGCAACTCTTGATCTCCGGGTCCTGAGTTTGAGTCCCACGTTGGGTGTAGAGATTACTAGAAAAAATAAATACATTAAAAAAAAAAGAATTGAACATTGTCATTGATGGTTTCTAATTCTGTCCCCCAGCTCCCTTGGAGAGGGGTGGCCTTAAATTCCTTTCCAATAACTTTAGAGGCCCTCCCTCGTCCAGGTGTCTCCAGAGCAGGAACTCCACCAGAGCCGAGGGCAGGGGCTCTGTACGTCTATGTCGTCATTTCTGACGCTGGCATCATAACCATCCCAGGCTTTGGGTCCTCTGGGAGGGTGGGGGGTTCCATGGGGGCTGCTTCCAGGTGCAGCGAGCTTGTGGCCGGGGAGCCTAGGATGTGGCTGGAAGCTTCTCTCTGAGCCTCAGCCCGTGCACAGCCTTTCTCCCCAGTGCAGGGAATCCCCTACGGTGCTTGGCCCCAGCGTCCCCAGAGTGCTGTGGCTGAGATATGTTCAGGAATTAGGGACAGGTCCTGGTGGAGTCGATAGGGAGGCTGAAGGCCCCGAACTCCCCTGTGAACCATCACTACCTGCCCAGTACATCTAGCACAGAAGGGAACGGGGAGCCACTGTCCCCTCCCCCATTCTGGGCCTCTGGGCTTATATATGTTTTAAGATTTTTAAAAATATTTATTTGAGAGGGAGAGCATGGGGTGGGGGGCAAGGGGCAGAGGGAGAAGGAGAAGCAGACTGAGCAGGGAGCCCATGCACGGCTCTATCCCAGGATCCTGAGATCATGACCTGAGCCCAAGGCAGACGCTTAGCCAGCTGAGCCACCCAGGCACCCCTATGTATATTTTAAGATTTTATTTTTAAGTAATCTCTATACCCAAAGTGGGACTCGAACCCACAACCCCAAGATCAAGAGCTGCATGCTTCATCGATGGAGCCAGCCAGGTGCCCCTGGACTTAGTTTTTTATAAAAGAAAAGAAAAGCCACTCCAAGATGATTCTGCAAAAATTCCCTCTTTAAAAATACTTTTCCGGGGCGCCTGGGTGGCTCAGTCGTTAAGCGTCTGCCTTCGGCTCAGGTTGTGATCCCAGGGTCCTGGGATCGAGCCCCGCATCGGGCTCCCTGCTCCGCGGAAAGCCTGCTTCTCCCTCTCCCACTCCCCCGCTTGTATTCCCTCTCTCGCTGTGCCTCTCTCTGTCAAATAAATAAATAAAATCTTTAAAAAAAAAATACTTTTCCATAAGCATGAACAAGGGAGTCCTAAGGGTGGGGGGAGGGTTAGGAGCAGGAGTGATAGCAGAGGGTTTGGCTTTATCCAGAGCCTTTTCTTTTCTTTTCTTTTTTTTTTTTAAAGGGAAGAGCTTCGTTTTTTTTTTTTTTTTTAGATTTTATTTATTTGACAGAGAGGACACAAGCAGAGGGAGAGAGAGGGAGAAGCAGGCTCCCCGCTGAGCAAGGAGCCCGATGTGGGACTCGATCCCAGGACCCTGGGATCATGACCCAGGCCGAAGGCAGACGCTTAACCGACTGAGCCACCCAGGCGTCCCCAGAGCCTTTTCTTTTTAAAAGGAAAGCATCTGACTACTCCAACTAGTTGTAATTTTAAAATCTCTGTGGCAAGACAGCACCAAAGGGTCTTGTTACCTGAAATGGGTATGTGAGTGTTGGGAAGTGGGTTTGCTGGAAGGGTGAAAATGAACCAACCATTCAATTAATTATCCTGCCACAGATGTTTCTATTTAATTTATCTTATACCCCATCCCCCACCAAAAAAAATGAAATCATGAGGATCTAGTTTATAGTAGTGCAGCTGGTTCCTCGAATGCCAAGTTCTGGAGCGCAAAGTGCTCAGGGCTCCCTGGTCTAGCGCATGGAGGGCAGCCCCGGAGGAAGGTCTTGCCCTCGTGCATCAGCATCACCTGGGAGCTGGTCAGAGATGCAGAATCTCAAGCCCCACTGAATCTTAAGCTGCATTTTAACAACATCCCAGGTGATTCGAGTGCAATTTGAGAAGCACCACTCTGGGGGAGGGGGCTGGGGGTGTTGTCATTGGAGGAGGGTGCCTTTGGGCTTTGGGGACACCTGGAGGAGTGCCTTTGGGTTAGCAGGGTTCAGCCTCCCTGATGTTCGCAGATGCCTTTCTAACTATAGCACCACGCCAGGTGTAAGACAGGCTCACCTGCTGGGCAACAATGCTGCTCATCTGGAAGGAAGCCCCAGGTCTGCTCATTATTCAAACCTCTGTTCTGTTTCATGGTTTCTGCCTGACATTGGGTAACCCTGGACTCGCAAGGCTCAAGAGTGGCATAAGTCACCGGGGCTGATGAATTTCCAGCTCTGGTGACGCTTTAATTGGAGGCGACACTCCTCTTTTGTTAGCAAGGTGACTATCTCCTGTCTAAACCTTCCCCTCCAAGACTTCGAGGGAAAATGAGGCTGATCTCATAGTAATGGCAGCTTTGCTGGCTTCTCCAAATAAATCAATGTCTTGAGCAAGCCCACAGCATACCAGTTACCCAAGGCCCTAGGGATGTTGGGGTCAATTTTTTTCTTTCCCCCCAAAATAAATATTCCTCTGGCTTTTAGTTGCAACTGCTTTTCTATACGGCAAGCATTTTCTATACAGGAAGCATCTCACTGCAACCCTGTGGGGATGGAGGGTTGTTCCTATTACCATTTTCCGGAGGGGAAGTCAGAGTCAGAGAGGTAAATCAACTTTCTCAAGGTCACACAGCAAACTAAGTGACAGAGTGGGAACCAGAACCCAGGTCTGCGTGACTCCAAAGCTAAAGCTCTCTGTCCACCTGGGCTATACCTGGACTTTCAGAGACAGAATTTCTACCCTTGGTCCAGGCTTTTGTTTTGTTTTCTGTCAGGTAAAGAAGAAAAGCTAGAATGTTCTTCTGGATGATCTTCGTCATTCTTCTCCTGCTTCTCCCAGGCAGGAACCTCCAGGGGATCACCTTGTTTCTCACCTTCTCCCCATGAATGACTTGCCCCTGAGAAGTGATTCTTCTGCTCCTCAGTTTCTTGCCGGGAGTTGAGCCGGGGGAAGCTTGCCCACAAGGGATAGTGGCCAGTGGAGTCCATGGACATCCCGGCCCTGTCCTGACTAAGGCCCTCCCAGGGACAGGATTACCCTGGGTGCTGCTCCTTTGACACCAGGAGAGAGGCTGGGGCATTTCTTTGACAGCTCTGGCCTTGGGAGGGCAACAGATCTGGGTTCAAGGACTGCTTATCCAGAGCGCCATGGTGACTTTCATGAGCTCTAGGCACTTTTGCCTTTTTGGGTCCCTTTCTCCATCAAAAAGAAAAATCTAAAAATATATCCACTACTATGTTGATATAAAGATGAATATATTACTGTTATACTTTAAAACATTTTCTTTATCCCGAAAGCTATTTTTTCCTACTGATTTTTAACTGAAATCAAAATGTCTTCATGGGCCCCCTGAAAAGTACTGTGGTCCCTGAGCACGGTGCCCACTGGCTCTAGCGGATAAGTCGGCCTCGGGCTTACTGGGTTTGTGGTGACCTTGAGCAAGTTGTTTGACTTTCCTGAGTCTCGGTTTCCTCATCCGTAAAATGGGGGTAGCAACAGTGTCTGCTTTAATTCATAACAAGTAGCTTGCGTAGAGGCTGCCCTATGGCCCCTGGTGTCTGGTTGGTGCTCAGAGGCGCTTGCTGTCCCTGCCCTCTGCAGTGGGGCTTGCTGTGGGGGGGCGCTGAGTCACAACCCTGGGGAGTGGGCTGCTTTTCAGGCATTCCCTGAAAGGCTACCATGTGTGAGGGTTTATGCGGTCCACCCTGCTTCCTGCTCCCGCATCACAAAATATTAGAGCCAGGAGGGTCGGCAGAGCCTGCCCTCCGCCCAGCCCCGGGAAGAGGCTGGATCTGTCCGGGCAGGGCTGGGGTGAGAACCCAGGCTTGGACCCCAGCCCAGAGGCATTGGACCCCACCCGATGCTGTCTGTTCAGGGTGCCACCCTCAGAGAGACAATTACCAGCACATCTTCTTGGCAGAGACATAGACAAGACCTTGCCGCAAACCTCCCTCCTGCCGCCATGATGCCTCCTTGGCCATCCTCCCCCCTCCCCCACTCACTCCATTTCCTCGCAGCCATGTCTACACGTGGGCTGCCTCGTGCTGTGCCCAGAGAGGGCCTGGCCTTGAAAGATGGTGCAGCCCTGAGCCAGATCCTGACTCTACCACCGAGTTGCTGGGCAGGTTGCTTCATGTCAGCTTCCTCCCCTGGGATGGGGACATAAGCATACTTCCTACCTCACAGGGCAGCTGCAAAAGTGACCTGAAATGACGCAGGTAAAGCCCTTGCTCAGTGACGGGCACAGGTGGGGGCTCCATCATGAGGACGAAGGTAACAGGAGGAGGGAGGGACACAGAACTGCTTTCTCCGCCATTCTCCTTAAAAGGCTGCTCCCGGGAAAGGCTCTGAGGGGGTCCACAGGCAAAGTGGTAGGCCCTACAACTTGCCAGGAGTGTGACATCAAGCAAGTACTTCACCTTTCTGTGCCTCAGTTTCCTACCTCGAAAATGAAATATTCCTAGAACTTACTTTGCGGGGCTATCAGGAGGGGATAAATGAGTTAACGCGTCTGAGATGCTTACGTTGCTATCTGGTATGTAGCGAGTGCTCAGTAGATGTTAGGTATTTTGTTGTTGTTGTCGGTACACAAGCCACAGAAGACAGAATGGCTTTCGCCTTCCGGATGGAACTTTCTAGAACTTATGTGGGGTTCCAGAAATGACAGTTCTCGGTTCCTTCCGCTCCAAAGTATGAGAGACACGTTCTCTGCCCACAGGAGGGTTTATAGCTCAGGGAATGGAGGGGAGTTTCTGACCACCCATGGCCTCATCCTTGCTAAGATCCTCAGCCTCCAAAAACGGCCACGTTACCAGGGAGGCTGCTGACACGAACATTCCAGGGAGGTGTTGTACAGGCAGTGGGAGGCTCTGGAGAGGCGGGCTCGAGGCACTTCGAGGGGAAGGAGGGAGGAAGGGGAGAGAGAACAGGTGTCAAGTGTCTCCTCGCTGTCAGGCATGGAGTGGCCTGTGGCTCGGCTCCGGGTTTGTGGCTCGGCTCCAGGTTTGTGGCTATGGCCCCGTGTGAGGCGAGCGGCCAGGCACCGTCAGTCGGGTCCTTGGCTCTCGGGCTTTAGCAGCTGCCGCCCCGTCGCTGCGGGTAGCGCGCTCCGGCGCAGAGCCAGCTGGCCCCCGAGCTGCGGCCTGCGGTCACTGCCCACGGGAAGCTCCCGCCTCCCAAGCGCACCGAAGTGCGCCCCCGAGCGCGCGGACACCGGACTGCCGCCTGCCACAGGCTCTTCTCGGTTCCGCTTCCTTTCCGCTTTTCCCTGCTTCCGTCTGCTGTGGGCCCTGAACCAGAGACAATGCGGCGTGTGCTCCCTGCACGGTGCTTTCCCGAGACACTGTTGCTACCCCAAGTCCTTACTGGCTGCCGCCATCAAATATTCATACCTGACTGAGCGCGTGAGCTCCAGAGCCTTCCAGACGCGGGGTCTGGTTTCACAGCCCGGAGGCGGCGGCTGTGGGCAGCAAGCCCCGGGGCCCAGCGCCTCAGTGGGCCGCTGTGAGGAGCAGCCCCCGCCCCGCTCCCTGGCTCAGCAGCTGCGTTCTGGAAATCTGAGGTCAAGGAGCATGACGACGACCGTGGGAGGTATGTACCCTGGTGAACGGAGCAAGGTAAAGAATCTGACTTCTGGAATCTGAGCTGAACTGTGCTAGCTGTCTAAGCAGCTGTCGGCAAAACAGGTTGCTTCCTGTATAACGACCCAATCAAAGCGCGTGTGCACGCGCGCGCGCGCGCGCACACACACACACACACACACACACACAGAGGCGGTGCTCAGAGGCAGTGCACACACATACACACACACAGAGGCGGTGGTCAGAGGCAATGCACAAACACACACAGAGGCGGTGGTCAGAGGCAATGCACACACACACACAGAGGCGGTGGTCAGAGGCAATGCACACACATACACACACACAGAGGCGATGGTCAGAGGCAATGCACACACATACACACACACAGGCGGTGGTCAGAGGCAATGCACAGACACACACACAGAGGGGGTGGTCAGAGGCAATGCACACACACACACACACAGAGGCGGTGCTCGAGGCAATGCACACACATACACACACACACAGGCGGTGCTCAGAGGCAATGCACACACACACACAGAGGCGGTGGTCAGAGGCAATTTTCTTACACATCTTCCTTTCCCCTGTACCAAGACTTCTTAATGTGGGGTCTGTGAGCTTCCCTCCAGAAATTTGATGCAAAATAACTGCATAGGTTTTTGTTTTTGTTTTTGTTTTTTTTCTTGGAGAGAGGAGCCTTCTTTTTCATCAGATTCTCAAATGGGTTGCTGGTTCCTACCCCAAATTTTAAAACGCTAGCAGTTCCACCTCTAGGAATACCTATGACTCCTTGTGGGAGCAAAGATCCAGTACAAGGACATTCCCTTCGGAAGCACTGTTTGTGGTTGTAAAAGACTAAAAATAACTCCATCACCCATCAGTAGAGACTGGATAAATCAGTTGGGTCTGTTCGCCCTTTGGGAGATACACAGCCCTAGGGGGGGCCAGTCTCTGTGGGATGTGGAAGACTCTCCAGAAGGGTTAAGTGAGAAAAGCAAAGTCTGTGTGTGGTTTTTTTTCTTTCTTTCCCGCACACAGAGCGAAACGTGTGCTGTGCTGACATTTGTGGGAGAGAGGGGCATTTCTTCGTGTGAGCTTGTTCATCCGAACTATCCCGGGCAGGGACCCCCCCAGCCTGGTTGCAGTGATGGTCTCAGAGGAGGCCGATGCGGGGGGACAGAGGCCAGGGGTGAGGGGGACTCTTACTTTTCACCGGAGTTCGTGCTGTCTGAACCTGTGTGGCAGTTATTAAAGCAGTCCAACGAGAATACAACCCCACCGTTGGGCAACGTGCCAACTTGGCCTTCAAACGAACCTGAGCAGAGAGAGGCGGGTGAACGGCGGACTCCAGGCCGGACAAGGGGCGGCTCATTTGGGTGGGCAGCTACTGTTGCTCTAAATTAAGCAGGTGGCCGAGGTCAAAGCCTGACTCACAGCGGGCTCCGCGGCGGCCGAGGGAGCTAAGCGGAGTGGCGTCCTCCCTGCATCGCCTTTAACAGCCTGTTGCACGCAAGCTCGTATCCTGGTCTTAATCACAGCATCTAGGCTTCCATGGCCGGGGCTCAAAGCTGGTGCACAAACCCCACTTTCCCTCCTCGGAGCCCTTCGGGGCTGGCAGGCCGCAGAACAGGCGCTCGGCATCTGCCAGGGAAGGATAGACAGGAAGGAGGGGACAGCCTTGGGATTCTTGAGGACTGACAGTGGCATCTTTGCCCCACCTCCCTCAGGTGGAAAGGCCCCGGGAGGTCATCTGTGGGGGAGCAGTCTGGGATGGCCACGGGGCCAGCCCCAGGCAGCCGTCAACCTGCCAGGCAGGCCGGGCTGGGGTGGACTGTGCTGTAGGCCACATTCCTCAGCCATGAGGTGCCCTGTTGACAGGGCTGGAGCCCCGGCTACTGACAGCCATCCGTCCTTCACAGGGTGGGTTCCGGCTAGTGCCAGCGACAGCTGAGCAGGCTTCAGATGCAGGCTATTTGCCTGAGGCTGAGCGAGGGCCTGGTCAAGAGGCGTCACGTGGGGCAGGCCTGGCCTCCCCGTAGGCTTCAGTTTACTCTTGGGGCCTCGGTTGTGATCCAGGCAAAGGGCGATACGGCCACTCTGAGATCTTGTTGTGATGCGAAACCCCCGATTTTACCAGTGAGTCTCTGGCCAGGCTCTTGTTGGATGAGATGAGCCGTCAGGCCTGCGATCTGTCCACTCACAGCCACTATGCCCCTGGCTGCAGATCCTGCCTCAGGGCCCCCGTGGCTGCAGGGAGGCTCACTGGACCCGCAGAGAGGCTCGTCATGTGCCCACGGTATTCAGCCACAAGGTTGGCCCGGAAACAGGATGACCCCCCCTCCCCATCGCAGTTCATACAGGACGGAGGGATTTCCCAGGATGCTAAAGCCAGGACAGTCCCCAGCAGTCCCGGATGGCTGGTCGCCCTCCCTGGAAGCCTGCCACCAGAGGGATATGCTCTCCTCTGGCAGGGGAATATGCCAGAACCATGCATCCTTTCAAGGGCAAGGACTGTGCATTTCTTCTTCTTCTTTTCCTTTCATAATTAGGGACTTTACAGAAGGGCTGCAAGAATAATCCAAATAAATCTGAGGTATCCTCCACCTAGATCCCATGGGTGTTAACACTTTACATTTGCTTTATCCTTTTCTCTCTCGTTCTCGGAAATTTAAGAGAAAGTTGCCAACATAACACCTGTTTATCTCTAAATACTTCAGTGTATAGTTCCTAAAAACAAGAAATTCTCTTTTATAACCACTGTATGTTGATCACAACCAGCCAATTAATGCTGAGACAATACTACAAGTCTAATCTACAGCCTGTATTGGGGTTTTGTCAATTGTCCCAATAATGCCCTTTATGGCCAAGGGAAATCAAGCTTGCGTGTGCCCTTCAGTGGCCAGGTCCCTTGAGTCTCCTTTCGATCCCTAATAATTCCAGAGTTTTTCTTTGTATTTCATGACATTGACATTTTTGAAGAGGATAAGCCAGTTATTTTGTAGAATGAAGGATCCTCTAGCAATGCCTGGCACATAATTGGCCCTGTATAAGTGCTACCATGTATTGAGCACCTACTGTGTACCAGGCTCATCACATACATGATCTCATTCATCTCTTCAACAACCCTTTGAAAGACTATCCCCATTTGGAGCAAAAGGAAACAGGCTCAGGGAGGTTTAGGGGCTCGCCGAGGTCATTCAGCTGGTGAGGGGTGGATCCGCATTTTAACCCCAGAGCCCATGTTTCTAACCACTGGGCTATCGTACTCTGGGGGAATTTTCTCTGTTTTTTATTTGCCGATGTTGTTTTTGTTTAACTTCTGGAGCAATGAAGTCAGCAAGTTATTGTCAAGATCCTCAGCCATCCCCTATCTAGAGCCCTCCCCCACGCATCTACAGAGATAGGAAGGCTGACCCTTGAACTTCCCCCACGTCCCCCAGGCCTATAAGACACAAGGGAGCAATTAGCTTTCAGAGCCTTGGAGAGATTGCAGGCAGAGGAGTGCAGAGGATTCCAGGGTGAAAGTTCACCTTTGAGTCTAAACAAGTCCTGATCCAAGTCCTCCTGCCCAGCTGGAGGAGGGCCAGGACTAAGGAACCCTCCCTGGCCGGGTCTCTGTGTCTGTGGCTAGAGCTAGAGCAGTAGGGGGACACCTGGCTCCCCTTCCTGCCGCTGCCTCTGCCCAGAGCTGCAACCTCTCAGGGGCTCTGGTCACTCTCTTCCGGTAAGTCCTCCCGGCTCGAGGCCCAGCAGCCCCGGGCATCCCGGACCTCCTCCTTTACCCTCCTTTACCCTGTCCCAGTCCCTGCCTCCTCCACCCACTGCCCCTCACAGAGCGGCTCTCCTCACAGGCAGCACCTGGTAGGTGTTTGATCCTCATGGACAAATGAATGAGTAAAACGGGGCAGCATGCCTTGGGGCCTACCTTTTGCTTGTCACCGTGACAAGTAACCTTTAAACTCTTACCAGACTTTCCGTGGTCTCCTCTGCCCGCTGGTTGGCCACGAGGTCTGGTCTGCACTGCTTTTGAGAAAACAGCCTCCTTTCTGCCCATTTCTGCCCTTGTTTGCAGCCAGGAGGCCCCTCGTGGCTCATACACTCCTCAGCATCTTCTGCTCAGGGCTTGGCCTCACAGGTCACTCCCGGGCCCTCCCCACTGCCAGTCTGGTCTTTTCCCAGGCTTTCTTCGGATGATCTGTCTGGGGCTTTATTTCTCTGCTGAATTCATTCATTTATTCATTTGACAAATAGCCATTGAGCACTTGCACAGGAAGCACTGGGGTCAGCAGGGAACAAGACAAAGTCCTTACCTTGAAGGGAAAAAGACAATTAAGGAGTGTACAATAAATAAACAGGACAACTGCAGGTTGCATCAAGTACTATGAAAGAAAGATAATGGGGAGATTACCTAGACAATAACGGGATCTTTGATGCTGGATTGGTGGCCATGGAAGGCCACCCTGAGGAGGGCACAGCAGAGCTGAGATTCTAAGGATGAGGAGCCAGCATGCACAGAGTTGGCAGAATGGCATTCTAGGCAGAGGGAACAGTAAGTGCAAAGGCCCGGTGGCATGCTTGGGGAGTAAGAAGGAAGCCTATGTACCTAGAGCTGAGCTGAGCTGAAGGAGGTCAACGGAGCTAGCCCTGCAGGGTCTTGTTGACCACAGGAAGGAGTCTGGATCTGTTGTGAGCTCCACAGGAAGCCACTGGGGTTTTTAAAGTCAGAAGGCGGTGTGGTCTGCTTTTCATGTTAGGACCTCTCTGGCTGTCATGGTGGATCAGACGAGAGGCCTCCCAGGCCCCCACCTCCCTGCCTGTGCCAAGCTGTGTCCTCCCCCTTGCCCTGCATGGCCCAGAGCACACTGGCTCACCCGGCCTGCTGGTCCCCAATCTGTCCTCCCTCTCTCAAATCGTCCCCCAGTCCGTCTGCATCACTTGCATTCTCTAAGGTGCTCCCCTCACAGTGGCCACACTTGCAGCCTTGAACGGCCCCTGAGCGCACTTTCTGCAGAGACAAGACAGGGCTCTGGACTCAGGCGGGCCTGGGACCGAGTCCTGGCATGGCCACTCGCCAGCAGAGTGACCTTCCTCTGAGCCTCCCTCTCTTCCTCCGGGAAAATCGGGGAACCAGTAGTGCCTACATCGTGGGGCATTTGTGAAGATTATCAGAAAGCGCTAGACTGTGCCTGGAGCAGTGCCTGGCACGGGGCCAACAGCGGGCTGTGTTGGTGTCGTGATGCCCCCTCGTCTGGGAGATATTGGGGGGATGGCACGCACTGCGTTGGTATCTGTTGTGGGCTATGAGGCCCTTCTGCGGTCTTGACCTGGTTTTCCTCCTCTTGGTAACCACTCCAACAGCTGGCCTTGTGGCTGGCAGAGAACAGTCCGGGACGAGGGGCTGAAACCCGAGGAGGTGAATTTAAGCCACAGATTTACAATCCCTTTTATGGGCTTGGAAAGTGTGGCTGCAATAAGCACAGCGTGGGCATTGATCACGCTAGGTAAATACCTCCACTGGCTTGGCAAAGCCTTGGAATGTTCCCATTAGACCCCCATTTGGAGCCTCTCTAGTGGAATGTGCTAGGCCTGCCTCGGGGTCAAGAGATCTGCCACCCTTTAGCTGTGCGGCCTTGGTCAAGTTAACTAAGGGAGCCTTCGTTGCCTTTGTAAACTGTAAGCCAGGGCCCTCAAAGGCTGTGGCAGGAAGAAAGTGTGGTGATGGCCAGGAGAAGCTTTGTGCCCACTGAACTGTTGGGACCCAGTGAGGAGTCGGTGATGAGGATGATGTCTGGCACAGTATGGTGTGAGTTGTAGAATCAGAGAGACTGGGTTCCAGCCCTGGCTGTGTGACCTTGGGCAAGTTGCTTAACCTCTCTGGGCCTCAATTTTATTACCTGTAAGATGGTGGTAAGAGCAGTATCGGGGTTGTTGGGAGAGTTATGTGTGATGTACTGGGTTGAACAGTGTCTCCTACAAATTCATGGCCCTTTGGAACCGTGAATGTGACCTTCTTTAAAGAAATAGGGTCTTTGCAGAGGTAATCAAGTTAGGATGAGATCATACTAGATTAGAATGGGCCCTAATCCAATATGACTGATGCCTTTAAAACAAAAGACAAATTTGGACAAAGACACAGACGCACAAAGAGGAGAACAGCATTGTAAACAGAGACGGAGATTGAAGTGGTCCCTATATAAGCCAAGATACACCAACAGCTGCAAGAGGCAAGGAAGGATTCTTCCCTAAAGCCTTCCGAGGAGGTGTGGCTCTGCCAACGCCTTGAATTTGGACCTCTAGTCTCTAGAACTATGAGGGACTACATTGCTGTTGTTCAAGCCATTCAGATTGTGATAATTTGTTACAGCAACCACCGGGAAATCCATACAGGTGATAATCCAGAAAAAAGTGTCCAGGGCAGTCCCTGGCATCTGGGCAAAGTATTATTGTTATCATGCTCATCATTTCTGTAGTAATGGTTCAAGAAAGGTTCTGTGCTGGCTACAGACTTGATTGGGGGAGACCCTGCCACCCCTCTGCCCTCCAGCCTTGGGTGGGGTGGGGTGGTTGTGTAGGCCACGGTCCCCGAAAGCCCTTGCCTGGATGGGTTGGCTGCCCGTGGGGGTCGGGGGTGGCTGGCTCCCGTGCATCTTGGGGGTTATGCCGAGGTTTGGGGGTGGGTCTCCCTGAGCGCTTGTTATGGGGAGGGGTGGTGGCTGCCCGGTGGCCGAGGCCTCCTGGGAGCCACCTGGTGTGGCAAGAGCCCAGGTCTGGTTTCTGGAGCCCAGCTCGGCAGATGCCTCATGAACCTGTCTGGCAACAACATTCTTCGGACAGACAGAGCAGTCGGCTGCCACTCCACAGCCCCCTGTGGTTTTATAACTCGTAGAGGAAGAATGTCAGCTGTGACTCACTGAGCCCAGAGGTTCCCCCGTGGCAGGCAAAACCCTTGCCTTCTGCCCAGCTTCTGTTCAGTGACTGAAGGCGGCTCCTCTGAGGCCTCCTTCGGAGGGAATCAGGGTGAGACAGGCCTCTGGGATGAGGACCCTGCCTTCCCCGGGGGCCGGGCGCGGCTTCTGAGTTCGGGGCAAGGAGAGTCAGGCTTTGGGTTTCAGGTGGGCAGGGGAGAGAATTGGCCTCAGAATGCCTGGTTCTGGCACTTTCCTTGGACTGGGCCCTTTATCTTTTAGGGCCTCAGTTTTCTCACCTATAAATGGGGATGTTTTGAGGACTCGAGGAGCTATGGGAAGTGGCGGGCGCCCTCCCTCCCCTCTGCCCCACAGTGCCAAGCACATCTACAAATGACTATTAGTAGCAGCTCAAATGGCTGGTGTCAGAGTATGACCACCTCCTTCCTGTTTGTGTCCAGTCATTTACATCGATGGGGGGGGGTGGGGAGCGGGGCTCGGAGGCCCCAGGGGAAGAAGGGACAGGACTCCTGACCACCCCAATTGAAGTTCAAGGATGTAAAAGCCAGTCTGCTGGGCAGAGGCAGCCCTGTCGAGTCTGTCACATGAATGGACGCCCAGGCCCCAGGGACACAGACTTAACCTAGGCGCCAAGCCCTGCCTGTGTACCCCGGTGGGGGAAGTGGCCAGGACAGGGGGTGGGGGTCTTGGGGGTGTTTGCGGTAAGCCAGAGCACTGT
Organism: Neomonachus schauinslandi; assembly: GCF_002201575.2. Taxonomy (NCBI): domain Eukaryota; kingdom Metazoa; phylum Chordata; class Mammalia; order Carnivora; family Phocidae; genus Neomonachus; species Neomonachus schauinslandi. The sequence continues at coordinate 32,879,009 of NC_058418.1, read as the reverse complement.
GACGCCATGAACCCAGGCAGCCCTGCCGTGGACAAGCCAGGCCGGGCATCGTGGAGACGGCAGACAATTTCCCCTTCTTCCCTGCGGCAAATGGAGTGTTTCTTCGGAGTGAGTGCCTGCCTCACTTTCACTTTGGGAGCTGGTGTTTCCAGCATCAGGGGCAGCACCCATTTTGGGGGGCACCCCCAGCTTCTCCGGGGAGGGGGTTCAGGCGTGTGTGTTGGACAGCCAGGCCAGGAGCCTGATGTGGTCTCAGCTCACCCAGTGGGAGTGAAGGGCAAAGACCCTTGCAAAGTAGCCCCGAGGCCTTCTGAGAAATGTTGGGGGGGGTGGGTCCTAGAATTCACTGGGGGGTTTGAGCTTGGAGCACGAAAACCACCCCAGGTCCCCAGCCTTCCTTGTCTGGGGTGTCAGCTTCCAAAGATGGTATCGCCCCAGCCAGGACAGGGCCAGGCCTGAGCACTCTGGAGTGCGTGCAGGGTGCCGTTTCTGCTGGAACTCTCTTCTATCCAAGTCCCCTCCCAGTTTCACCACATCGGAATTTAAGGAACAGGATTTGAGCATCTGCTACGTGCTAGGCTTTGGGACAAAGTTAACAGTGGTGATCCTGACAACAGTGATGGTTTCTGCATCTGTAAAATGGGCAAGTAGTAGCCACCTCCCAGGGTGCTTGTAAGGATTACATGAGCTCATGTACCTAAAGTACTTAGCACATAGTGCCTGGAACACAATAAGTGCTTAATTAATATTAGCCATAATGGCTGCCATTTATGAGGACATCGAGGCTCAGAGAGGTCAAATGCTTTATGCAAGGTCACACAGCATGGGAGCCTGAATCTGGGAGCTCCATTCTAATGGAGGAGACTGGTAAGTCCCCCACAGACTCCAGCCCAGGGTACTAAGTGAGTTAAGGGAAGGGTCGGTGGTCCTGGGGGGGTTCTGGCTGGGTAGAGTCAGGAAGGCCCAATGGAGGAGTCTTTCCATTGAGCCTCCCGAGGAGAATGAGCTGTCCTCATGGAGGTACAATGAGGCAGGCACTCACTCCGAAGAAGTGGGAATGTACAGACACATGGTAGACTGAAGGAACAGAGACAGGTGCCTTGGGGGGCGTGAATGAGAGAGAAGGCTGGGCAGGTCAGCAGCCAGTGGGCACTGAAGAGCGTTGACTGCATGCTGAGAGTGACCAGGACCCCACTGGCAGTCCCCTTGAGAAGCAGTATGGTGCAGTGGTTCAAGACCTGGACTCTAGAGCCAGCCTGCCTGGGGTCAACGCTACAGAGTGGGGCCAATAACACATGCACCCCTAGTAGAAAGAAGGCAAGAGCCCTCGTCTGGGGCTGGGGTGTATCCCCTCAGCCTCTGCCAGCCTGTATTCCAGGGAAGCATTCGGATCTCTTCCCTGTGAAGAAGTCCACTGCAGAGGACTGAGCCCACCCGGGCAAGAGGTTCCCAGCGGCCAGGAGCTTCTGGTCATGAGCAGGATGCCCGGCTGGAGGTCTGCTTCCAGAGCAGAGCAAAATCCTAATTCTTGACAAGCAGGTGCTTGGCAGGCACGCGGGTTTGACCTGAAGGCTAGGACTCTCAGAAGGTGGTTATAGTCTCCGAGAGGTAGCTTCCTTGGTTCCCTTAGGGTTGGGCAGTCCAGTGCCATTTGCCCCAGGGGGCTTGAGTAAAGAGGATGTGCGCTGGGTGAGGTTTGTCTGGGAGAGGCGCGTGCAAGGGAGAGATTTAGACAGGGAGGCCGTGCCTCCCAGGCCCTCTGGGAGTCTCCTCTTTCAACAGTAAGTTGCCCTAACAGCCGGAGTGGATTGAGCTCCCGCTTCTTACAGGCCGGTTTGGCCCTCATTTTAGGTCCCCTGCACCTGTGCCCCTGGCTTGGGGTCAAGTCTGGGCTGACGTGGCCTCTGGGACAGCTGCATCTGTCTGTGTCCCCCACTGCTGACAAGAAGACAGCTGTACCAGTTTGCGGGGGAAGGGGGGGCCCTCAGAAGTGGCAGGGATTTCTTGTGCGGGCACTCTGGCGTGCCACAATGTCTCTAAGCAACCGAGAGAGCCCCTGGCTGGCAAACAAAGCCAGGGGCAGCACTGGGCCGCAGCTCAGGGCCTCCTCCGGGACGCTGCCCCTGCTTTGGCCTTCATCCCTTTTCTTGCCACCCCACCCCCTCTTCCCCATTCCTCCAGGCCCACACCTGCTCTTTGATTCCTGGGCCCTTCGGCCTTCAAGGACACCAGGAGCTCCTGACACTTCTGGTCAGAATTTGGAGCCATCGCCTGCCACTTCTGTGTCTTCCCAGACACCCTCCCTAGGCTCTGGGAGAAGAGCTTGGGTGGGTGCTTGGAGGAGAGAGAATCAGCCAAGGGCTGGGTGCCAAGGGTCCCACTCCCAGGAGGCAAATCCCAAAGGCAGCTCTGACCCAAGGTTTATGCAGGTCTCCCTCCCTCCCTCCCTCCTTCCCTCTTCCTTCGTTCCCTCTCCCTCCTTCCCTCCCTCCCTCTTTCCTTTTCTTCCTTCCTACTTTCCTTTCCCTCTTAAACAGCTTTATTGAGATATAATTAACATACCATAACATTCACCCATTTATAGTGTACAACTTGGGGCACGTGGGGATCCGACTTCCAGTTTTGCCTCTGGTTGTGATCTTGGGCTCGTGGGATTGAGCCCCACGGCAGGCTCCACACTCAGCCCAGAGTCTGCTTCTCTCTCCCTCTCCCTCTGCCCCTCTTGCTCATGCTCTCTCTCTCTCCGAAATGGATAGATACATCTTAAAAAAAAAAACAAAAAACAGTGTACAACTCAATGGTTTGTAGTGTATTTGCAGAATTGTGCAACCGTAACCATAATCTAATTATAGAATATTTCATCATCCCAAAAAAGAAACCCCATTAGCAGTCACTCCCAATCCCCACCCCTGCCCCCAACCACTAATCTCCTTACTTTTGCCCCACTCGTTTGTGGCGTGACTCGTGAACAGTGAAGTCAGAGCCTCAGGCTGGAATTACCCCCTCCTGGCCCAGGTCTTCAGCAGGCAGAATCTCAAGAGTCATCCCTTCCATATTGTGCACTCACTCCTTCACAGCTTTGGTGCTGGAAAGGTCGCCAGCCCACCCTCCTCATTTACTCAGGGAGGGGCAGGAGACCCAGAGAGAGGAAGACATCTGCGAAAGGTCACTCATGGGTTGGGAACAGGGCTCCTGGCCCGGAGCATCTGCCTTTTCCAATACCCCAAAGCCATCTGCCCACAGCTGCCCCCTACTCATTCAGGGGCCTCCGCCTAGCTGTTCTTAAAACATAGTACCTCAGTTTCTCCATCTGTAAAATGGGATTATAACATTGCACATGTGGTTGAGAGAATTAAATAAAACCCAAGGCAACCAACCCTGCCTGTAAAGAGTTAGCCCAGTGCTTGGCACTGTTAAAAAACAAAATTCATCTGAGTAAATATAAAGATCAAAGAGGCTTTATTTAATGATCTATAAATCGGGCAGCATCCCGTCTAGCAAATAGAAACGAACTCTGTCGAGCTACAGATAAGAAAGGTTTTTAAAGGCAGAGAGGGAATGAGAAAAAAGGAAATGATTAGCAAAGAACACCGTTTTAGGCAAGGTCACCCTTCTGTACACCTCAGAAGGGGTCCATCAGCAAATCTAGGGCCGACCAGGAAATTCCCACATTGACTGGTTAAAGATTACATTCTTGGGTGGGAGGGTTGAAACTACAGGTCGATCAGGTTTAGGTCTTGGTTTACTGATCTAGGGCCCCTGACATGAGTGACTACATTGTGGGCCTGTCGTTTTCGTTTTAATCGCACATAGCTGTCTCTCAGCCAAGGCAAGCTAAATCAAATTATTTTAAATTCCTGCTGTGGCATTCAGGCCCTGTATGGATTTCTACTCGTTTGGGATGGGTGGAGGTTCTCTCCCCCTCCACCCCCGCCCCCAAGATGACAGATGGAAGCCACTGAAACTAGTGAGCTCCTAGTCACTACTTCCCCGTCCCCTGGAAGCTGGTGATGTCGGCCGGGCAGGCGGAAGGTTGAGACTTGCCACGATGACTAAGAACTCAGAGCCGTGGGAGTCTGGTTAATCAGCCGCGTCAAAACTTCCCGTGGCTGTTTGCAAACAAGGGCCACCCCCAGAGGAGGAGGGCCAGAGTCAAGGGGGCACGGGGAGGGGCCTAGGGGCTGCCACAGCACCTGGGTGAGTGATGCAGGCAGTGCCAAGAGGCTGGCAGGGTGGTCCAGAGCTGCGGCTGCAGACCTGGAGGCTGCCCTGTACCCTCCTGCCTCCCCCCCCACCCCAGGAAGAGAAAGCCGACTACAGATACCAGAGCCTTTTGAGGGATTCTCTTTCCAGGAGTGACTGATTGACTTACTGCAAGAAGCCAGAATGAAGTGCCAGGCTGCTGTCAGAGCAGGGATAACCTTAGGAACACTAATGGTCACCGGAAGAGAATCTTCCAGGGTTGTGGAATGTTCCAGAACCCACCTGGGAAGGTGTCTGGGGGCCAAAGAGCAGGCAGGGAGAGGGTGCACTGATTCAGTGCTCCCAGCCCCACCCGGCCCAGCCCAGTCGACAGAAACACCGACAAACAAAACCAGACACTCCTCCCTCTTCTCTTGACAGCCATCGTTCAGACTCTCTTTTTACATGCCTCCTGCTGAGCAGGGGAGCCAGCCGGGCCGGATTCTAGATCCAAGAGAAAAACTGTAAATCAGCGCAAGAAGTCGTTCTCGTCAAATTGCTACCGACGACAGTGTAAAGTGTAAATTTGGTACAGCCCTTCTGATGGCAATCTGGCAACATGTTTAGAGAGTGTAAAAAAAATGCTCAGATTCTTTATTCAGAAAGAATTTATGAAATTAACAACATCCCCTTCCCCTGGGAACGAACAGGCTGCGTGTGGGGAGATGTCAACAGCCATGTTGTTTATAAAAGTGAAGAAACGGGACCTACGCATATATCGGACCTCTTCGAATGGTCAGCTCAGGGCAGAGCCGTTTAAAATGATTATTCTTTTGGGGCTCCTGGCTGGCTCAGTTGGTAGAGCCTGTGACTCTTGATTTTGGGGTCGTGAGTTTGAGCCCCACGTTGGGTGTACAGATTACTGGAAGGAAGGAAGGAAGGAAAGAAAAAAGGAGAATGATTATTCTTTCCAGTAATTTTTACTCAGTGCTGGGTGTGTCCCCAGATACTGGGATCCCAAAGCTGAGTGGGACCTGGCTTTATCCTCAGTCTGGGGCCTACAGTTCAGAAAAGAACAGGACACAGCAGAAAAAAGTAACTTGGAAAAATGCTTATTATACAATTTAAAGTGAGAAAAGGCAGAGTCGAAAATTGCATTCACTCTCTGCCTCCCACCACACCCAAGCTAGTGTTTGGGGATGACCGACCCTGTGCTGGATGCTGAGCTCATATTTATCTCTCACAGTGACCCAATGGGTTAGGTACTAAGGCTACTCCCATTGTCAGAGGAAGAAACTGAGGCCCGGAGGAAGTGATTTGGGCCAAGGTTCAAACCTAGGACCACTTGACCCCTAAACCCAGTTTCAACCATTGTCCTATACTGTCTCTCCTTAATTATAGAAATCATGTCTGTTCAAGGGCAAATACTGAAAGGAAAATCTGGGCCAGGGACAGTAAGATAAGGGTGGTGGGATCTGGGTTTTGGTTTATTCCCCCTCTTTTGGTTTCTACTACATTTGTGCAGGAAAAAAAAATTGAACTTAAAAAAAAAAACCCAGCCACCTAGAATTTGCAGCAGATGGGTAGAAATGAATGGGGAAGTTGAAAAAAAGTGGGAATGATGTTAATAATGCATGCCTTGGCTTAGAACAAGGAGATAGAATGATTTAGGAGTAAGAAGTGAAGCCGGGGAGGGAGCGTTTGGGTGAAGGAGCCCAGGCGGCTTCTGGATGGCAGGCTGGGGGGACGCTCTGACTCAGGGAGGAGGGGCAGGGGTAGGGCTTATCTCCCATGGCCATTCTTACTAAATCTTTTTATTACCTGGTGCCTGAGTACGTATCTTCCCAGTGTTTGCATTCCTCTCATTTTTTAGACTACAGGAAATGATAACAGGGGGGGGAAAAAAACCCCTCTGTTTGCTTGCTACCCAGGAGTGCTAGGAGCTCCATCTGCCAAATTCTTTCTCAGGTCATGAAGAGATGTCAGGTTTCCCTCACCTGAAAGCCTGGGGAAGCACTGCTGAGTCCAATCTTCCTGGCAAATGCCGAAAGGTAGTCACTGTCTAGAGATTTTAGGGCAAGGTGGTTTTTTTGAGGGGAGGGTTGTTTGGTTCCCTGAAGAGACCTTTGTAAATAGGAGAACTGTTTCCCCTGTTAATACAGCTTTTAGAAAGGAGGCAGGCACCCTTGGGCAGGGATGGGGAAGGCACAGAGGGAAGGGAGAGGAGAGAGAAAGGTATCTTTTGTTCATTTAACTGTTGAGCACCTAGCACTTGGAAGAGCGCAGTGTGTAGCAGATGAGAATGACAGGAACTTACAGACGAGCCAAGGGTTGTCCGAGATCCCACCCCTTCATGTCCACTGCAGAGCATGGTTTCCTGAAAACTGGCAGGTGTGAGCCAAGAGCCAATGCCCCTCCTTCCTTCCCACCCCCAATACGCTCAGAGGTTTAGCTGCCAAGTTCTGCAGCTGGGAGTCAAACGCACGCTTGCAGGGCTGAGTTCAGAATCCTGCCTATTCCCTCCATGGGATCCTCCCCAGCTCTTTCTGCACTGTCCATAATCAACTATTTCAGGAGTACTGCAGTATGTGGATTCAAAACAGTGGCTAATTGAGTCAGGATTACTTAACATTCGACTCCTACCCCCAGAATGTTGCTCTCCAACTTCAAGAAACTGTTACCCAGAGTCGTGCAAGGATATATAGTTTTCACGACTGCAGGGTGCTCCTTACTGACCGCATTTGAAATAATTGCTTTTTAAAAAAAAATATTTATTTATCTGACAGAGAGAGACACAGCGAGAGAGGGAACACAAGCAGGGGGAGTGGGGGAGAGAGAAGCAGGCTTCCCGCCAAGCAGGGAGCCCGATGAGAGGCTCGATCCCAGGACCCTGGGATCATGACCTGAGCTGAAGGCAGACACTCAACGACTGAGCCACCCAGGCGCCCCTGAAATAATTGCTTAAGGATCTGTTTCTTACCTCCTTTTGATAAGAATTATCACTAACTTACACAAGAAGAAAGTCTGTTTGGGGGCTCCTGGGTGGCTCAGTTGGTTAAGCGTCTGCGTCAGCTCAGGTCATGATCTCAGGGTCCTGGGATCGAGCCCCGTGGCGAGCTCCCTGCTCAGCATGGAGTCTGCTTCTCCCTCTCCCTCTGCCCCTCCCCACTGCTCATGCTCTCTCTCTCTCTCTCAAATAAATAAATAAAATCTTAAAAAAGAAGAAAGTCTGTTTGGATATGCTTTAATGTACCTGTTCTTCCCCCTCTGAATTATACATGATCTATTTATTTAGTCAATGGAAACTTACATGATACTGGGCACTTGCAGAGGATTTCCTTGTGATCAAGTCAGGAAAGTGCCCTGCCCTCCAAGAGCTATTGGTGTAGACAGGAGAGGCCATTATAATCCACTGTGGGGGTGTGTGTGGGGGAGGGAGAAATGGTGCCTGGGAGGGTCAAGGAGCATGACCTCTAAGCTTGAAGGACTTGAAGAACAAGCAGGAGTCAGCCAGGTAAATGTGGGTGGAGGCAGGTGGGAGAGGGGGAAGGAGAGAGGCTTTCTGGGCAGGGAGAACAGCATTGCAAAGGCCTGGAGGTGATCAGATCTCAAGTTAAATCACTAAAACTAGAAAATCATGTAAATCTTATGTGGTGCTTTACTCTAGGTTACTGTGAGAATCAGATCAAACACAATCCATGTTATTCCCCCCTCTTTACTTCCCTCTGGGTGATAGACCTCTTGGGCCCCTGGCTACCTCTCAGATGGATGCCTGAAAGTGAAGGGGTTTCAGACTCTTTGAACCCCCCCCCCTGGAGGACAGGGTGGATATGGATATGGAGCTGCAATGTTCTGGCCACTGCCTCTTGTGTGACTCTCCCTACATTTCTATATTTCTGCCAGAAGGTGGGCAAAAGGTCAAGGCCAAAGGCTGAACCCAAGAGTCCTCACTTATGGATTCAGGACCTCAGTGTTGGGATGGCCAGGTTTCTGGCCAATCTCTACCCTCCCTGTGGCCAGGAGACGGTTGGCAGCTTCCACATCAAGCCATCAGTGAAGTTTCTGGGATAGAAATGACCTTGAAGTCATTAGTATGTAGTTCCTGGTGACATTGTACATTCTTAACTAAATTCCAGCAATCATAAAGCAATTTGCTCTTACATTTCAAGTCAGAGTTTTGCAAGAACCTCAAAAATGTCTCCATCTAATACCTCAGTTTTCTTTTTTCTCCACTAATGCTTTGATCTTAATAAACGCTTGCACCTGGCATCTGAAACTCATTACATATGATAGGACTATCTGTTTCTGTGTACTATGTGTACACACACACACCCAGTTGGGTTCATATCTCAGCTCTATCACACACTGGGTTTATGAATGAACTGTGGGAGACTCAGTTTCCTCTCCTGAAAACGGGATATACTGGTGTCCACCTTGTAGGGTATTCAGGGTTAAATGGGATCTTGTTTATTAAAAGTTTAGTGCAGTGCCTGGCACAGTGTTAGCTTTGGAAAAATGGTAGCTATTACGTGCATACAAAAAAAAAGACTACTAAAATGTTGGCAGCATTTATCTCAAGTGGGTGGGATTATGGTTACAATGAACATCTATTACTTTTGTAATCAGAGAAAACGAACAATAAATGTTATTATTAATTTAAAAATCTGGCTTTGGCTTTGTCGGAAGGAACTTGCAGTTAATGTCACAGTACCAGCCAGCAAGTAAGATAAGGCTTCCAGTTCTCTACCAGGACTTTATAGACAAACAACTTACTGCAATCGAATAATAGGGAGATACTTGGTCAAGATTCTAGAGACATTCTGCCCTCATCCAACCCTGTAGTCCCCTTGACCACTCTTGTCTGGAGAGCAGGCAGGAGGTTCAGAGAAGGGAACTCTCAAATTACAGCCTTCTCTCCTGTTGGGAGGGTTATCTGGGGTTCTTAGTTGGAAATCTGTAACTCTCCAAGGAACCATTCCAGGAGAGAGACATTTATCCTCTACTGGGCCTTCACTTGGGCATCTCAGAAAATAAAACACACATCAGCCCACTTCCAGTAGGGGGATTGCGAGTATCCTGTTCTGGCATCCAGAACAATCTGAGGCCCAGGACCTTGGCTCTGTTTCCAGCTGAGATTCTGGACTGCCAGCCCAGTGCCTGGGCAGAGACAGGAGATAGAACCCTCGTTGATCTGCATGTCCCCCTCCAGTCCCCTCTTTGCACCTCTTGGACCATTCTCTGCGACGCAGGGAAGAGTCAAGTGCCCATCCTTCTCGGACTATCTGTGGAACCATCAGCCTGCACTGGGCTGGCTTCTGAGCTGCTTTCTCCTCCTCCTGCACCCAGGAGGGGACGATGGCTGCAGGCTCTGGAGTAAAATGCTGCCTCTGTGTGGGAGACAAAGAACAAAGTGGCTCCTCTGGGTCAGCTGTCTCTCCTTGGCTGGCCGGCTCCCCTGCCTCCCCTGTGCCTCTTCAGGGACGTCCCCCAAGGAGGGACTTCTGGGCTGGGAGCTGCTGCCTGCTCCTGAGTGGTTGCGCTCTGGACATGTTTTCCCTGGAGCTTAAAGGAATATTTTACCTTAAAAAACCCTAAGCCCTGGAAGATGTTAATTCCGGGGTGGTGCCAAGGCTGGGGAGGCAATCGGGCCTGTGTATTCCTACTAGAGCTAGAGAGAGTGTGTGTGTGTGTGTGTGTGTGTGTAAACATGAGTGATAACGTATGACACGCATGTGTGTGTATGCATGCTATCGGAGTGTGAGAGAGCGTGAGCGAAAGCGTGGGCTTGGGTTTCAAAGGATGTGTATACTAGAGTGTCAGAGAACGAGGTGTAGCATGTGTGAGGAGAGCAAGTGTATGTGTGCACCAACGAGCACGCGAACCACTGCACGCGGACCACGTGTGGGGACGCACGTGTGAGTCTGAGTGCCTGACGATACCGTGAGTGCATGTGTGAAGTGTGTGAGAATGTGAGAGTGTATACACGTGCCATCTAGAGTGTGTGAGAGCGTGTGTGAAAGCGTGTGTTAGAAGGTCAAGAAAACGAGCTAGTGTGTGAGAGCGTGTGAAGGACAGTCTGCGAGAAGTGTGTGTGTGAGGAGTAACGAACGTGCGCGAAAGTTCTGTACCAGGGTTAGCGGATGTGCGCGTCGGAGTGTAGGTTTAAGTGCAAAAGCACGTATGTAGGACCGGCGTGGGCACGTGTGTGAACACTGGATGTGTTCGTGTGTGCGGACTAGAGCATGTGTGAAGGCATGTGTGAGGGACGTGTGTACCGGCGTGCGAGAGCCCATACACGAAAGCGCGAGCACGTATGACGCTGTGTGTGCACCGATGGGTGTGCGCGCACGTGTGCACCAGCGTGCGCGGGACGTGGGGCCCCTGGGGCCCAGCGGGAACGTCTGGGCGGAGCGGGGAGGCCAAGGTGTGGGCGGCCCCGCGTGTGAGTGTGAGTGCGCGCGGGAGAGTGCGCGGGAGCGCGCGCGCGCCGCCGCCCCCCCGCCTGGGCAGGAGCCCGTTGCCATGGGAACGCGCCGCGGCCCGAGTTAATCATTTCCTGTGGAAAGTGTGCGGGAGGGGCGGGAGCGGGGCGGGCCGAGGAGGCGGCGGCGTGGAGCTGCCTCCCGCCGGCGGGCCGGGTCGGGCCGAGCCCCGGACTCTGCGGCGACGCCGGGGATCCTGCCTCCGCCAGGCCGGTGAGTCGGAGACCCGGGCGGGGGGGTGGGCTAGGCTCTCGGGGTCCGTCCGGCCCCGCCGTTCCCGGTGCCGCGTCCGGGCCCGCCCTGCCCGCAGGACCCCCTCCCCTGCCCGGACCCGCTGCGGGGCGCGCGGAAGGCCGGGCCCCGGAGAAGCAGCCCTGCGCGGTCGCCCGCCGCCCCCCGCGCCGTCCAGCCGGAGCCGAGGACCTTACCCGCAGCACGGCTTGGGGCGGCACGTCCCCTGGGGTCGCAGCAGCCTGGGGACCCCCGTTCCATCTCTTTGGCCCGGGAGAGGCGGAACCGACCCGGGGAACCGCGTGTCCGTTAGGGCCTCCCCCTCCCCTTGCAGAGATTCCCCCCCCCCCCGCACCCCCCGGGATCCCTTGAAGGCTGCAGTTTCGAGCCCTCCCACCACGTACGTTCCCTGGGCAGTTCGTTTTCCCCCTCGCAGGGCAGGGGAGGGTAGGCCGGCCCTGAGGTTGGAAGGAGGGCCTGGGCCGGTGCCCTCCTGGGCAGTAGGAAATTGAGCCGGCGACAGCAGCAGCCTGGGGGATCCCTGCAGGGAGGGCAAGCCAGAAGCCCCCTCCTTCAACCCCCTGTTGGGAGTTAGAGCAGAACTCTGGTGCAGTGAAGGGCCTGGTCCTGGGAGATTTGAAAGAGAAAGCTGTATTTAAATTCTCAAGTACTCCCCCACCCCCCAGCATATCTGTCTCAAGGTTGTGGGTCGCTGCTGTCCCTGACCTTTCAGGTTCCCTGGGCCATGAGGCTGGGTGCACCTCTCCTTGCCCAGGCGCACTTCCCATGCCCTTGATAAAGTAGACGTCTCCTTGGCCGGGGAGAGTCGTTGGCAAGGAATGCAGCCTCAGAATGGGGCCCTGTATTTGCAGTTACTGGACTTTAGAGACTTAGGATGATGAGTTCTGCTGTTCTTATGGGAGCGGAGGTTTTTGGAGTCTGGGTTGTCCTGGAAGACCCAGGACCTGTGACTGTGTGCAGTGGAGGGCCTAGCCCCTGTCCAACCTCCCTGACCTTCTCTCCCAGGGAGACTAAGCCCTCCCCAGCAGCAGTATCTGGGCATTTGTCAAATCCGGTCCTCAATCATTGCAGTATTCCTGGTATGGGGGAGAGCGGGGACGGCAGCTCTCTTGCCTTGACCTAGACAAAGAGGGGCAAATCTGTCCCTCTCTCCAAGCCAGCGCCTCCGCACTCACCCACCACTGGAGGGAGGGAGATCACTGAAAAATAAAAATTTTGAGTTCTTGTATATGCCAGCATATACTGGCACTGAACACTTTACACATGCGTTGTCTAATTCTTAGGCCAAACCTATAAGGTGCAGTTCTCCCCATTTTCAGATGGAGATAATGAGGCACAGAGAGGCAAAGTTCCCAAGGTCACACATCCAGTAAGTGGCAGAGCTGGGTCTGAACCAGCTTTTGGTCATAACCACTCCACTCCACGTCCCCATTGTCCCACGCTGTGAGTCCCAAGTTGGCAGAAGCCCCAGCCTTGGGCTCATTTGAGTCCTGGATACTTTTGACCTTCCTACCCTACTGGCTGCTAAATTCAGCTGCTTTTTCCTCTTCAGGATCTTGCACACACCCTTCCTCTTTCTTCCTGCTATCTTCCTGGCTGCCTCTCCAACTTCCCTTCCACAAAGTCACAGAAGTATTGTCTCCTGCTGTCCCGGTCCCTCAGACTTAGCTGATCACTTTAACAGTCTTCTCTCTCAAACATGGAATCGACCTTCAATGCCCCTCGCCTTTCCAGCAGCTTGGCATGCAGGTGGAGCCTGTCTCTCTCCCTCTTTGCCCCAGTAGGCCGCTGGTCCTTGGGGTTGGTCGTGTGCCCAGCTCCGTGCCAAGCAACCTGGGGAAAAGGGCATCTGGCTGTTCCCCCTGGTTCCTTCTGCTCCACACTGGTCCATCTTCATTTCCTCAGTGGAGCTGGCCCACATACTTGGATTAGCCTCTGCCCCATCCTTTGGCCCACAGTCCAGTAGCACTGTACCCAGGAGCCTCCTCCAAGTTGTCTTCCTCAGTGAGGGAAGGCAGAGAGCACAAGTCCCTAGCCAGTAAGCCTGGCATTCTTCCAGGGCTCAGCTGTGTGAACTGCGGTCACCAGATCTTCCACTACCCATTCCTGCACTCTGACTTCTTTTGCCTCTCCCTGCTTCAGTCATTCCTGGCCCTGTCCACCCAGCAAGCTCGGATGCCTCCTGTTCTACATACCACATCCTCTCAGTTCAGCCTCCCCTCCTCAGCCAAGCCAAACTTCCCCACGGAGAAGGAAGCGGCCACTTCCTTTAGCCCTGCCCACCTCTTGGGCCTACCCAGGTCTGCCCTCTGCCCGGCTCCTTTGATGGGCTCCCTTCCAGAGCCCCCAGGGCTTTCTTCCAGTTTGGCCTCCCCATGGCATTGCTCGCTGGGAACTGACCATCCTCTCCTCCCGCCCCCCCCCCAACCAGCCGGTCATGTTGTTGCCTGGTGTTGTTGCCACCTCGGACCGTCCTTCTCCAGCTTTCCTTACCACCCAGTGTGAGCTCCGTGCTTGGGTGCCTTTGGTGATTATATCCTCACCTGTGGCCCTGGGACCCTCCTTAGCCTCCCAGCTCTGAGTCCCCAGCCCTGCTATTTGCCAGGCTTCAGCCCGGGCCGGTGTGTACATGTATTTCAAGGTATTCACCCGTCAGGCCATTGCCAGGGGTCTGGTGTGGGTGTTGTTCCAGTACCAGGCTGGGTGGGAGGGGGCTGCACCGATGAATGTGCTGTGGGCCCCACCCTGGAGAGCCAAGAGGGTCAGGGGAGTGGACACCGTTCAAATAGGTAATCTTCACTGTCTGGTAGAAAGCAATTTGCAGTCCAGGTAACACCGTTAGGAAGTTCTTGGGTGCCTCGAACTCCATTTTAAAACCAAAAGCAAATTCCACATCGCCTCTCTGAGCTGACTTGGCTTCTTCTGTTAACGGCATCACCGTCTGAGTCTGGGACTGTAGCTGGGTACTTTAAATGCCCTCACAGCTGCTTTACACACAATAGGTGTTCAATAAAGACTCGTGTAGGGAATGCTTAAAGTCTGTTCTATTCATCTGCTCAGTTCATGAGTGACCTATGCGGCTTTCTTTCTTTTTAAATATTTTAAAATTTGTTTTAGAGAAAGACAAACAGGAGGGGCAGAGGGAGAGGGGGAGAAAATCTCAAGCAGACTCTATGCTAAGTGTGGAGCCTCATGCGGGGTTCAGTCTCATGACCCTGAGATCACGACATGACCCAAAACCAAGAGTCAGATGCCTAACCCACTGCACTACCCAGGTGCCCTCCTATGGGCCTTTATATTCAGACCGGTGCTCCCCACCCCCATGCCCTTCTCCCATACCACCTGGTGCCTCCCTGCATCCTATTCGGATGGTGAAGGTTTGTTGAAGTGCTTACCTCCCTCCTGACAGGGAGCTTTGAGGCCCCATCTCTCCTGATCAAAGAGGACCCCTGGCAGGTGCCTGGCACACAGCAGATACCAGATAAATAATTATTAGATGAAGAAGCAATGAATCGTTGTATCTTACTGCCTGCCAAGTTGTAGGCACAGAGTGAAGGCTACTTGAATAGAATGAGTGGACTTTAAGAGAATTTGATATATACAAGACTATCTTGTCACTGGCCACAGTCAGCCCCTTCTGATTAGATTTATGGAGATGCTGTTGACTCAGGCTACCTCCGTGAGGGGCTGTGACCTGGCGTGTCTTCAGGCTGCCAGGCTTCCAGCGGAGGAGCTGAGATGTGAGGTCTCCACAGTGTGCTGCAGACACACCTGATGGGCTCCTCACCCACTTTTGAGCCCCCTTACTTGGGAAAAAGCACCCTGAAATGATGACGGGCTCTGTTTCATCTCGCAAGCCCAGGGATCTTTGCGGGGGGCGGGGGCGGGTGGAGGTGGCATTGGAGTTGGGGGTAACAGATGGCCCTGTTGCAGGCGGGCTCTGATGGGTTCCCCCCAGGTGCCGGGCAGCCGGCTCAGCCTCGCCTCCCCTGTTGTGTCCGCAGGCCGCCCGGCGCCCCGAGGAGGCCGCTGAGCCCCGGGCCATGGTCCCGTCTCGCCGGCCGTGGAACCTGGGAGCCACGCCCTCGCTGCGCGGCCTGTGGAGAGTGGGCCGGGCCGGGGAGCCCGAGCCGGGGATGGCTCGCCCCGCCCCCGCCAGCCCGGCCGCCCGCCCTTTCCCATACACCGGCCCGGGGAGGTTGAGAACTGGTGAGTCCGCATTTTTAAAATGCCTCTTTATTTCCCTTCCTTCCTCCAGATAGCAGAGATGAGGCCGGGCTTTCTCGCAAGTTCCTAGGCTCAGTCAGAGCTGTCAGGTAATTACAGGGTGCCGGGCAGCCCGCGGGCCGGCGCGGAGTCGCAGTCGGGGTGTCAATCTCGCTGGCGCTCCTGCCCCGCGCCCGCCGGTAAAGAGAGGTCCTGGACGCCGAGTTAAACTTCAACGCGGTCGCTGGAGCAGGGGGCCAACGCCGCCCAAACCACGCGATCTCCACCCGGCCGGGCGGGGGGCGCTGCGCAGGCGGCGCGTCCTTGGTCCCTGGCCGAGCGCTCGCGCTCTCGCTCCGGTTTCTGCGGCGGCTGGTAAACAAGGTAGGTGAAGGGGCCGCCCGGTGCCCTGCGCGGCGCTGACACCTGATCGCGGCCGGCCGGCCCGCCGGAGGCGCAAGGAGCCGACCGAGGCCGCCCCGGAGCGTGGCCCGGCCGGGTTTGGGTGCCCTGCGCTCGGTTTCAGGTGCCATCCGGGGCGGCTCCTGTAGGGGCCCCGACAGCAGGTGGACAGTGAAGGAGTCCCCGAGTGTGCCCCCCTCCTCGTTGGCCCCCTGGGGGAGCTGTCAACACCAGCTCTCCTTTCTGGGTCATGTCCCCTGGTACCTCACACGCCAAGAAGTGAGCGGCACATCTGATTTCTGGTGCTGGCTGGATCTTCGGGTCTGGGGAGCTGCCCCATGACTGTCTCCTGAGCTGGGCTTGGGCAAGTCTTCCTGGAAGTGTGGAGGGAGAGAGGGGCCTTCAGTCAAGATGTCTTGAGGGGCTTACTGTCTGTTATTCCTGACCTACAGAGAAAGGGGTTTAGATTACCAGCCTGTCTCAGCTAGCAGAGTCCCTCTGGGCCATCAGATCCAAGCCCCCACCCCCAGGTACAAAAGGGGAAACTGAGGCCTAGAGAGGCCACACAGCAAACTCCTGTTCAGTCCCCTCTCTCCCACCACATTTGTGCCACTGGTGGCCGCCGGAATGATACCTTCCAAAGTCTCTCTGCAGGGGACAGTGAGTCTGGGGATGGCCCTGGGGTCTCTGGGAAAAGCTTGGGCTTTTGGGTCAGGTAGCCTCAATTGTCTGGAAGGGGATGAAGATGGTCTCTACCCCACAAGGTTTTCCTAAGGATTACAGATGTAATATGAATGAGTATTGCTTTTTTGGTAAAAAGAAAGGGAGAGAAAAGCGAAAGAAACAAGTAAGAGACAAAAACACGTTTCTTTGGAAAACTAAAAAAAACTAAAAACTAAAAAACTAAAAAAATTTTTTAAAAAACTAAAAAAAAACACTCAAAAGAAAAAACACTGAAAAGTATAAAAAAGAAAATAAAAATCACCCATAAGCTTCTTAATGGGCATTTTTTATAGTTCCTTCTGATCTTGTGTATGTGGGCATGCACACATATTGATCTATTAAGTGAGTATTATGAAGATTATATGACCATACAGACTAATCCACTTTTACAATTTAAGACAAAGGTCAAATGAAATCCCGTGGGTGAAATGCTAAGCAGAGTGCCTAACACTGAGTAGGGTGTCAGCCAGCTTGGTCACCCCGGCCCCTCCGCCCCCACCCCGACTCTTACCTCTGCCTTCAGAGGGATAGGCAAGCAGAGGGTGAGTTAGCCCATGGGATCGCAATACTGGCTCAGTGTGACCCTGGGCACGTTATTAACCCTCCGCGGTTATGGCCCTAAGGGCCTGCATCCGTGGCCACTTTCTGTGTGCCTGGTGCAGAGTGAGCATGTTATGTGTATCATTCCATGTAACCCTCGCCCCAGGACTCTGAGCTTGGTTCCTTGTCCCCATATTATTGACAAGGAAACTGAGGATCGGGCAGAGCAGTAAGGCCCTGGTGGGGGGTTGGGATGGGGTACATGGGGTAGCCATACCACGGTCAGCTCTCTGCCCCAGCCGATGAGGGAGGCACTGTGTCAGAGGTTCGAGGGGATGTGCTTTAGCCAGGCCTGAATATGCTTTTGGAGGCTGCGGGGAAGCAGGAGTTGGCCTTTAGGAAGGCAGGGAAGAAATTGCCACCTAGAGGCGGCCTTGGTAATAAAGCCACGGGCCTGGGGTTCACCTCCGGGGAAGATGAGCGCAGCCCGGTTCGCATCGGCTTCCCTTTGCTGCTCTCTGGAGAGGGTGTTCATGAGCAAGTGCCAGCCCCAAAAGCCACTGTGGAGGGTGGAGAGCACCCCCCCACCCCAGAGGCCTCGGGTGCCTTGCTAAAGAGAAGTTCGGGGTGGCTTTTGGGAAGAAAGGAGCACAGCCCCTGCCTGGTGCCAGGCCTTCCCTCCGCGTAGGTCAGGCGTGTGAGGGCGTGTGAGTCCCTCCTGGCTGCGCCTGGGCCGGCCCCGACTGTGGGGAAGTAGAGCTCAGCGGTGGCCCTAGCCAGGGGTCCTGGCCAGCAGCCTTCAGCCAGGGGCCTAGCATCTTACCTGTATTCTCTGTCCTGGGACAGGGCGTGGAAAAGACACCCCGGTCAGCAGTGACGAGGACTCCGGTGCCCGAAGTGCAGCTCGCCCGGCCCTCGCTCAGTGCCGAGCCCTCAGCGTGGACTGGGCTGGCCCTGGGAGCCCCCACAGGCTCTACCTGACCGTGCAGGTAAGCTCTGGGGCCTTCAGAAAGGTGACTGGCTGAGCCAGGCTGGTGGGCCTTCGCTCTCTGAACTTTTGCAGCTGGGTCTCCAGCAGGCTGTCTGGGGAAGGAAGCCCTGGGAGCTAGCCGGGGACCTGCCGTGCGTCTCTTTGCTGAGGTCCTCACAGCACATCCGCCCTGAGCCTGCGTGAATGGAGCAGTTTGCTTTATTACGTTATCTCGGGGGGAAATCTCACAGGAGATGACAGAAACTTTTCAGCCACACCCTGGCTGAGGTGTTAAAGTGAGAAATGTGGGACCTTCGCTGAGAAGCTAGTAGGAAAACAGGCAGGTTTGGGGGTAGCTGTTAATCCCCACTCGAGCATGTTTATCCGTGGGGCACTACTTGTATTTCCTATTCGACGTGGGAATCCAGAGCTAGACAGAGGATTTTTGCCAAAACTTGGGTTCTTTTCTCTTGCAGTTATCACCAAGTGATTTTCAAAAGACAAATTTTACGTATATTTGTGTATTTGGTCATAGAGATAATACATAGTGATAGTAATAATAACCACTATTTATTGGACACGGACTTTCTACCAGGCACTGGTACTATGTGATATATCTCACATCAGTACTCAACAATCTCAAGACACAGTTACTGTTTTATCTGAGTGGTATGGATGAAGTAATGGAGGCTCAGAGAGGTTAAGTAACTTGCTACTGGTCACACAGCAAGCCGGGATCTGAATAACTACACATGACGAGCTTTCTAACATATGGTGTAAAGAATTCACACAGGGATGTAATATTTAGAAACCGAATACCTCCTGTAGTCCTGTATCTTGGAGAAATCCACTATTAAGAGTTGGGTGCTTATGTATTTTTCCTATGTGACCACTTAATTATATTTATACAACTTTATTATTTATTTGTACATACTGTTCTGTGACTAGCTCTTTCCCTCAACAGTAAGTCTTGGTTATATCTTCATGCATGTCAATATACAGAGGATTCCCTCATTCTTTTAAACTGCTGCAAAATATTCTACTTCAGGGTTTACCATAAATTATCTAACCAGTCCTCTGTATCATTTCTGATTGCAGTGAGCTCCTTAAATATCTATGCATCCACGCAGCTTGACTTGGAACAATGTCAGGATAGTCCAGGCGCTGTACTTTTTAAATGAATACATTTGTTAACAGATGTTTACAGAGTGTGTCTGTGCCCGGTCCTGGCCCACACCAAAGCAGAGAAATAGACCTGACAGTCTGGATGAAGGACCAGAGTTATTTGGGGGTGTTGTGTTGCGAAGGCTCCCTGCCCAAGAAGGATGGTACAGGAGAGGGCTCATATTGAAGGGACATGGGCAAATGGGGGGCAGAATGGAGTGCAGGAAACCCAGGTGCCCTTTGAGGGCATATCCTCCCTCATGCAGATGGAAGTCCTGAGCCCAGGCGGCGTGCGGCCCCGAGTCCTGATCTGAACATGGCCCAGGGTTTCATGTTGCTTCAGAGACCGTCTTGGGCTCCAAGGCTTTTCTCGGCCCTTCTTGTGTGGTTCATGTGCAAACTGAACCAAACGGTCCTTCTTTTATCTTAGGGTCTGCAAGAAAAGCAGGTCTGGTGTGGGAACAGTTAAAGAAACCAGAGAACCCTTTTTTTTTTCTCTGACTTGAGCCATTGGTAGTTAAATCAGGAGGTGGTCAGAAACCGGCTGCCTTGAGCTGGGCGGTGGCTCTCTTCTTGAATTTTGATTATGGGGTGTTGGGTTGTGGTTGCTGCCGAGTCCTGGGGTCAGCAGATCTGCTGAGAATCTCTGAGAAGCTCCTGTCAGCAACCAGTTTCCATGTTGGTGTCCTTCTGGGCCCTCGTGAAGCTCCATTATGTTTATAGGTACTTCGAGGTCAGGGCTGTGGGGCTGAAGGAGGGACCCAGGCACTGTGGGGTGACCTGGTAGGCTTAGGGAACCACCTCCCTGCCCCAGCCTCTCAAGTAGTTAAAACCTGAGATGCTCCCTCTGGAGGTGCTGCAGAAATTCCCAACACCCCCCCCCCCCCCCCCCCCCCAGCCCCGGGTTCCCTTCCTGTGGCTTGGCCAATGGGCCAGAAATAGTGTAACCTTTGCTCTGGTGGCAATTGGAAACTCCCAGCTGCTGTCATTGCCACCACCGCTGACAAGCCTGCTCGGGATGGTGTGGCAGTTGGTCGGCGGTGGGGGGGGGGGGGTGCAGGCCAAATAAAGTCGGGGGGAGGAGTTTTCCTACATACGAGAGATTGTGCTCACCACCCTTCCTTCTCAAGTAGAACATGAGGTCGAGAGAGAGAGAGAGAGAGAGAGAGAGAGAGAGAGAAAGAGAGAGAGAGAGGGAGGGAGTCAGACGTGGTGAACGAGGCTGCTGATGTGGCTTTCCTCTTTCTTTTCTCTGTTTGTTGGATTTGGGGTTACAAAAGCCATAATAAAAACAACAACATGGAAAAGTACAGAAAGAATATTATGCTAACCTGACATCTGGTTCTTACTGTGCACCAGCCGCTTGGAGAACTTTGCACAAGTTCCTGCAGTTTCCCTTCACGCCAGGGGCATCAGGTGGCTGGTAAGATTTCTATTTTAGGAATGGGGAAAATGAAGCTTCAGGGAAGGACAGTAACTTGCCCGGAGCCACACAGCACACACGAGGCCCAGCCGGCCTTCACACCCGGTGCTTTCTGACTCCAGACTCAGAGCGTTCTTTTATTTTGTTTTCTTTTTTTTTTAATTTTTATTTTTTTTTAATTTTATTTACATTCAATTAATTAACGTACAGTGTATTATTAGTTTCAGAGGTAGAGGTCAGTGATTCATCGGTTGTATGTAACACCCAGTGCTCATCACATCACGTGCCCTCCTTCATGCCCGTCACCCAGTGACTCCATTTCCCCCGCCCCTGTCCCCTCCAGCAACCCTCAGTTTGTTTCCTGTAGTTAAGAGTCTCTTATAGTTTGTCTCCCTCTCTGACTTTGTCTTATTTTATTTTTCCCTCCCTTCCCCTATGATCCTCTGCCTTGTTTCTCAAATTCCTCATGTCAGTGAGATCATATGATAATTATCTTTCTCTAATTGACTTATTTCACTTAGCATAATACCCTCTAGTTCCATCCACGGTTGCAAATGGCAAGATTTTGTTTTTTTGATGGCTGCATAATATTCCATTGTATATATATATACCACATCTTCTTTATCCATTCATCTGTTGATGGACATCTAGGCTCTTTCCACAGTTTGGCTATTGTGGACATTGCTGCTATAAACATTGGGGTGCACGTGCCCGTTCAGATCACTACATTTGTATCTTTGGGGTAAATACCCAGTAGTGCAATTGCTGGGTCATGGGGCAGCTCTATTTTCAACTTCTTAAGGAACCTCCATACTGTTTTTCCAGAGTGGCTACCCCAGCTTACAGTCCCACCAGCAGTGTAAAAGGGTTCCCCTTTCTCGGAGCATTCTTTTAAACAGAGCATTTGTCTTTTGTTTCAAATACAGAAGGCACAAAGACACGCAAAAAAGTGTCTGTAGGGGTACCTGGCTGGCTCAGTCAGAAGAGCATGCGACTCTGGATCTCTGGGTCGTGAGTTCGAGCCCCATGTTGGGTGTAGAGGTTACTTAAATAAAACTTAATAAAATAAAATAAAATAAAATATGTTTGTACTCCCCTTCCCAGATAATTTCCATTGACATTAAAAAATAAAACAGAACACTGTAGATGCTTATAAGCCTGAAAATACAAATGCCGAGAAAAGGTTCAAAATGAAATATGAAGACTCCTTTCCCTTCTTCCCACATTCTCATGGTTAAGTTTCTTTTTACTCGCCCAAAAGTTTAAATGATGCACGTTTCTCCTCCTAGCTGCTGCATCACCTGACCTCCCAGAGAGAACCATTGTCTATACAGTCCCCCAGATTTTTTTTTTTTTTTGAGGCCTGTTTTATTTGTCTTATCGTCAGATGGGATTACACTATCCATGTGGTTCTGCGGCTTGCTTTGGATGTCTTTCTACGTGAGCGGCATCATCTCTGGATGATTCTTTCTGTCCCTCCCCGCCTCTCTCCCTGCCTGTCCGGTGGCCTATTCTACCTCAGCCTTCTTCGCCTCGGTTTCTCCTTGACCAGGAGATGGGGGGGCATGGCCTTCCCCTGCTCGTGTGGATCTGTGTGCCCCCCTCTTGGCAGTCCCAAGCTGGTGCCGTCTGTAGGTGGGGGCAGCTGACATCCTGGGGGGGATTGTGCCTGGTGGGGCTGGACAGCCCTGTGAATGGGGGGGCCGTGGGCCTGAGGCAAGCAGGTTGCTGCCCTGGCGGCTTACATCCCACAGAGCCCCGCAGGGATAGCCCAGTGAGTTTCACGTGAGAACGTCTAAGTGCCTGAGAACCTTCTTCATGGGTGCAGATGGCTGGCTGCCAGTGGGGGCCCAGAAAATACGCTGCCACTGTCTTGTCGTGGCATCTGGGCACATTTCTTCCAGACCCCAGGCCTCATTGTCCTCACCCACTCACACAGCGAGTGATGGATCCCTGGGCCCGGGGTGCTCACCAGCTCCAGGAGCACAGCGTCCTCAGGCTCAGGAGGGGTGCCTTCCCCTCTGCAGTCCCCTTCACGTGAGGATTCTGGTTGTGTCTTGGCAGCAAGCCCTCCTGGACAAGGGGTGCGAGAACAAGAGTCAGGGGACGAAAGAGGAGAAGCTCCCGAAGAGGCAGGCGCCGGCCCCCAGGCGGGACCGGGAGGCCCAGGAAGCTGGTGGCACCATGAATGTAGAGAAAACAGGTAAAGCAGGCCTGCCCGCCAACCTGGAACAGCCCCCACTGAAGCTGGCCCTGGAGGGGAGGCTCCTGTGGTGTTGGAGCTGTCCCCCCGTGCTCTCCACTTCACCTGGAGGTGGCCCAGCCAAATCCTGGCCACCTGGCCACTCAACTCAGAGACCCCAGCCCGCCCGCCCCTACTCCAGGGATGCCCCCCTCCCGGTGCCACCAGGGCCCGACCCAGTGATGCGAGGCCCGTGTGGGCTGGGGTTGAATTTCCCTGCTTTTTGTCTTTTCCCCAGTGCCCGTCTAAAGCAGGCCAAGGGTGGCAGCCTCAAAGACGCCACAGCCTGCCGAGAGAGGCCTGAACCCATCCCCCTTAGCTGTGGGTCCCCTGCTGCCACAAGGCCAGGATAGAGGAGCTGGTGGCTCCCTTCTTCTCTGTCCAGGATGACTGGTTCTGGAAGAGTCCACGGGCCCCCTTTGTGGGGTCCCCTAGCGGGAAGCCCGAGCACAGCAGTAATTGGGAAAAAGCATCCTCAAGGAGCCCCAGGGGACAGCCAAGAAGGTGTGGAGAGAAAGCTTTCTCTTGCTTTCTTCCTCTCGTCAGCAGGGGTCGATTGGTGGTTCTGAGCCCGCTGTGGGGTGGAAGGAGCCATTGCCTTCTCTGGGGTTGTCCCAGAGCCGCGGTCGCCTGTCTGGTGTTCAGGGGCAGGTGCCGGGGTCTGGCCGAGGTGTGGGCAGACGGGCCTTGGGAAGGGGTGCACCGTCCAGCCAGTCAAGCTGGATCTCCTAATTTGTGGAGAAGAGGGAGACCAGCTCCTGTGAAGAGTGGGGACTGAGAGCCGGACCTCAGTGTCCCCGCGCCTGAGTGACCGTGGGGGCGGTGTGCAGGCAGGGTCTCTGAGGCACACTCTCTTTTGACGACTTGCACTGACAACTGGCTCACTAAGAGGGGCGTGCAGCCTTCTCGGCGCCAAGACCCCTTCTGTCCCGCGTCCCTAAGTGCCCCTTTGATCTCACCTCTCCCTCCTCCTCCGACCTCCCTTAGCTCCTTGAAGGTCTTTTCTCCCCTGGCAAGTGCTCTCCAGGCCCCGTTTCAGCTCCCCTGGCTGTGGCCCTGTGCTGAGGTCAGGATGAAGCCCTGTGTGGGCTCCAGGGGTCTCCGAACCTTCTCAGTATCCTGGATGAGAAAAACGATTCCATGTCTCATCCGAGCCCTGCGGCCTGTTGGGTGACACTTCTGTGCATCCCTCATGGATTCCAGGCTCCTTTTCCAAGGTTGCCTCTATGGGCAAGGACCAGTGTCCCCATTTCACAAAGGAGGACCCCAGGGGCCCCAGCCTCCCATCTCGTAGGTGGCAGAACTAGCTCTTGGGACCGGGAGTCTAGTGTGTTCCCTACCACACCATGGCAGTTTGCAGAGGGCTGAGGGCCATGCTGGTCACATGCTGCTCATGGCAGCCCCGTGTGCAGGCCTGGAAGCATCCATCTGACCTCACTCTCTCTAGAACAGGGAGCAGAAGCTTGGCCAACTGCGTGTGATACACCTGCTGCGTCCCATGCAGGCCCCACGGCCGGGGCCACGAGCCAGCTGGCCATGCACCTGCTCTGGCTTCCCAGAGGGTCTCGAGCTGCAGCTCTTGCAAGGGACTGGGAGAAAGGGAAAAGCCAGCCTGTGTGTGCTTCGCCTGCCCTCTGGAGAGCGGGACCTGGGACTTCTCAGGGCCCACCCTCCTGGGGACAGGGCTGAGACATGCAGCCCAGCCCGGAAGCTCTATTTTGGCCTCTCTGAAGTCTCAGTGAGCACATCTGCCCCCTCCTGGTGGGTGGAAGCTGCCAGTAGGGGGTGTGACTTCAGACGCAGAGCCCCTGGGAGTCCTGCCTCTCAGCTGTGGCTCCCGGGGTATAGTGTGGGGGAGCCCAGAAGCCCTGCTGCTCTCAGAGTGGAGGCCTGGGGTCAACAGATGCCACTTGTCACACTAAACTCTTGGACGCTTCTTTCTGCCTCCTGGGGCTTTGGCCAGGTCTCCGTTTGGGCTACCCGAGGGGAGAGGCAAATCTCCTGCCCTTACCCCCTCTCCTCTGCCCCACCTCTGCACACCCCCAGCTCCTCGCCGAGACGGTGACCCTTCTTGGTGTCCTCCAAGCAAGCTATGACATACATCCCAGGCCCTATTAGCAGGTCATGGCCCTTGATTCTGTGTCTTTGTCCTTCCGTGCGTCTGTCTGTTTCTCTCCTCCTGGTGACAGGACAGTGGAAGGCCGTGGCAGGAGGAGGACTCAGGTGGAGGCCCCCCTCCCCCCCAGTATTTATCTCTTCCTCGTGCCTGTGCAGTCCCTGTGCTCAGTGCAGGTGTCGGCCCAGAGCAGGCCTGGCTGTGTTCCTGCTCACATGCTCTGTCTGTGTCCATGTGTCCTGGTCTCGCTGTCCCTTGTGCCCGCACACCCTCCCCTCACCCCTTCTCTGTGTGCAGGTATCACTCCCTGCGGAGGTCAGAGGACAGACTGGGGAGCCTCTGCCTCTCTTCTGTGCTCTAGAGGGGGGTTGGGGTTTAAAGAAATCATATTCTCCCAAGAAGAGTGTTTTCTGGAGAGAGAACCCCAGACTCTTCATCACCTGTTGCCAGAAGCCGTGTCTTTCTCAGCTGCGGTTCCTTGCAGCCTGGCCGTGGAGAGGGGATGGCCCGTCAGACCTAGGACACACGCTTTGAGGGGTATAGGGTGAAAGTTGCTTTCCTAAGTCCTGATCCAGGCGATCTGTCTCCCAGAAGCTGCCCGCGGGCGTGGCTTCCTCTAGGGGAGGCCCTGGAGCCCCTGGAGCCCCTGGCTCACCCATGCTCCTGCAGCCCCCGGCCTCCGGCCCATCGGCTTGCATCCCCGCCCCATCCCCGATGGTCTGCCCTGCCCCGACGGGCCCCCTCTCCTCAGCCAGGGTGGGTCCTCGGCTGTCCTGCTGATTGGCCACTACTTTGCTCATAGGTGGGCGGCTCTTTGGCAGCGGGAGGTGCTCGAGCCTGGCGGGGCGGCCGGGTGCGGCCCCCATGGTACATAGGATGGTGGTGACCATGTCCCAGCTGCAGGAAGAGAAAGCCCGGCTGCAGGAGGGGCTGGCCCTCCGAGACAGTGACCAGCAAGCCACATCCACCCAGCTGCAGAACCAGGTACCTGGGGAGGATGGGATGGCAGAGGCCACTGCCCACCGTGGGGCAGGGCAGAGGACACTGCTTGGGGCCCCTAGAACCAACCGACCAGGCCACTGGCACGACGGACAGATAGGGTTCCCCCCCTTGGCTCAGGAATGCGCGAGAGGGCAAGGTGGTAAGAGCCAGAGGCCTGGGTCTCCCCTCCTGCTCCTCCTTGTGCCCCATTCCTCGCAGCATAGGCTGCGTGTGCAGAGTGAGTGAAGCGGGGAGGTACAGGGGTGCTTTCAGCCCTGCGGCCGCTGCGGAGTCCACCCCGTCCAACTACCGGGCGGTCCTAGTAGACAGAATTCACTGCAGAGGTGACCCCAGGGAAGGCTGGTGGGAGTGCACATGGGAGGAGGAGCTCTCAGACTTCTGGAAGCCAGGGAGGGCCTCAGGTGTATGCTGGCAAGCACTGTCTCCTTCCTTGGCTGGCCAGGAGGACACGTGCAGACTCTGAGCTGCATGCCCTCTGGGGCTGACCATGGGCCCTCCCTCCCCACCTGCACGTGGGCCCTGAGGCCCCTGTCCGGGGGCTCAGCTCCCCCCACAGCCACGGTCAGTGTCTGTCTTTTGTGTCTGTGTGACCTTCCCCACTTCCCCACTTCCCCAAAGCCCCCCACCCTGTCTCTACATCATCTCTGCCTCGGATCCGTGCCCTGAAC
The DNA here is from genome assembly GCF_002201575.2 of Neomonachus schauinslandi. Lineage (NCBI taxonomy): Eukaryota > Metazoa > Chordata > Mammalia > Carnivora > Phocidae > Neomonachus > Neomonachus schauinslandi. Next base: position 32,852,637 of record NC_058418.1, on the reverse strand, counting down.
TCAGGGCTCTCTGTTGAAAGGCCTGCCTTCAGGTGGGGCCAAGTTCTTTCTCTGTGGTGACCCAGCATGTGGGCCTTCTGCTTGGGGGAACATCACTGAATACCGTGACTTGTTCTCGGTTCCAGGGAGCAGCAGATTACTTTCATGCATTTTTTTCAATGCAGCATTTTTTCCCACCGTACAGGTGTATCCTCTTCTCAAGAACTGTCTGTTCTGACCACTTGCCCCTTGCTGAGTCAGGTGGGCCTCCTTGGGGCGGCCCTAGTGCCCTGTGTCTCCCTCTGCTATACTGACGCCCTTGTTTGCTACCTCTGGGCCTGTCTGCCTCACTGTCGGGGGCTCCTCTCGGCAGGGTGACACACCAACTTTGTGTCTCTGTTGCCTCCTGCAGCGTCCCTCTGCCTCCCTCTCTCAGATGTTTGCGGAGTGCCTGGGATCCACTGGGCACCAAGCTAACCACTGGGGACGTCCAGGTGTGCAGGCACGCCCTGGCCTCTGGAGGCTGCGGTCTAGGGTCAGAGGACAGACATTTGTTACACGCACCCATGTTAAGTTCGAAGAGTAACAAGGGCTTTCCAGGTGGGCACGCACAGGGCAGGAGGGCTTGTACCAGAGGCCTTTGTCTGGGACATCAGGACCGGTCGGGGAGGTCAGGGACAGCCTCCTTGAGAAAGCAGTGCTGGAGCTAAGGTCTGGCACAAAGCAGAGGAAGTGGGTTCTGGGCTGAGAGAACAGTCTGTGCAAAGGGACTGTGGCAGGAGGAGCAAGATGAGTAGAGGGGCGGAACCAAGGTTTGGGTAGCCCTGTGGGGCTGGGGGCTGGTCCAGGGCTCACACCTGCAGGACTTGCCTGGCCCGTGGCAAGAGCTTGTCAGCAGCTCTTCTTTCCCTGACCTTCTCCAGGTTAGACTGTCCTGGCACTTCATTTTTAAAAAAGTTTTTTTTTTTTTTAAAGGGCTTTACTGAAATATAATTCACATACCACAAAATTTACCCCTTTAAGGTGTACAATTTAAAGGTCTTAAGTATATTAAGACGGTGATGTGACCAACACCACCATCTAATTTCAGAACATTTCCATCACCGTAAAAAGGCCTATTTAGTCACTCTCCTTTCCCCCCCACCCCCGCCCGCCCCACCACCTCTGGAAACCAGGGATCTGCTTTCTGTTTATACAGATTTGCCTTTTCTGAACACTTCGTAGAAATGAAATCATCACAATACATGGCCTTTCATAACTTTAAACAAATTAAAATTTTTTTTCTTTTACTTTTTTATTTCTTGTAAAGATTTTATTTATTTATTTGAAAGAGAGAGTGAGCACAAGTCGGGGGTGGGAGGGAAGAAGCCTCCCCACCGAGCACGGAGCCCAACGCAGGGCAGGGCTCGATCCCTGGACCCAGAGATCAAGACCTGAGCCAAAGGCAGATGCTTAATGGACTGAGCCAGCCAGGCGCCCCCATTTAGCAAAATCTACTTACTTTTTACAGGGCAAGTTGAAGGTGAAGCATCTTAGCCTTTTGGTATCTTTGTGCGCCAGCTTTCCAGACCTTCCCAGGCCCTGTCCTCTCCCATCCCCAGCTCCCCTGGACGACTGGGAGAATTCCAAACGGTTCCTCATCTTTGCTCGAGTTTTATCCTTGAATTTCCTCACTGCCAGTTCTTTCCTGAAAATTTCAGGGGATGCCCCTGAAGCTCCAGGTCTCTGGGCTCCTCTTCGGAGGGTCCAACTCTGTGGAGCTATGTCCAACCACATGGGCCAGGGGCCAGGTTTGAATCCTGACTTTGGGCACTACTCAGCTGTGTGACCTTGGGCTGGTTATTTGCCATTCTGCACCTCAGTTTCTCCATCTGTAAAATGGACATCATAGCACCTGATGAGCTGAGCCGATTATGTTGGTGTTGCTGCCACCACCACCATCTTTACTGGGAAGAGCTTTGGATCTGGAATCACACGAACAGGGGTCCAGTCCCAGCCACGCCACATGCTAGCCGGGCAGCTGTAGGAAGTCACTGCCTCTCTGGGCCTTCATTTACCGTTCTCTGAACTGGGGCTGATACAGGGTGCTCTGTGGTTAGCGGCTAGCTCAGTCGTCAGACTGGACAGAAAAATGGATGACAAACGATAAAGTGCTGCGCCTCGTGAAGTATCGCTTCTGCATGCTCTGGTCTCCTGTGGGCCTCACTATGGTTTGACCCAGACCGACCCTCCTGCTCTTCTAAATGTTGCTCATCTAAGAAAAGAGATGGACACTCTGCCTCATGCTCATGGTGCCCTATTCCCAGCCTTGTCTAGACCTGCCTTCTGGATGTGGCTGCCTTCCCATGTTACTCTTCCTGAAAGGCAGTGTAGCCCTGGTAGTGGAGTTTGAGGGTCCCATGGGGGTCCCACGGACCCAAGTTTCAATCCGACATCCACCATTTAGTGGTCAGGTGACCTTGAGCAAGTTGCTTAACTAAGGCTTCATCTCTTGGAATCTCGGTTTTTCTTCCTGGAAAGTGGGGATAATAATGGTATCTACCTCACAGAATTGGGGGGTTAAAGTGATGATCTTAGGAGGTCCCCGTGCCCTGCTGGCAAAGCTGACTCAGTAAAGGGGGCTGCCGTTATCCCCGCTGGGACCTAGGCTTCAGGGGGCTGCGAGAGTCTTCGGAGGTGTACCCGCTGATAAATGTCAGATGGAGATATTTGTATTTACTGGGCACCCACCGTGCTCCTTGTGGGGAGCAGTTGGACGACAGGTCCCCAGTCCTCGGGCATCCAGCTGACCTAGGCCACAGAGGCCGCTGGTGGTTGGTCTGGCAACTGACATGTGACTGTGGTTGGTCTGGATGACCCTCCCCAGTGTTGGCAGCAGCAGCCCCGGGCCACATCCTGGTGGCCTCGAGCTCCCCCTCCTTTGTGGATGTCCCTGGAGCAGTGGCCTCCACACCCCCAAGGCTCCTGCCAGTGTTCCAGACTGCACTCCTTGCATTGCCCTTGAACCTCAAGGTAGAACCTCAAAAAATTGTGCTCAGAGGCCACAGACTGGCAGCCAAGATCTAGCCTTCAAAGGTGTCTTGTTTGCCTGCTTTGTTTCTCTTCTTTTAACAATTAAAAACACTGTGATAGAATACACATAACATAAAATTTACCATTGCGGCCGTTTTGAAGTGGTATTAAGTGTATTCACACTGTTGTGCAACCATCACCACCATCCATCCCCAGAACTCTTTTCACCTTGCAAACCTAAAACTGTTCCCATTAAATACCAACTACCCACTCCCCCACCCCTCTCCCCCAGCCCCTGCCACCCACCATTCTACTCTCTGTCTCTGTGAATTTAGCTATTCCCGGTGGTTCATATAAGTGGAATCATAGTATTTGTCTTTTGTGACTGGCTTATTTCACTTACCATGATGCTTTCCAAGTTCATCCATGCTGTTGCAAATGGCAGGATTTCCTTTTTTTTTTTTTTTAAGATTTTATTTATTTGAGAGAGAGAGTATGTGTGTGAGTACAAGGTGGAGGTGAGGAGCAGAGGGAAAGGGAGAAGCAGACTCCCCTGCTGAGCAGGGAGCCCAACACGGGCTTGATCCCAGGACCCCAGGATCATGACCTGAGCCACCCAGGCGCCCCAGGATTTCCTTCCTTTTTAAGGCAGAATAATATTCCATTGTATGGATACACCACACTTTGCTTATCTGTTCATCAGTGGACACTCGGGTTGCTTCCCCATTTTAGCTATTATGAATAATGCTGCTATGACCATGGGTGTGCAGATATCACTTAAAGATATTTTCATTCCTTTTGGGTAAATACCCTGAAGTAGAATTGCTGGATCATATGGTAGTTCTAGTTAAAATCGTTTGAGTAATCTACTGTCCTGTTTTCCATAGCGGGTATACTATTTTACATTCCCACCAGCAGTTTCTCCACATTCCCAACAATATTTGTTATTTTCTGAGGTATTTTTTTTTAATTAATAGCCATCATAATGGGTGTGAAGTGGTATCTCATTGTGGCTTTGATTAGCATCTCCCTAATGACTAGTGATGTTGAGCATCTTTTCCTGTGCTTATTGGCCATGTGTCTGTCTTCCTTGGAGAAATGTCCGTTCAAGTCCTTTGCCCATTCTGAACTGTTTGTTTTTGTTTTTGTTTTTGTGGTTGAGTTGTAGGAGTTCTCTCTGCATTCTGAATATTAACCCCTTATCAGTATGTGATTTGCAGATAGTGTCCCCCATTCCGTGGGTCGCCTTTCTACTCTGTTGATGGTGTCTTTTGATGCACAGAAGGTTTTATTTTGATGAAGTCCAGCTTATCTATTTGGTCTTTTCTTGCCTGTGCTGTTGATATCCCATCCAAGAGAGCACTGCCAAATCCAGGACCGTGAATGTTTTCCTCTGTGTTTTCTTCTAAGAGTTGTATAATTTTAGCTTTTACGTTTAGGTCTTTGATCTTTTTTGAGTGAATTTTGTCTGGGGTGTAAAGCAAGGGTCCAACTTCATTCTTTTCCATGTGAACGTCCAGTTTCCCAGCACCATTTGTTGAAAAGACTGTCCTTTCCCCATTGAATGGTCTTGGCACCCTTGTCAAAAATCAATTGGCCACGTATGTGAAGGCTTATTTCTGGGTTGTCTATTCTATTCCATTGGTCTCTATGTCTGTCTTTATGCCAATACTTCATAATTTTCATTGCTACAGCTTTGTAGTAACTTTTGAAATCAGGAAGTGTGAAACCTCCAACTTTCTCTTCTTTTGCAAGTATGGTTTGGCTATTTGGGGTCCTTTGAGATTTTATATGAATTTTAGGATGGATTTTTCTATTTCTGCAAAAGAATGTCATTGGAATTTTGATGGGGATTGCATTGAGTCCGATGATCACTTTGGGTAGTAGGGACTGACATCTTAACAATGACAATCCATGAACATGGAACGTCTTTTTTTTTTTAAGATTTTTATTTATTTATTTGAGAGAGAGAGAGCACAAGCAGGGGAAGGGACAGAGGGAGAGGGAGAAGCAGGCTCCCCACCGAGCAGGGAGCCCGACATGGGGCCCAATCCCAGAACCCTGGGATCATGACCTGAGCCGAAGGCAGACACTGAGCCACCGAGACACCCGGGGTCTTTTCATTTATCAGTGTCTTCTTTAATTGATTCCAGCAACATTTATAGTTTTCAATGTACAGATCTTTTGCCTCCTTGATTAAGTTTATTCCTATTTTATTCTTCTGATGCTATTGTAAATGGAATTATTTCCTAAATTTCCTTTTTGGATTGTTCATTGTTAGTGTGTAAAAGCACAACTGATTTTTTTTTAAAGATTTTTTAAAAAGGTTTTATTTATTTATTTGACAGGGGGAGAGAGAGAGAGCACACAAGCAGGGGGAGCAGCAGGTAAAGGGAGAGCGAGAAGCAGACTCCCTGCTGAGCAAGGAGCCCCATGTGGGGCTTGGTCCCAGGACCCTGGGATCATGACCTGAGCCGAAGGCAGATGCTTAACCAACTAGGCCACTCAGGCGCCCCCCCGCCTTTTTTAAAGATTTTATTTATTTCAGAGAGGGATCGTGGGGAGAGAAGCAGAGGAGGACAGAGAGGGACAAGCACACTCTGTGCTGAGCACAGAGCCTGACGCAGGGCTCGATCTCACGACCCTGAGATCATGACCTGAGCCGAAACCGAGAGTTGGACACTTAACTGAGCCCGCACAGGCATCCTGAAGAACAGCTGATTTTTACATGTTGATTTTGTATCCTGTGACTCAGCTGAGTTTATTAGTTCTAATTGGCCTGCTTTTTTAGTAATCAGATTAGTTGTCAACTTTTTTTTTTTTTTAAGATTTTATTCATTTATTTGAGAGAGCAAGAGAGATCACAAGCAGAGAGAAGAGGCAGAGGGAGAAGCAGACTCCTCATTGAGCAGGGAGCCCGATGCAGGGTTTGATCCCAGGACCCTGGGACCATGACCTGAGCCGAAGGCAGATGCTTAACCAACTAGGCCACTCAGGCGCCCTAGCTGTCAATTTTTAAACCTGAGTTAAGTTCACATAAAAATCTGGACCTCCTATTTTGTCAGAAAATACTGGAAGACGTGGCATCTCTGGGCTGCCGTTCCCATGTGGCACCCACTGTCTGGAGCTTAGGAGCAGTCCTGCCCTTGGCAGAAGTGAGCGTCCTTCCTCTGACTCCCCCGTGGTGCCCCGGCCTCCAGCACCCCTCCTGCCCCACGCCCTGCCTGACAGCCTCACGCAGAGACTCTGCTCGGCCTGGCCCCTCGTGCATTCAGCGTTCTTTCTACATGCGTTTACTGAGCACCTGCTGCGTACCAGGCGCCCACACAAGAGACAAATATTGCCTTCAGGGACCTTCATGCTAACAATAGAACTCATTAAGTGATTTACGTGTATTATCTTATTTAATCTCACCTAATCCTCCAGACATCCTCCCAGGAGTAGCCTCCTTGTCCGGATGAGGAAAGCAAGAGGCATGGCCATGTGGAGACTTCTCCACGGTTATCCAGGGGGCAGGGTGATGTCTGTATTAGAAAGCTGGAACTGGAGGGTATTATGCTGAGCGAAATAAGTCAATCAGAGAAAGACATGTATCATATGACCTCACTGATATGAGGAATTCTTAATCTCAGGAAACAAACTGAGGGTTGCTGGAGTGGGGGTGGGGTGGGAGGGATGGGGTGACTGGGTGATAGACACTGGGGAGGTTATGTGCTCTGGTAAGCGCTGTGAATTGTGCAAGACTGTTGAATTTTCAGATCTGTATCTCTGAAACAAATAATACATTATATGTTAAAAGAAAAAAGAAGATAGTAGGAAGGGAAAAATGAAGGGGGGAAATCGGAGGTGGAGACAAACCATGAGAGACGATGGACTCTGAGAAACAAACAGGGTTCTAGAGGGGAGGGCGGTAGGGGGATGGGTTAGCCTGGTGATGGGTATTAAGGAGGGCACATTCTGCATGGAGCACTGGGTGTTATGCACAAACAATGAATCATGGAACACTACATCAAAAACTAATGATGTAATGTGTGGTGATTAACATAACATAATAAAAAAATAAACATAGGTAGATAGATGATAGATGATGATAGATGATAGATTAGATAGATGGCAAATATTTGGAAACTTTGGGAGATTTATAAATTATAAATACAAGGGGCGCCTGGGTGGCTCAGTCGTTAAGCGTCTGCCTTCGGCTCAGGTCATGATCCCGGGGTCCTGGGATCGAGCCCCGCATCGGGCTCCCTGCTCAGCGGGAAGCCTGCTTCTCCCTCTCCCACTCCCCCTGCTTGTGTTGCCTCTCTCGCTGTGTCTCTCTCTGTCAAATAAATAAATAAAATCTTAAAAAAAATTATAAATACAAAATAAAATATTTTACTTTTCTAAAAAAAAAGGAAAGAAGAAAGCTGGGCAGTCCAGCCCGAGAACCCATGTGCTCAACTGCCCCTCAGTGGCAGAAGGGCTCGAATGCGCAAACTTGGCATTGGGCAGGGCAGGGTGGATGGGGCCAGATGGGCACCGTCAGTGTTCATGTGGCCACGAGTCAGGTGTCTTGCGAGGGCGCGTGTGTGGGGACAGGATGGGGTGCTTCCCAAGGCTGCCCCTCTGGACTCTGTTTCCTTGGGGTGTTCTGGGTCCCAGCACCTCTTGCCTTTTCAGCTCAGCCACGCCTTGGTCTTGCCATTGGGAGAGCCGTCTTTTCCTCAGAAGATAGCCGGTGACCATGAGCAGGGCCTGGTGGGAGCCAGGGAGGTCGTCAGCAGGTTGTCTGGGCTGATGGGAGCAGACAGCTGAGACCATGGACCTGCGCAGGGCGGCCCCACCCTCTTCGGCGCCTGCCTCTGCTGAGAGATGGGAATGCGGCTTTGGGCCAGACAGGCCCCGGGCCCCCCCCCCCCCACTCCCACTGAGGCCCTCTGCCCCAGGCCCACGACCCAGTTTCTCTGGCTGCCCGGGAGCCTGGGCCGGGGCAGGGATGTTGCACAAACCCAGCCTGGCCCCTTCCTCAGCCCTGGGGTTGACACTGGCAGCCCGCCAGGAGCCTGCTTCTCCTTTGGCCTGGCTCTCCGCCCTTGGGAGTGTGTGCGCTGCTCGTCTTCGGTTACTTCACGTGTTTATTGAGTATCTACTGTGTGCCGGTCGCCTGCTGGGGTCGCCTGCTGGGGCTGGGGCGTCTGAGGGGTAATAGAGAAGGTCCCTCCCCTCCTCGCCTCCAGATGCAAGCGCGCCGCTGACTCAGAGCTGGGGAGGGTGTGTGAAGGGATGCCTACAGGGGCCCTCTCCCCTGGAAGGCCTTGCTCTCCAGTCTGGTTCACCCCCAGCGCCCCACTCTCTGCACTCACCGCTCCCGAAGCAGAGCCGTCTGGGTGGAGGGCAGCCGTCCCGCGCCCGAGCAGCACACATTCTCATTCCCCGGCCCCAAATGGGGCTGGCCTGCCGGGCCACCCTGCGGTGTTGGTGGCCTGTGTCCCCCGCACTGTCCAAGACGAGCCAGGAGATGACTGACACCTCTGACGAAGAGCCTTTTACAGCCTCTTGCTCGACTGCCCACCCACGCCCCCAGCGTTTTGCGGCCCCTTCCTTTTGGGGCACCCCTCAGAGGTTCCAGGCAGAGCCCGGGAGCGTCCAGAGTTCAGACTGTGATGCAAGAAGGGAGCTGGAGCCTGGGCAGCGGGCGGGCATCCTGACCCCCCGAGGGAGCACTGGAAGACCCCGCTTTCGTGCATAGGGCCTGCACGCTGGTGGCATGAGGGACGAGCGAGGTCGGGGCGCACCCACCTCGGCGCTGAGGAAGCGGCCTGTCTGGGGCACCTGCTCAGTGCAAGTGGGTCTTCCCGGGGCGATTTCTGAGGGAAGGAAGCGGGGGGGCAGAGGCACCCCAACCTTTCAAAGGGAGGTAGGCCCACCTATTTCAGGATGGCGGAGTGTGAGAGGAATGCATATTATTTGAGACTTAAAAATTGCCTGGAAGCACAAGGAATTTGTCAGGCATAATTGTACAGTCCAGAGACCTCCGCTTTGTGGTGTTGCATTCACAATTTTGTTTCGGGATTTTTGACTTAGTATGTTGAGGAGTCTTCCTCCAGGTCACTTAAAACTTGTGACAGACACAGCCGGAACCATAGCAGTCTGCGTGAGCACTCGCCGCGACTTACCTAACCATTCCCCTAATGCTGGGTATCGAGGTTACTCCCAAGCTTCACGGCTAAGGAATAACCCGCTGCCTTCTGCGAGCTGTCCCTCGCTCACTGGGCTCGGAGGCCGGAGGAACAGAGCGCTGCTCACGCCAGGCTCTTAACGGAAGGGGACGCTGGAGCGGCGCAGGCCTGGTCTGTCGCTCCATTTCCTCCCCCCATCGGCTGGCTCGGAGGAGCAGAGACCACCCTCTCCCGCCCCGGGAGAGCGAGTGTGCCCCACAGACCTCGGATGACATCCCAGCCATGTAAAATGGGGAGCTGCGACACACCCCAGCATCCCAACATCTGGCCTCTCCTGAAAGATCAGAAGTTTGGAGATGTGGGCCTGCGTGTCCCTGGCCGTGGCTGCCTCCTCCGGGGGGACCTGTGCTGCCCCTCACCTGCCTTACCTGGCTGGCCCGGCCCCTGCAGGCCACAGACTTCGTCAGCTGTCGCTTAGTAATAAGAACCCAGGGCTTCGTGGCCTGCTTGGGTAAAACCCACCTCCTAGCCCCCCACAGAGGGAGTCTGACTCTCACTGGGCCTTCTCAAGGTGAGGTGCAGTCAGGAACGGGCATCACAGAATGTTCTGCAAGAAGACCCCCAAACTTGCACGGAGGAACACTGGTGGTGCCAAAGTCTTCGGCCGCATTTTTGGGTTACTTCCCGAGAGGTTCCCAGAGGGGAGCTGATGCGGAATCAGGGTCTGGGGCCAGCAGGGAGGGCGGCCAGCCGGACGACAGTTCTGGGGGAGGGCCACTGTCCTGGGATGTGTTGGCATCGTGGTGGCTTCCCCTGCCCTGGGCTCTGGCTGAGCCAGGCCACCCCTGCCTCCTGACGGGGTGTGCACCCCCTTCTCTGCTGGCCCCAGCTCTCCAGCAAGGCAGACTGGGAGCTGGGGGTGGGGGTGGGGGGACACAGGTCTGAGATGCGCCCTGGTTGCTGGTAGACCTGTCTGCACAGGCTCACTTGCCAGGAACCCCTTGAATGGAAGAATCTAGGGTCTAGGCAAAGACCGATCTAGGTTTTGCAGCATCGACTTTATACAATTCTTTCAAGGAAAAGAATATAAAATTACAAATACCTAAGTAGACACAGGCCACGGCAAGGACCGGTGCAAGGCAGGGGTCTGAGGGTCGGCCTCCTGAGTCTGGCGTGGGCTCAGAGTGGTGCAGGGGTCACCTCTGCTGTGCTTGCTCCCCACTTTCCCGAGAGCCCAGGCTACCTGGGTCTTGTGGCAGGTGAGGGTGCTGAAGGCTGTTGGCACGGGGCAGGTGTCTCTCACCTGGAGTCCCAGGTGCCCTGATGCTTGAACACAGGGAGGGCAGGGGCGGAGGTGTGGTGGAGGTGAGGAACGAGGCTCACCGTGACCGTGGCTTTGTGCCGGCAGGTGGAAAACCTGAAGGAGAAGCTCATTAGCCAGGCCCAGGAAGTGAGCCGCCTTCGATCAGAGCTGGTGAGGCTCAACACTGACGTCTTAAGGTCGGGGTTGCTGGGGGGGGGGCTGACCTGGCCTTGTGCAGACTGACCCTGCCAGATGGTGTGTGGGACCCCATCTCTCCAGAGCCCTCATGTCCAGCCCAAGTGGGGGCCACATCTTCGCCCAGCAGACTGCAATTCGGCCGGGGAGATGCTCCCCGAATACTTGTCACCACTCACTAGGCCCTCAGAGACCGTGTGACCCCAAAGGGAGAGAGGTTAATTCTCATCTGCTGATGTAAAATAGGAGTGTGAACTCTGTGTATAAATACAACTTTCTTGTTACTTTCACACTCAGGAAAATAGAATGAGAGGGGCGGGTGAAGGCCGTCCCTCCGGCTCCCCTTCTCTCCTCTGTCTTCGCCTTCTGTCCCTCTTGAGCTCCTGCTCTCTTCCCTCCGTTGCCTGCCTTTTGCTTTCCTCTCTCTCCACCTCTCCTCCTCTCTCCCCTGCCCCTTGTCCCCCCTCCGCCTCCCCACTCTTTGCTTCCCAGGTCTGCCCTGGCCACATGCGCCCCCTGTGCCCTGGCTCTCTGCAGGGGGGCACGGACTTGGAGAAGCACCGCGACCTGCTGGTGGTGGAGAATGAGCGGCTGAGGCAGGAGATGCGGCGCTTCGAGGCCGAGGTGCAAGAGCTGCGGGCCAAGGCGGCGGCCCCCTGCGCGGGCTGTGAGCACAGCCAGGTGAGCGGGCCGGCCGGCCCCAGCTGCTCCTGGAGGGCTGGGTCCCGAACAGCAACCCCGGTTCCTCGCGGTGACCCCTGCCTGCTCGTCTGTCCTTCCCTCTGTCTGCTGCACCCTTGTCCCGCCCCCCCCAACCACCTGCAGGAGAGCGCCCAGCTCCGGGACAAGCTGTCGCAACTACAGCTGGAGGTGGCCGAGAACAAGGGCATGCTGTCCGAGCTGAACCTGGAGGTGCAGCAGAAGACCGACCGGCTGGCCGAGGTCGAGCTGAGGCTCAAGGACTGCCTGGCCGAGAAGGCGCAGGAGGAGGAGCGGCTGAGCCGGCGCCTGCGGGACAGCCACGAGACCATCGCCAGCCTGCGGGCCCAGTCGCCGCCCATCAAGGTGAGCCTCCGGCGGTGGCCACGAGCGGGACCCTTGCCCTCTTGGCCCCTGGCGCCCAGGGCGGGGCCGCGCCGAGCAGGGGCCTTGTCTTGGTGAATGAGTGAGGGCAAGTGGTTGGAGGAATTGTCCCAGGTCGGGGCTCAGTCTTGCCCCTCCTCCCCCTTCTTGCTGTCCGGGGCCAGTCACGTAGTAGGCGGGCATCCGGCGCCCGAGGCTTGAGGTGCCCGCACCTGCCGGCCATGGGTGTGGGGCATCGCGAGATTCTGCCCTCATCTTGGCCCTTCTTGTTGGTTCTGTGCCCTGGCTGGGGCTGCAGCCAGGCTCTTGGGCTTACTGAAATGACAGGATTCCCGGAGGCCCTGCAGCGCCCTGGAAAGCCAGGACCTTGAAGCTCCTCCGGTTTTCTTCTGGGCGCTCTGGGTGGGATGTCCCTGAGGGTCCCCTCCTGCAGCCAGCTGCGTCCCCGGGGTCGGGCCGAGGCACCCTCGCACCTCCACGGGCCTGTCCCGCCCGCCCCCCCGCAGTACGTCATCAGGACCGTGGAGGTGGAGTCGTCCAAGGCCAAGCAGGCCCTCAGCGAGTCCCAGGCCCGGAACCAGCACCTGCAGGAGCAGGTGGCCATGCAGAGGCAGGTCCTGAAGGAGATGGAACAGCAGCTGCACAGCTCACACCAGCTGACGGCGCAGCTCCGGGCGCAGGTGCGCAGGCCGCCGGGGGTCGGGGCGCCAGGGGGGCACCGGGGGGGAGCCCGCAGACGCGGCATCAGTACAGGGCAGCGGGTCAGCACACGGTGGGCCCACGGACCTGGGTTCCAGGCCCTTCTCTCCCTGCTGCCTGTGAGACCCGGGCCAGGCTTTGTCTACGTCTCTGTTTCCTCATCTGTAAACGGGTGTGCTCGCAGAACGCACCTCCCGCGCGCGCCCAGGGACATGATCCCGAGTCTCCTCACACAGGGCCCAGCACACACGTTCTCGGAAAGGGGCCCCGGTCACTACTGTAACAAGTGCTTTCCCCTGCTCTCCTGGGGCCTGTGGCTTGTGCACCAGTCATGGGCCAGGACACCAGGCGGGTGCTGGGGCTGATGAAGGAAGGAGCTGCATGGAGCTCACAGACCTTTCCGGGAGCGAGATGGCCATCTGCCCCCTCCCATGTGTGTGTTTGTGCCGACGCGTGGGGGGCGCCGTTCGCTCACGTGCGCGTGTGGGGTAAGGCGCGGGCCTTCTTTCTGGCACCCGCCCCCCTGCCTCCCGAGCCTCACGCTGAGCCTCTGGCCTGGGCCGTCAGATCGCCATGTACGAGTCAGAGCTGGAGCGGGCACATGGGCAGATGCTGGAGGAGATGCAGTCCCTGGAGGAAGACAAGAACCGGGCCATCGAGGAGGCCTTTGCCAGAGCCCAGGTAGAGATGAAGGCTGTGCACGAGAACCTGGCAGGTGAGCCGGCCGGCTGGGCCCTGCCCTCTCCCCCTCCTGCAGCCCCTCCCCCTGTCCACCTTACACCTCTCACGTGCCCCAAGGGGTCCGGACCAACCTGCTGACGCTGCAGCCAGCGCTGCGGACCCTCACCAACGACTACAATGGGCTCAAGCGGCAGGTGCGCGGCTTCCCCCTGCTCCTGCAGGAGGCCCTCAAGAGCGTCAAGGCCGAGGTGAGTGCGGCGCGCGGCCGAGCGGACCGGGGAGGCTCGGAGAGGCCCTGGAGCCCAGGGCTCCATTCCAAAATGCAGTGAAGCCACCAGGCAACAGCTCTCCTCCCCCCACTCACACAGACTGAAAAACAGACTGGTCAGGGGCAGGTATTTCAGTATTTCTCTTATGACTATTTTTTATTTTATTTTTTTAGAGTTGGGGGGAGGAGGGGCAGAGAGAGAATCTAAGCAGGCTCCATGGCCAGCGCAGAGCCCAACACGGGGCTCGATCTCACGACCCTGAGATCATGACCTGAGCCAAAATCAAGTCAGGCGCTTAACCGACTGAGCCACCGAGGAGCCCTTATTATGACTCTTTAAACCAAGCATGCAACATATATCCTTGTATTTTAAACATGCTACATATATTCTTATATCGGTTAGTTTTAATTTTCTTAAGCTGTGCTTATACAGCATGAGAATAGCCAGCCTCTCTGAAGTGCCTCCTACATGCGAAGCCTTTTATAGCTGTCAGCTCCTTGAATTGGTAGCGCGGCCCTGCAGGGTGGAGAGACTGATGTATTTCCGGAATAGAAAATCGTTCTTTTTCTGTAGAAAAATTATGTCAGCAACACATGGACATAGTAGAAAGTTCAAGCCGTGCACAAGGGCATCAGATGAAAAGGAAGGGGACCCTCTCTGCCTCCCTGGCCCGTGCTCCCCAGAGGTGGTGTCTGTCAGGATCGCCCCCCCCCCCCCCGCCACTGGGCGTTCTGAGCTCCTGAAGCCTGTGGGTGTATTTGGGTGCAGAAACATACCCTTCTACCCGACAGAGGGGAACATCTGCATCTGTAGTCTGCATTTTGCTGCTTTCCCCTATGAAGTGTGACTTGGAGATCATTACCGCCCAGGTGCTACCGATCCACAGACCAGATGGTGTCATTCCCATTTTACAGATGAGAAAAATGAGATGTGATGACTGAACTAGTTGCCTTGGGTCCCCCAGCTGCTCAGGGGTAGAGCTGGAATTTGGCTCCGGCTGAATCATATTATAGTCAGGTGCTAGTCCTGGGGAGTGAGGGCGGAGTCCTGGCTGTTTGCATCGTTAGGGCAACCTTGAGCCACTGGCTTAGTCTCTCTGAGGCTCAGTTTATTCCTCTGTGAAATGGGCCTGGCGGCTGTACGTCCCCACGGGGGCTGTTGGAAGGAGCTGACATGTGACAGCACGCATCAAGGACTCAGCCCAGGGCAGGAGCGGGGGTGCAGGCAGCGTGGTAAGCCAGGTTGGCGGAGCCAGCCCCCGACAGCGCTGTGCGCCCCCCTGCCAGATCGGCCAGGCCATCGAGGAGGTCAACAGCCACAACCAGGAGCTCCTGCGCAAGTACCGCCGGGAGCTGCAGCTGCGTAAGAAGTGCCACAATGAGCTCGTACGGCTGAAAGGTAAGGGCTGCGGGGAGGCTGGGGGCGCCCCGGCACGGGGTCCCGACCTGGCTCCGAGCTGATGCTGCCCTTCCCCCCAGCCCAGGGCCACGCCTTGGAGCCTGCACCCTGTCGCCGAGGGGCTACTGTAGCTCCCACTCTCGGTAGATAGGGAAACCCTGGGCCCACAGAAGTCAGGGAACTGGCTGCAACGCGCATGGCTACCAGATGGTCCACCCTGGATGTGGACTTTGTTCGGTCCTACTCTGAAGCCCTCACCCTGGTGCCCGCGGCAGGCCACCCCCAGGCCCCGGGAGGGCCCCAGCGGGGGTAGGGAAGCCCTGGGTGGTGGGGGGCTGAAGACTGCTTGTTCTGACCAAGGGCCTGCTGACGGCACAGAGGGCAAGGGAGGGCTGCTCTTGCCGGTGCTGTTCCAGACATTGAGACACGGCCGTGGGCCCGCAGATGCTCTTGCTGCCCTCACAGTGCTCACTGCAGCTGGGGGAGCAGACGGTGATCTGTAACCACCCGGAGAACCCCGACACTGCCCCTGTTACTGGGATGGGGGAGGGGCTCTAAGAGCCCCTCGGTGTCTGACAGTGGGGGGTGTTGCAGGGCTTCCTGGAGGAGGTGAAGCCGCAGCTGAGGCCTGGATAGTGAGTTGCAGTGTACAGTGAAGGGGAAGGTAGGGGCATGCTGGCTGTCGCGGGGAGTTTATTCTTCATTCTAGGAGCACTGAGATCCCGCGGAAGGGCTTGAAGCAAGGGGATGGCACAGTCTGCGCCCCCAGGCCCCCCAGAGCTGCCTTGTTGCCCATCCCCATTCCATGTGCTGCTCGTCCACCTGCTGTCTGGTTCTCTTTGCCAACTGATTCCCAAGCCCTGTCCGGGCGTCCACGAAGCCCTTTTAGCATGACAGAACAAGTCTCTTGGCTTACTGGGGCCCACGCCCCTCACTGTATAGAGGAAACTGAAGTCCAGAGATACAGAGTGTCCATTTGGTATCCCACCCGGACTGGGGGCAGTGCCTGAGCCCCACAATTGACCCTTCCTCCCTTCCCCAACGTGAAGCTCCCAATCTCAGCCGGTTTGCCCAGGAAGAAAGTGTACTGATACATGAATTCATGATAGTGTGAGTGACTGATAACAGCGTTGTGGGCGGCCTTGCTCAGAAGGCTAGGGCTTCCTGAGCCACCAGGCTGCCCAGGACACCAAAGGACGCCAGTGGGGAGGCAGTCTGATCTTGACCCAGCCTGTACGTACCCTTCTATCCTCCCCACACAATCCAGGGAACATCAGGGTGATTGCTCGTGTCCGGCCAGTCACCAAAGAGGACGGGGAAGGACCCGATGCGACCAATGCTGTGACCTTCGATGCCGACGACGACTCCATCATCCACCTGCTGCACAAAGGAAAGCCTGTATCCTTTGAGCTGGACAAGGTCTTCTCCCCGCGGGCCTCACAGCAGGACGTGAGTGGGGATACGGACAGAGCAGTGGAAGGGGGGGGTTCACACAGGGAGAGATGATGGGGGCATGGACAGAAAGAAATTTTAAGAGTGGGAGAGACAGGATGGAGAAGTTTGGGGTGCTGGAATGCCTCGCTTCTTCCACTGGAGGAGAGGAGAGTGGGAAGCTAAGACAGGCTGAGAAGCCTCTGCAGGGCGGAGATTCAAGGACAGCCTATGGCACCTACGCTGTTCCTCCCACCCTTACAGCCCCACCCACTATTGGGGGCCCCTCCCACCCACGTGCCCATGCCCAGCCACAGGGCTCCTCCCACCCTTACAGACCCGCCCACTATTGGAGGCCCCTCCCGCCCACGTGCCCATGCCCACCCACAGGGCCCACCCACACTTATAGACCCACCCACTATTGGGGCCCCTCCCATCCCTACCGACCCGCCCACTATTGGGGCCCCTCCCACCCACGAGCCCATGCCCACCCGTAGGGCCCCTCCCACCCTTATAGACCCGCCCACTATTGGGGCCCCTCCCACCCACGTGCCCATGCCCTCCCACAGGGCCCCTCCCACCCACGGAGCCCCTCCTACACACACAGCCCCGCCCGCCCACCTGACCCTGGGGGGCGTTGCTGCCCCTGCCGGGAGCACAGGACTCAGTCCGCGGGTCTTCCTAGGATTCCCCCGCTGACCTGCAGAGCCCTCAGCCGCGTTCTTCTCTCCTCTCTGCCAGGGCTGACCGGCCAGGCCTGTCCCGCCTGTCCCTGTTCTTGGCCTCACCTTGGCCCCGTCCTCTGTCTGCTAGCAGGCAGACAGGCTGCAGGAGGCGCCAGACACATGCTGGCCTCCGCCTTCATTTTCCCGAGCTCTCCTTTAGCGTGGGAGAAGCTAGAGGTGGGGTCCCTGAGCTCCAGGGCCGGGCAGCCCTTCCTCAGGCGCTGGCGGGCAGGAGACACTGCCCTGTCGTCCCTTCAGTCTTGGCACTCTGATTGCCCACTGAGGTCTGTTGTAAGTGACCCATTAGGCACAAATTCTTCCACGGTGAGCGGCTTGCCAGTAACAGTACCCGCTGTGCTACTGCTGAAGGAGAGCGCGCTCGGGGGAGGTGGCAGGACCTAGAGCTGGTGGGGGGCCCACGGGGGGCTCGCCATCTCCATCCCACGTCCCCTCCACAGGTGTTCCAGGAGGTGCAAGCCCTGATCACCTCCTGCATCGACGGCTTCAACGTCTGTATCTTCGCCTACGGCCAGACGGGTGCCGGCAAGACGTACACGATGGAGGTGGGTACCCGCTGCAGGGGGCAGGGGTTCCACCGGTGAGGAGCACCCCCTTGCTGCCCTCGTGGCTTCGGGGTTCCGGCGGTACGGGAGCAGAGCTGGTAGTCGTCTGTGTTAGCCCGGAGGCACCAGGCCTGAAGAGGGGCGCCTTGCCCAGGAGGACCTGAGACGGTCCCGGTGGGCATGGGGCGGGGCTCGTGCACTGCCAACAAACTCCGGCATCACAGGGATCCCCGCCTGAGGTCCGAGTCCAGGCCAGACCACCTGTATGTCTCTCGGGATGGGCTTTCATTTTCCCTCCACGCATTTATTGGGCTCCTGCTGTATAGCCGCCCGGTGCTGGGCCCTGGGGTGTTAGGATGAATGAGGGCAGTCTCTGCTGCCAGGGCCAGGGCAGGGCCTCATCTCCCGGCCTGTGGCCAAGCCCCCTCGGTGCGGAGTGGCGGGAGAGGGAGCATTGAGAGGAGGAAGAATCTCAACTGTAGATAAAAATGGAAGGTGGTCCCTGGGGGTGTCTCTGGTTTGTTAGCATTTCCCCAGCTCTTGAGGGGGTGCTGTGGGGTTCTCTGCGAGGGGGTGAGGACAGGTGTCCCATTGTCTGGACAGGGCACCTATTGGGGAGGCTGCCATGGTGGCTCTTTCTTCCCAGTCTGGACCCTGCTGTTGCCCTAGTTCTGGGATTGATGAGACTGGTTAGTGGGGGGCAGGCCAAGCAAGATGGTGGGGGGGAGGGGAGGGGGGAGGGGTGGACTCCTAACTCGGGTGCTCACAGTTGGGGTGACCTCCAGGAGCATCTCTCCTCCAACATTACCTGCCGAGGCCCACGTACACGGGGCGCTGTTCTGGGGGCCGGGCACAGCTGTGACCACAGAGTGTCTGCCCCCCCGAGCCGCCCGCCAGTGGGGAGACCGCAGTGCCCACAACAAATCAGGCTGTGTCCTGTCAGGTGCCAGGGAGGAAACTTAAAGCCGAGTATGAGGAATCAGCCGTGAGGGAGGGATCAGGCCTTTGGAGGGAAGATGAAGCCACCTGCCTGAGGAAGTGACATTGGAGCCAACCATGGGGGCCTGTGGGGAAGAGCATCCCAGGCACGGGGATCAGCAGGGCTGAGGCCACAAGGCCGGAGGCAAGGAGGCTGAGCCACAGAAGTGGAAGGGGGTGAGGGGTGATACATAAGGGGAGGTGACAGCTCAGGTGAGTACTCCAGGTTTCTTTCTAGAAGGGCTGGCCAGCCCATCTGGCGCCACCGCACTGTGGCTCTGCCTGTGCCCCCCTTCCACCACCTGCAGAGCCCAGCTCGTGGCCTCCCTGACACGGGCCACCCTCTGGGTGGCGGCAGGCAGGTCGTAGGTTCCCAGTGCCCCCTCCCAGGGGGCCCCCAGGAGCAGGTATGCGCCTGGCGCTCAGCAGCACATAACCCAGGGCTCTGCTCCAAGTCTCAGGCTAGTCCTGGTAAGGCAGTGCCATGGAAAGGTGGGGGAAACTGAGGTCCAAGAGAGTGACGTTGCTTGCGGCTAGGAGAGGATGTTTGGGGGGCAGACCAGGAGGCAGGTGGAAGCTTTGGGCGGGGCGGCTGCCCTGAGTGGTCGCCAGAGGGGGAGGGGGCCACAGACCCCACACAAGCATCAGCACGGCCCACCCCTTGCGGATTGGAGAGGCGTGGCTCACTGGGGCCTTGCTTTTGCCCCCAGGGGACCCCCGAGAACCCCGGCATCAACCAGCGGGCCCTACAGCTGCTCTTCTCCGAGGTGCAGGAGAAGGCGTCGGCCTGGGAGTACACCATTACGGTCAGCGCGGCCGAGATCTACAACGAGGCCCTCAGGTGGGAGGGCCGTGCGCGGCCATGCGGGAGCAAGTCGGGGCCCTGTGTCCTGCTTCAGCCCGGCGCTGGGTGGTCCCAGGCCCCTGCCCCACCCCGCCGGGCTCGCTCCACCCCGATCAGACCCAGGTGCTCCTTTTCCCTCCAAGTCTACCCGTTCTCCCTGCAGGCTACACCGGGTGCTGAGAAACAAGAGTGGGGATTTGGGGGGCCCTGCCCTCAAGAGCTCAGTGCCCCGTGGGGGCAGGAGTAATGCCACCACGGGACCTTTGGGGAACAGTCTGCCCCTCAGCGGACTGAGTGCAGGGCAGGAGCTAGAGAGGAGAGAGGCTTAGCCCAGTGGTTAAGGAAGGCCTCCTGAAGGTGTGATGGGGTGGGAGAACATTCTAGGTGGAGGGGGTGGGCGGGGTGCAGTGCAAGCAGAGGCAGAAGTGGGAGGAGGGAGTGACCGTGCACCCTGTCCCTGTAGGGACCTGCTGGGGCAGGAGCCCCAGGAGAAGCTGGAGATCCGGCTGTGCCCAGACGGCAGCGGGCAGCTGTACGTGCCGGGGCTGACCGAGTTCCAGGTGCAGAGCGTGGACGACATCAACAAGGTGCAAGGCTGGGGGGTCGGGGGCGGGGGGGCGGCAGGGACGCGCTGGGGAGACCCCGCCCACAAGCCGAGCTGGAGCAGGACGCGTGGGTTTCCGATGCAGCCTCTGCCAGGTCCCCAGGCCTGGGGGACACCCCCTCCCAGGGGTCCTCGGGGATGCCCCCTGCTCCCCACCAGGTGTTTGACACCCCCTCCCAGGGGTCCTGGGGATGGGGTGATTCCAGAGGCCTCCCTGCTCCCCACCAGGTGTTTGAGTTCGGCCACACTAACCGCACGACGGAGTTCACCAACCTGAACGAGCACAGCTCCCGCTCGCACGCCCTGCTCATTGTGACGGTGCGCGGAGTGGACTGCAGCACTGGCCTCCGCACCACGGGTGAGTGAGGCCGTGGGCTGCCGGCCGGAGGACCCCTGGCTCCTGCCCCACCCGGCGGCAGCCTTGACCTGCCTGGCGCCCTCCCCGCAGGGAAGCTGAACCTGGTGGACCTGGCGGGCTCGGAGCGCGTGGGCAAGTCCGGGGCCGAGGGCAGCCGCCTGCGGGAGGCCCAGCACATCAACAGGTCGCTGTCAGCCCTGGGGGATGTCATTGCTGCTCTGCGCTCCCGCCAGGGCCACGTGCCCTTCCGCAACTCCAAGCTCACCTACCTGCTGCAGGACTCGCTCAGCGGGGACAGCAAGACGCTCATGGTGGTGCAGGTGAGGCCCTCCGCTGGGCCAAGCGCACTGGCCGGCAGGGTGCAGGGCTTGGCTGGCACCACGACCGGAGACCCCCTTCGCCTGTGGCTCACGTACCCCGGGCGGTGCGGGGAAGGGACCCTGGTCCTCAGCTGCTCCAAAGTCCATGCGCACGCTGCCCCCTCCAGTTCTGAGGGGGAAGCCCGCTGGCCTGGATGGGGAGTGAGCTCTCGTGTCCCCTAGGTGTCCCCCGTGGAGAAGAACACCAGCGAGACGCTATACTCCCTGAAGTTTGCTGAGAGGGTGCGCTCTGTGGAGCTGGGCCCTGGGTCCCGCAGGGCAGAGCTCGGGTCCTGGTCCAGCCAGGAGCATCTGGAGGTATGGTGACCGCCACAGCTGCATCTTGGGCTGGCACGTCCAGGTCATGGGCAGGAGGGAGGGTCTGGGGTGGGGAACGGCCGAAGGGAGGAGGCCAGAGGGGGAGGAGCCAGAACTTGAACCCAGGAGCCTCTATTTATTTTAACGACTTTATTTGAGAGAGCACGAGCATGGGGCTGGGAAGCGGGAGAAGGAGACTCCGCTGAGCAGGAAGTCTGATGCGGGGCTCGGTCCCAGGACCCTGGGATCATGACCTGAGCTGAAGGCAGACACTTAACCGATTGAGCCACCCAGGAATCCCGGCCAGGAGCCTCTTTAGTCTCAATACTTCTTGGCCTCAGAAATACCCGTGGCCGTCCTCAGCTGGCTGGGGCGGGGGAGCTGCAGGCTGGCACACAGGTGCT
Source organism: Neomonachus schauinslandi (assembly GCF_002201575.2). Classification (NCBI taxonomy): domain Eukaryota; kingdom Metazoa; phylum Chordata; class Mammalia; order Carnivora; family Phocidae; genus Neomonachus; species Neomonachus schauinslandi. Next base: position 32,831,273 of record NC_058418.1, on the reverse strand, counting down.
CAGGAGTAACTCATTCCCTCCTTTACATACATTATCTCAGGTAATCCTTGCAGTAACTGAGGCGGGGCTATCCTCATCATGCCCATTTTGCAGATGAGCAGTTTCAGGAGGCTGGAGAGGGGAACGGGGGGAGGGGAGCACGGTGGAGGTGGGGAGCCAGGGCAGCATGGCCCCCGCCCACCTGCTTGCCCCCTGCCCACAGTGGGAGCCAGCTTGCCAGACCCCACAGCCCTCAGCACGAGCACACTCAGCCCCTGGCTCTGGGACCACCAGCCGCCCAGGCTCAATCCGGAGGAAGCTGCAGCCCTTGGGTGAGCCTTTGGGGAGTGGGCCAGTGTGTGTGTGTGTGGGGGGGGGGGGTGAGCCTCCCCCCACAGGTGGATAGCCACTGGACTGCCCTTGCCTAAATGAACTTTTTGTTTTCCTTTTCAAGTTTGTAAAACTCATGCAGAACCTGTTTTACAACCTTCTCTGGCCCTGGGAAGTAGTTAGGGCAGGCAGCACTAGGCCTATTTTACAGATGGGAAAACCATAGGCCCCTTGGAGAGGGAGTAGTGTGAGGAGGAACCCAGCCCTTGGGGCTCCTAACTTGAGGCCCAGGATGCAATTCTCTGAGGCTGGGCTCAAGCCACACATCTCCCAAAGCAGGCCGGGCACCCCTGCCCTGGGCCTTGGTTTCTGGGGAGGGTGGGGCACAGGGCCCACCCATGTCCCAGGTGAGGAGTGAGCCCAGCCCCCTGTGTGGTCCCACTCACAGAGGGGCCTGGCCAGGGCTGGATCCGAGGAGGCAGGGGCCTTAGGGTCCCGGGGAGTCCTGGCCCCAGGAAAGCCCACCAGTGAGACACCTGTCGCTTTGATTTCAGCCTGACGGCTGGGGCTGCAGAGTCTCCAGGTGAGTGTGGGGCCAGCTCCCCCGCCTGGCCCCCTTGGGTTGCAGGGCTGTGTGGGGAGAGGGCTGCTCAGGGCGGGGACTGTCCTGCTGCCCCTGCTGTCTATGTGCTTCTGCCTGGCTCCCTCCCGTCCGCATACGCCGAGGCTCACGAAGCCTCTCTCCCTCTCCTGCAGGGAAGTCCAGGCCGGTGCCTGTGTGACGGACGTGGCCCCCCTGCCAGCCTGGGGACGGGGGCCTGAGGCCTTGCCGGCCTGCTCCTGCTGTAGCAACAGGAGCCCAGGAGCTGCAGGCCGGAGCGGAGGCAGCCCTTCTGCCTCGTATCTGCTCAGAGATGAGAAAACCTGGTCAGAAGGAAATGGTGTCTCCTGGCAGTGGCTGTGGGTGTAAAAGGCATGGGCTGGAAGGGCAGGGATGGCCCATTCCGCCTGGCAGGCCAGGCCTCTCCCAGCCTCTCCCCAGGCCTGGCCCTGTCTCTAACGGGTGGGCTGAGGAGCCCCCCCCGGAAGGCACAGGGACGGGGCAGCCCTGGCCCCACTCCCCTCCAAGGCAGGCCCCCGTGCTCGGTTTGTATATAGTATTCCTAGGTGTACATAGGAGGCCGGGCTATATTTATGGCTGGCGGGAGGCCAGTGGGCGGGGATTCTGCTGCTCCCCTCGTCAGCCTGCCACCAGGCTCTCTCCTTGCTCACTGGCCTCTTGCCATTTTCCCCCCTCTGAAATCCTATTTAAGAACTTTTGGAAGCTTAGCCATTTTTACTTATTAAAATAAAAACCTTTTTACACAAGTACAGTCTGCAAGACTTGGTCTCCTGAGCCCCTGGTCAGACTGACCCACCCAGCAACACGCTATGCTATAGCTGGGAAACTGGCCTGAGAACCACAGCCCACAGGCCTGGCCTGGCTCCCCCGCCTGCCTTAGGCCCTGGCCTTGCCCGTAGTGAACTGGCTGTAGGTGAGCACCCCCCTCCCCCCAGTGCTACAAGCCCCCCAAGCCCAAGCCCAGGGCCCCCCCCCCCCCCCGCCGGCCCCCCGCCCCACCATGGGGGTTGTGCTGGCCTGCACCTGGTCTCGGCCTTGGCGGGGAATGCGCACAGGGGCTCAGTGGGGCCCTCTCTCCAACTGCGGCAAATCTACCAGCTGCTGCCACAGGAACAGAAGGGATCCGCACTGGCCGATCCTGCGGGGAGGGAAAGCTGGTCAGAGCCCTCACTGGAGGAGAGGGCCGCTGCCCCTGTCCCTGGAGGCCGCCGGGAGGGTGGTGGGCTCCGGCAGCCAAGCCTGCGAGGCTGGGGTCCTGGCACCAGGAAGTATACAGCTGTCGGCTGGCCCTGGAGGCATCCACCGGACAGCTGGGAGTGTGGCTGAGACAGAGGGGATGGGCTGGCGGGGCCCGCCCCTCATCTGTCTCCCTCAGCCACGAAAGGGGGAGTTGCCACCACCTCCCCGCCGCAGTGCCCTGAGCTTGCCCCTTCCTGCAGGCTTGGCACTCCGCTGCCCCCTGCTGGCCACACTGCCTCAGGCCTGGAGGGGTAGCTGTCTGTCTCTGAGGGGCCCAGGCAGGCCGACCTGGGCCAGAGAGCTGCGCGGCCACAGAATGCCCCTCCAGGCAAAGAAACCAGGGAATAGTTACAAATTTACTAAAATTCGCCTTATAAATTACAGCAGCAGCCCCAGGGTGCTCTTTGCTGCCCCAAGAAGCGGGAGTTGGCCAAGCTGGCAGCAGCTGCCAGGGAGAAGTTGTCTGAGAGCTCAGGGCTGTGCAGGTGGCCAGTGGGCCAGAGCCGCCGCCTCCAGGATGGCCACCGGGCTGCAGAGGGGGCCAGGCAGAGGCTCACGGGCCCAGGAGAGCACAGGGAACAGGAACAGGGGCTGAGGCCAGACCCGAGCGCTCCTCAGTCCAAACTGGCCATGAGCAGGTGCAGCTCTCGGAAGGCACTGCCGTGGCGGCCACTCAAACCCGACTTGCTCTTGACGAGGCCACTGATGCTCTTAAGCTGCTTGTAGCAGAGTCGGCACTTGTGTAGCCTGTGGGCACAGAGGTCGGGCACAGGTGCGAGGGCCTTCCCCACCACACTACCCCCCTCCTCCGGGAGGCAGGCCGAGGCCCCGGATGCGCGACCCACCCCGGCCACGCCAAGGCGCAGGGCAGAGCCAGGCCACGGAAGAGCCCCGGCTTCAGCCACCCCAGCCCCTGTCCCCGGCACAACCTCCTCCTCAACAAGCAGGCTGGGCGCCCACACCTGTGTACCCCCACGCCCCAACGCTGGCACACTGTTGGCCCCTCACCTCTCCTCCCGGCTGATGTCCACACCCACAGAGGGGGGCGCCGCCAGGATGTCCGTGATCAGGGGCAGAAACCGCTGCAGGATCAGTTTCAGGGAGGTGCAGCCGGTCTGCACGTAGCTTCAGGGGCGGACGGATGGAGCCACAGACAGAAGGATAAACAGAGAGCAAGGTACACAAAGACAGACATGGTAGGCAGAGGGCAGAGGGCAGAGGGCCGGGGGCAGCACAGGCTCGATTCCACCGTGGCCTCTCCGACTTGGCCGTGGCCGCGGTACCGCACTCTCACAGGGGCGCTGGCCCTGGGGGGCCTTCCCATTGTCCCTGAGGAGCGTCCTGCCCCTTTCCGTCCCCGCCGTGAGGCCAGTATGGCTTCCCCACACATACCTCTCATACTTGCTCTGCAGAAGCTTCTCGATCTGCGGCAAGACGGTGGTGCACAGGTCCAGCTTCCACAGGGAGCTAGGGAGAGGGCCAGGGCCAGGGGCCCTTAGCAGCCGGCTCCGCCCACCGGGCCGGCTCCGCCCCCCGCGACTACTCACGCTTTCTGGTTGACAATGTTCAGGAGGTCCACTACCACCGACAGGTCATTGATGGCCACAGCCGAGTCCACTGACGTCTGTGCAAACAGAGCGCCTGTCAGAGGGGACGGGGACGGCCCGGCCCCTGCCCGCGCGGCGTGACAATGGGCTTTGTTGTGGGCTGTTAACAAGACTGCAGCTACGATGACGAGTGTGAGGCCAGGCCCGTAAAGAGGCGGTCAGTAAATGGCAGCTTGTGATGACGACGATGGCAGAAACGGACACAAAGTCAGCCACTGCGTGGTGACGGGCCACCCAGCCCCACGGCCTGCCCTGGCGCAGCTTTCTTCTGGGGACGGCCCAGAGCCTGGGGGTAAGCGCTTGCCTTGATGTCGCCCGTGGTCCACACGGCCCGCACGGTGTCCAGGTTCTTGTGGCGGCTGGTGAGTACCACGCACATGGTGTCATGGCCTTTGCGGATCTGTGACATGGCGTCCTCGTCGACAAGCTCCGCCTGCTGGGGGATCTTCACGGCCTGTGCCGGACGAGCACTCAGGTGCTGGCGGTAAAGTTCCGCCCTTGCCCCCTGGGCCCCCACCCTGCCCTCAGGCTGGACCCCCACTCACGGGCAGGAAGTCAGAGGCCTTCAGCCCGATGGGCTCGTTCCGGGTGGCGGGGATGATGGTGGGCTCGGCCTTGGGCGCAGGAGTGGAAGTGACAGCCGGGGGCCGGGGCGGGACCTCGAGCTGGTGGGGTCCGGAGCTCAGTGGGGAGCCAGCCCAAGGCCACCCTCTCTGCCCACCCTGGCATGGAGGGCCCCAACCTGGGTTCAGGACTGCGGCCCCTCTCCCAGCCCCACACCGTGCCGCACCTCTCCACCTAGACCTACATTTGGCACCGGGAACTGCGAGTCCGTGGCGGGGTTGGGCTTGGCCGCCTCCTTGGCTGAGACCATGTCTGGAGGCAAAAGGGAAAGATCTCTGGGTCAGGTCAGGCCAGAAGGGACTGGCAGGAAGAAGGCAGGGCTTGTGGTGGGTCTCTGGGGGGGCCCCGGAAACGGGGGGGGGGGGGGGGGGAGATGGAGCAGGAGCCGGTGGGGCAACTGAGGAAGGAGACATCAGCAGTGTGTATGTGGGGGGTGAGGGGTTCGGGGGACTCCTGGGGAGGCCTCCTGGAAGCTGGACCTGTCCCCTCCCTTTCCACCTACTCAACCACCTGGCAGAAAGGTGTCCACCGCATGTGGATGGGACCCAGGGAGCTCCCAGGAGTGGCCATCCCATCACCTCCCTGGGAATGGAGTGTGTGTGGGCAGGGTGGGGAGAGGGCGATGGGAGGGGCTGGCAGTGAGGGGATGGTGAGTGGGAAGCACAGGAAACCCCACCTGGAGGGAGAATAAGATGGCTCCTTTAAGAGAAAGCAGGTGGAAAGGAGAGCCAATCTACAAGGGTGCCCCACCCTGGCTTCTCCAATCATAAGGCAGCAAAACCCAAGCCCCCAGCTAGGGCCTGGCCTCCTGCTCCTGGGCCCCAGGCCCTGCCCTCCTCCCACCCCCTTCCCACCTGCAGCTCTGCCAGCTCCTCCTCCTGTAGGCCCTCCGCGGCCCTCTCTCACCCTGCCCTGCCCTTGCCTCTGCAGCACCGGCCCCTCTGCAGACACAGCCGGGTCGCTGTCTGCCAGCTCTCCGCTCACTAGGGTGCGGGCTCCTGAGGGGAGCACCTACCGCCTTGCTCAGGCTCCAGCACTAGGGCCTAGTGTGGGGCCCGGCGCACAGTTAGGTGCTTCTGGGTGAGCAGAGGGAAAAGGTCTAGTGGGAGAGAGGCTGGAGATGGTGCCAGGGGAGGGCAGGCTCTGCTCCCCGACTCACCATCCTCGGGGGGTGCCGGGAAGGGCTCACTTCTTCGGGGTGGTGTCCGACCTGCAGAGGCAAAGGGGGCTGGGGACTCACATTGGCCCGGACTGGCCTGGGACATGGGGGGGGGCTGGGGGGGAGGGTGGTTCCCAGGTACACGCACAGCTCAGACCCATGACCCTGTTCCCAGTCCCAGAACCCTCAGGCCTGCCCTGCCCATCTACTTGCCCTCGTGGGGCCTTCCTTCGCTCGGTGGGCTGGGGCACTGAGCGGCTCCTGGGCTTCTGCTGGGGCCTCGAGGACCTGGGAACAGAGCCTGGGGCTCACGTGTGAGCTGGGAATCCAGACCCAGAAGCAGAGCTACTCGACACTGTGCCCATAAGGCACCATCTGCCTCCACGCACAGATGGGGATGCCGGGCGGGGTCGGGGGCAGGGGGCGGGCCTCACTGATGCTGTTCTTGGGCTGGAAGATCTCGTTGTACTCCTCGGCGTTCTGGATCTCGGCCCGAGACTCCCGCTCGTCCCGGTCATCCTCACTGCTGGGGCTGCGGCGTTCGCTCTCCGAATTCTGCTTCACCCTGTGGGGCGGCACCAAGCCGACGGGAGGCTGGCCTGGTGAGCCTGGGCCGGGCCCCACAAAGCCTTCCCAGTGCCGGCCCGCCTCCTAGCACCCCACCTCTGAGGCTTGCTGCAGGCTGTGCTGGGCCGCTCATAGATGCGCCGGAGAGGGGCACTGGGGTGGGCCGGCTGCTGTGCCGGGGGCCAGCTGTCCTGCACGGGGTCCTGGGCCACTGTGCCCGTCCTGGTGACCCGCGTCAGGTCCACCACGTAAGAGGAGACGTTGCTCTGTGAGAAGGCCACACCTATCTGCAGGAAGCAACAGAGCTGGGGTATGGGCGGGCAGGACCCCAGCAGGCCTTGGGGGGGGCGCTGGGGGCCCGAGGGGAGGCGGCGGGCGGCCAGGGGAAGGGCAGGGGGTGGCTCTCTCACCAGCTGGTCGTTGCAGACAGCCAGGTCAGCGACCTTGCCCCAGCTGACTAGGACCACGTCAAAGCAGCGCTCAGGCTCCCAGCCGTAGACGCGCAGCGAGTCCTGGCAGCCGCTGTACAGGCAGCAACCATCGGGGTTGAAGAGGACGCTCCTAGGCCAGGCGACAGTGGGCCGTGGGTCCCGAGAGAGCCAGGGAGGCTGTGGGGAGCCCCGGACAGAGGGAGCAGGAGCGGGCATGGGGAAGGCCCACCCACAGCCCACACCCACGTCCAACTGCCCGGCGGGAGGACCCAGACCCACCACCCGGCTGCCTGTGTACCTGACAGGCCCTGGCTCTCCTTCGATGCAGCTCACCACCTGGAACTTCTCCAGATCCCAGAACCGGATGGTCCTGCAAAGGCAGTCAGGCTGTGCTGGGAAGCTGCTGTCCCCGTGGTGGCCTCCACGCCGGCCCATGGCCCGGGAAGCCCACCTCTCTGCAAACGCCTGTCCCCCGGGCTTGGGGCCAGGGGCTGACCCTGCGCAGCAGGCGGAGGGACTTGGCCGGTGGGAGGTGAGCATGGGCTTTGGATCTGGACACGCCATGACAGCCGAGAACACTGGGACTGGGGAAACCAGGATTCAGGAGAGATGGGACCATGGCCCCATCCTGGCTTGGCTGGATATCAGGTCAGTCTACATAGCATCAGGGGGCAGAGAACACCTCGGGACGGACAGACAGAGATGTGAGAGATGGCAGTCACGGGTGACAGGCCTCCTCCTCACCTGTCCGAGCTACCAGAAGCCAGGAGGTACTCATTGGGGTGAAACTCCACCACGTTGACAGGCCCCGTGTGGCCAGGGAACTCGGACATCATCTTGCCAGCAGTCAGATCCCAGAGCTGGGGCAGGGCAGGCGGAAGGTCAGGACCAGGCTCGGGATCTCGGCTGCCCACTCCTCCCTCAACTCCTGCCACTCCCCCCTCTCCCCCCGCCCCCAGCCTGCCCTTGATCTACAAGCCGCCTTCCACCGCAGACCGGCCTGGGATACGCGAACCTGATCAGGCGGGAGGCGAGGACCCGGCCTGAGTGCGCTCAGCAGACCCCAGTCCCCAGTCCCTGGGCCCATGTCAGGCCAGGAGCTACCTTCACCGTGTGGTCATCTGCGGCCGACGCCAGCCACTTCCCATCAGGGCTGAACCGGAGGCACCGCACAGCCTGGCTGTGTCCCTGGGCGGAGGACAGAGCGCTGAGCTCACCCGCGGGCCTGGGCCCGATGCGCTGCCCTCCTCCCCGCCCTGCTCCACCCTGCCCTGGACCAGCAGGTGAGGCAGAAGCCGACGGCCGTGCGCTGGAGAGCTCACAGACGGACACCACCCCACGCAGTCACCATTCCCAGTGCTGCAGGATGCTCTAGGAAATCCCGATTTCCTGCTCAGATAGTCTGGGAAACGACGTATCTTATGCCTCTTTTTGGAGAGTTAGGGGTCTTCACTTAATGTCAAGGATCTAAAAATCACCAGAATTACATATTCATCTCAGTGCTTCCAAAGACATAGGAACAGGAACCCTCTTCACCTAACGACACCAGTTATCTGCCTGTGGAACCAGAGCATGGAGCACAGTTTGGTAAACACCACGCTGGGAGGATTCATGGAAAGCGGGGGATCCACAGCACTCCTGCTCTGTCGAGATTCCTGCTTCTCACTTGGACTCTCGTTTCTCACATTCTCCCCCATGTTGGACGGCAATCCCTGCCAGCCCCGGCCAGGGTCTGGGCACTACCCCAGCGTCCACGCCTACATGCTGCTCACGGAATGATCGCCAAAGGGCTCCTTCCTTACCCTGTATCGGAAGACGCAGCCTTTCCTCCTGATGTCCCAGAGCTGCAGGGAGAAGAGCAGGGGGGCAGAGTCAGGACAGGTCACGACCAAGGTGGGCTTGGGCTGCAGAGGCCTTGCCAAGCCCCGTCCGGGAGCCTGGGTCAAAGGGTGGTATGCGGCCACGAGCAGAAAGGGGTTCCGGGCACCCCAGGTCATTACATCCCAAAATGACAGGCATCTGGAAACTGCTCATGAAAGCTGGGCATTCTGAGCAGAAACATCTGGCGAACTTTTCCACATCCCCCTCCCTCGGAGGCTGTGGACACAGCCACAGTGGGAAGAGGCCCTCCCACAGTGCCAAAAGGCCCGCTCCTCAGGTTGGACGCACAGCCCAGGGCTCACCGCTGGCCCAGTGGGGGACACGGGGCACAGACAGGGTCTCACCTTGATGTTCGTGTCCTGGGAGCCCGAGGCTACGAACTCGCCATACGGGTGGAAGTCCAGGCTGCAGATGTTGGCTTTGTGGCCCATAAGCGTGCGAAGAACTGCCAAGGAAGAGAGCAGAGACAGGGGCGTGAGGGGCAAGCCAGGCACCTGGCAGAGCGGGGGCTGTGGTGGTCCCAGGGCTGTACTTCCATGGTAACTGCACAGAGAACCAAAACAGCAGCGATTTTAGAAACACGGAGACAACTCAACCAGAGTCCTGCCACCCCAACACCTGGCCTTTTGTCCCGAGAGGTGACAGCCATCTGTCATGACCCGAGCCCCCTGTAGCTTGTGCCCCCGGGCTCGTCCCATTGGGCTCTCGCAAGGGCGCTGTTCCTGGACTGCAGAGCTGGAAAACTACTGCACTCAGTTCATGGACAGACAGACAGCTTATGTTCTGCTGGCCATCCCGCCGCGGCTGAGACAGAAGAGGTCCATGCTGGGGGAGAAGCTGCTTGGTTGAAAAGAGAAATCCAGGAAGGCTTTTTGGAGGAGGCTGTATTTGAACAGGATGTCAGTGAGTGGAGGGTGAGGGAGGATATTAGGCAGAGGGAAATGGTGGGCAAAGGCCCCAAGGAGGGCAGTGTGGAGGGCACGCCTGGAGCAGCTGTGCTGAGCACACCAGCCCCCTGTCCAAGGGATCTTGAGGGTAGCTGTGAGGACGAGATGAGGTGCTGTGAGAACCGAGAGAACACACAGAGGACGTGACTGGGGCAAGTCAGCTCCTGCTGCCCTGGGAAACCTCAGCTCCCATCCCGCCAGGTTTTGCTTGCACCTCCGTGGCCAAGCCCAGCCTGGCCCACAAGCAAACCTTGTGTTTCCATCTCAGAGTATTCCCTGGTAACACTCAAGTTTGCCTCTTCTCTCTGGCCTCAAGTGTCTCCCTTTTTAGGAGATTTATAATTCTGCTGTCTGAATGAAACTGATCATCCCATAAGTATAGGGGCCAAGGGTGTGGGAATCCAGCCATCCTTAGGTTTGAGCCAAGGTGAAACAGTTGCCTTGTGAGGCGATGAGCTCTCCACTGGAGGGGGTGTTCAAGCAAACTCCAAATGTAATGCTTTAGGGACAAGAGAGTTGAGCTCCAGGCACTGAGTGATTTAAACTCTACTGTACGAATGTCTCCATCCCTCACGCAGGTCCAGGGCTCTGGAGCCAGACAGAAATGGGAGCAGTCCTGCTCTGCTCCTCGCTTGTTATGTGACCCTGGGCAATCCCTTACCCTCTCTGAGCCTCACAGTGGGTCACGATCAGAGTTAAGCAAGAAAGTAGGATACAAGGTGCTTAGCATGGGCGTGCACACAGTTAAGTGCTCAATGAATACCAGTTAGTTATTCTTGCGGTCATTCCTTTCTGCATGAGAGTTGCTTCCTCCATCTCCCAAAGCGAACCTTCTCCTCTCCTCCAGCCTCAGAGCACCTGTCCTGGTTCTCTGTCTTCTGGCAACAGTGATGACCACTACTCAGTGCCACGGCCATTTGGACGCCTCCCTCGTCCCCAGGACGGCTGCTGAGCACGTCTGGGGTGCGGAGGACGGCCTGAATGACTTCAGCACATTAGCTCCCCACCCCCACAAACAGCACCAGGAGGCGGGCTGATGAAGGCTCAGAGGGTGAAGCAGCCTGCCTCAGGCCGGTCAGCAGGGCCCAGAGCCAGAATTTAAAGCAGGCATCGGAGTCCTGAGAAGCAGGCTTTACCATGTGACCCTTTACCTGAGTCAAGGGAGCTCATCTGTCTAGGGCTCCTAAGACAGAGCCAGGCACACCTAAAGGCAGGAAGAAGTGAGCTTCTCTGGTGGTTCTCTGCCTCCAGGACAAAGTGCACCCCTCTGCCCACACCCCACCACATCCACCCATCCTACTTGGGGCCACTCCGCAGCAGGCACCAGTCCCCTGCCGAGCCGGGACTGAGCCGCCTTTACATTCTTCACAGGGTGTGACAAGGTGCCTGCCACGTCTGTCCAGTAGCTAATTCAACCACACCAAAACCTCAGCCACTCCTCCCCACACTCTGGAGCGGTCATACGCCACCGGGGGCTCACACACGGCTTTGCTGGCCAAGTCCGGGGCCCAGAGGGGGCACACACATGCTGGTCCCTGCTCCAGTCCATGCCCACCTCCCAGCCTAATGCCTTGCATCCCACAGCAAGGCTTCCAAAATCCTGCCTTACCCCGAGAGGATGCGGCAAGTTCCACCCCTGTGTGGGCCAGATTCATGAAACGCAGGCTACCTTCCTGTGGGATGGCTGGGCTGACCCACCCCTGCCCTCTGGCTGCGACGTGGAAGCAGGCAGGACCACATTCTTCCGGCGTGACTTCTGCCCTTGCTCTTCTGTCCCGGGAGGGCCCTTGGAAGGCGTCCTACCTCAGGGCTCAGTCGCAGGATCCAGGAGTTGCTGGCTGGAGGGGCGTCCTGGATCTGCCTGCCCTGTGTGGGAACCTCCATGCCCTCCCAGCTGATAGCTGTTCAACCTCCGCCCAAACCCTCCAGCAACGGGCTGCCTTCAATGCAACCCACGTGATGCTCAGCCAGCCCTTTTAGAAGCCCCCAGGCACCTGAGTGCCCAGCTGCCCCTCATTTTCACTCAAGCTGTGGTGGGTGGGAGTGGAGGTCGGCCTGTGGTCTTAGCTCTTCCCACCAAGGCCGCTGAGGGCAAGTCTCCGTTCTGTCACTGAACCCCTCGAATGGCAGAGCGAACGGCACTGGGATGGGAATCTTGACGCCAGGATTTGCATCCCAGCTTCCACCACCCCAGCCACGGGGTCCTTATCAAGTTCGGGGACCCTCCTTGGGCCCCAGTTTGCCCATGTGTCAAATAAGGGGGCCCTGCCAACCCGGCTCTGCATCAGAATCATCTGGAAGCTTACTAAAAGCCAGATTTGGGGCTTCTGCCATTACTGAATCAGGTTCCCTGGGCATGGGGTCTGCGCCAAGTGTTTGAAACGAGCTCCTTGTAGAGTAGCCAACCCTGAGACTCCAGGGCCCAGGAATCCCACAGGTGTCTGGCTTTCATTCTTTGCCCGCCTCAAGGAACTCCTCACGTTTCCCTTATGAAGTAGTCATGGCTGAGAAAGCGTAGTGCCTCGGCTTCTCTCTTTTGTCCCTTGCTCCTCAGTGAACAGTGAATGGCTGGAGCCGTCCACGGGGGCTCAGATCCAAGCAGAGACGTCCCAGGAAGCAAACTGCCTTCTGGCTGAGCCTTTCTGCTCCCTCACGCGTGGCCTGGCAGCAGGAGGGCGTGCTGGGACGCCGAGCACGTAGCCCCGGTTTGTCACCTCACCGGCTGTCTCACGTGCACCCGTCTCCGGGGGAGGGGGCGGGCAAGCGTCACCCGAGGCCCAGGGGCGCCATCTGTCTTGAGGACACCCGCGCAGCAAGAGCACCGTCCCTGAGCAGAGAGAATCCGGCCACCAGGCATGCGTGGCTGATGCCTGCCGTCCTGCAACGGTGGTAGAGCCCACAGCCCAGGAGAGGCCCGGAGAGACTCGGAGTCTCAGCCAGGCAAGGGGGCTCTCGTTTGGACAAAGCAGCCTCCGCAAACCCCCCACCAGTGCTTCCCTCCCGCCCGGCACGCTGGAAGGTCCAGGCTAGACGCCGGCAAGAAGCAGCCAGCAAACTGGTTTACTTGCGACTCTCAGGGCTGCTCTGCAGTGTTCTGAAAAAAATGTTGAATTAGCTGTCAACATTTAGAAGTGGGGGGGGAGGGGGGCGGATTTCCACTTAAATGTCCAGATTCCCAGCTTCTCTTGAAATATCCGTACGGCTGGCCACACTGGGCCCACACTGCCGTGTGGCCGCACCCGCGGAGGCTGAGAGCCCCCCTTTTCGGGAAGGCGAGACTCCACATGGCCCGGAACCAAAGGCACGAGTTGACACACGGAAAGAACCCGGTCAGGATCTAGCAGAGGACCAAGGGTCATCACCGCAAAACCCCAGGACACTGGGACAAACAGCCTACGAGCTCGCAGAGAGATGGGAGAAGCAGGTCCCACGTGAGGGAGGAGGAGACAGCACGGACCTCCCAACAGCCACCAAACAGGAGCCTAACATGCAACGCAGCTGCACCTTCTAATTCTGAGGGAAAACAATTGCCAATCTAGACTTCTACAGACTCTAAGAAAAAAATAAAGGATGAGGGTAGAATAAAGTCATTTTCAGCCACCAATGGTCTCTAAAACTGTGCCGGTCACACACCCTTTCTCAGCAAGCTATGAAAATGTGCTCCAGCAAAAAAAGAGGCAGAAAACCGAGAAAGATAATGCGGAGTCTGGCACAGCACAGAGACGAGAGAGTTCCCCGAAGCCAAGGCGGCCCCAAGAAGGCGGCTGGGCTGCAGGCCCGGGTGCTCCCCCGCCACTGGGACCCGGGGACAGAGGCTCTGAGAAGAGCCGCCTCAGTTATGGGATGGCTTTGAGCGTAGCTCAAGGAGGCTTACTATTCTGGCAGAGAATCTGGGGTCGAATTAGTAACAGATGTAAAACACAGACAGATGGAAAAAGAACAGCTATTAACTAGAAGAAACACAATCAGCTGTGAGTAACAGCGCTATGGGCCTGGTACCAGAAATACTGACGATGTACACGGAGCAATTAGGAGAACAGAGGGGCAACGCTGGGAGTGACAAGGGTGGGCCAGCAGCTCTAAGGTCTAAGCTCTAAACTTCTTGTTTAAGATTTTATTTTTTTAAGTAATCTCTACACCCAATGTGGGGCTCAAACTCACAATGCCAAGATCAAGAGTCAAATGCTCCTCCGACTGAGCCAGTCAGGCGCCCCTAGGAGAACTACCTTCTTGTCTTGCATGGGAGGAAGGCAGCAAGAGATAGGAATTGCCATAATACCATGCTGCTTAGGAAAGGGAGGTAGCAAGACAGAAGGCTGAGGTGTCTGGAGAATGGGAAGGAATGGGGTGAAGGCTTCTCATTTCCATCGTGATTATTTGTAGAATGGCTGGCATCTGACTTTTTAAACTATGTATAACTTCTATAAAAATGAAAACAAAGCTCAAGGAGACAGAGGATCTGGCCACCTAAGGCCCCATTCCTGCAGGCAATAGTTAGCCAAGGCTAAGAGGCGGCTGCGCCAAGTCAGGGCATAACCCCCCCAGTTCTCCCCCACAGGCCCCCTCACTTGTTTATGTGTCCTGCATGGCCCCTGGTGGCACGTGATATTCTTCCAGGTTCTGAATCTACAGAAACACCCACCCATCCATCCACAATAGTCCATCTGGACCTTTCCTGGTGCCTCCTGGGTTATCAGCACTCAGAGACAGCAACAGTATGTTGCTGCTGCTAGGCTCAAGGGAGTGGGCAGTCACCACACTGTCTGGTCAGAGTGTCCAGGAGGGAAGCACCCAATGTAGTCAGGACAGGCTTCCTGGAGGAAGCAGCTCAATAGCAGAGCCTGAGACAACATGGCCGCAGGCGTGCATGTGGGGAAGGCAAGCACAGATGCCTACTTTTGGCAGCTTCTAGGTCCCAGACGCGGATGGAGCCTGATTGGGAGCCGGCCACGATGAGCTCCTCCGGGGTGTTGAGGCGGACACTCTCCACTGGGGATGTGTGACCCGTCAGGCTCTGTGGAGAGAGGGTAGCAGCTTCAGTGCCTTGCATGGAAAACCCCCCAGCTGCTGCCCCACATCCTGGCTCCCTGGGAAGGGCATCAGCGAGAAGTGGCTCGAGCAGGGAGGCTGTGCTCCATGGAGCTGCATCTAGGCCTTTCTGCGGATGGGCTGGGCAGCTGCTTCTCTTGGTCTCGGCCTCCAAGGTTAAAAGTGGGCCAGACCCCTGTCATGCCCCAACCCCTTCTGACGGCCTACTGTGCCCCTGATGTGGGCATCATTTGCCAAAATGGTCCTGGGCCCCTTGGAGGGGGGGAGCAGCTGACCCTCCAGCCCTGAGTCCAAACCACCGCCCACCTAGGCTCTGCTTCTGTCTCCACTCTGCCCAGCCAAGCCCCTCCGTGGGAGAACCCCGACAGAACTGAGGCCCGGCTCGCAATGGCACACATCTCACCCCTCCGGAATGCCTGGGTCCCTGGTGGCTGTCCCTGGTAGAGGTCCCTGCCACGTTCCTAGGCAGGGAATTGTGGAACCCAGAGAGAGCCTATAGTGACTACTGGAAAAAACTGTCACCCAACTCGGTGCAGGCCAGAGCCGGAGCAGGGCTGAGCCAGGTCCTGGCCCAGCCCGAGAGGCGTGGGAGAGAAGGCCGGAATCTGAAGTCCATGGCATCTGTCACTCCCTGCCCAGCACTGGTCACCCCAAAGCACAGTGGAGACGCCATCATTGTTTGCTAAGACAACATTCTGGGGGGGGGCGGGGAGGGGCGGTAGGGGAAACCGCTCCCCAGCAGAACTGCCCAAAGGCCAGTCACAAGCTGTGACTCCCAGCCATCACCGGCGGGAGTACAAATGGGGATAAACTCCATGGGGGGGGGCAACTGGGCAAAATCGGTCCACATTTAGAAATCCACATCCTCTGCACACCAGCAACTCCACCCCAGGGAGCCTACCCTGCATGCGCTCAAGCGCAAGGCAAGCCAAACAGACCCAAGGTCATTCCCCGCAGGGAATCTTTCTCACAGAAGACCAAAGGCCATATAAATGCCCACCAGAGGAAACTGGTCCGCTAAGCTGCAGTCACTCTCGCAACTGAATACTATTTGGCTATAAAAATGAACAAGGCGACCATCTGAAGATGATAAACACTGATCTCCATGACACTTTAGGTGAAAAAAGGTGGAGAACGGTGTATATAGGATACTGTTTGTATAAACAAAAAAAAAGGGGACGGGGAAGAAAACAGATCTACATATTTGCTCACAGATGTAGAAAATAGTTCTGGAAGGACACAGGGTAATCAGGGGCCGTGGTTGTCCCCAGAGAGGGATGTGGGGGTCAGGGGAGGAAAGAAGACTTCTCACTTCTTACCCCGTGTCCCTTGCACACTGAGCTATATGAGCTCACGTGTGCTCAGAACACACAGAGACCATTAGACGTGGACCATATAGAGGGAACTAGTATATGTCTAAATCAGGGTGAGCAAGAAGTCGCTGGGTCTGCGGCACTCAGAGGCCTGCAGGCTGACCCCCGAGTAAGAAGTGGGACGAGAGCATGGGGTCACTTCGGGCCCGTTTTGGCCAGTGTTTGTTGGCTTGTTTTCCATCTGTATATGTTACTTTGGCATTTTGTGGGGGTGGGACACATTGGAAGCCTGAAAACAAAGTGAAACAAAACAAAGCAATTTCAAGTCTGCTCTTCACCTGGGCCCCAGTTCAGCTGGGACTCAGTCCTTGGCTGCATCTCACAGAATTACTGAGGTGATTAAGTTGCTACTAAAAAAAACAATCCCTTCCCATCCTTTTTTATCTTTATCTTTCGTGGCCAAGAATCAAAAGAATGTTAATACCTTGTGCTGCCAAGGTCATGAAGGCGGAGAGGGCAGGTCCCTATGCTGCTGGAGAGAATGAAAATTGATTTCTGGAGGGCAATTTGGCAATAGTTTTGAAAGCTTTTTAAAAAGTGCACACCCCCAGATAATGCAAGCATCACAGATCTGCTCAAAGATTGAGGGAGATGAGGACGTTCACCTCCGTGGCTGAGCAGAGCCAAAACGCTGGAAATGACTTTTATGCTGGGAACAGGGCGCGTGGTGAAGCTAATTCTGGCTCATCCCTACAATGGAATACCACGAAGCCATTAAAAACCAGGTTGTAGAAGGGTATTTGTTGACATTGGAAAATGCTCGCAAACAATAAAGATTGTTCTCTTCAAAACCCAGGCTACAGGAGAGTTAAGACAGTGTTCCAAAAATGTATTGTTCTACATCCACGTGGTGCACATGGGTAGGTGTCTGCATGCGTCTGTGTACACGCGTGTGCGCGCATATGATCTAGATGGACCAGCACCTAGACGGACACAGACCAAAATACCAACTGTAGTGGTCTTTGGATGATGGGAATAGATAGAATTCACTTTTGTATTTTTTCCTCCTTTAGATTTTCCTGTTTTGGAAGACAGTTTTGGGCAAGGAATTCGTTGTGTGACCAGGGGGAAAGTGCTATTAAAGAACCAGCTCTCTAACCGGCTTCAGCCAGGTGCCCTCAAATCCTTTTTTGTGGAACCAGATAGGGGATGGTTCAAAGTAACCTCCAAGTGCTGCTGACAGGTGGACGGATGGGCCACTGGGTGAGCCTCCATCTCGGGCCCATGGGCTTATTTTAGCTTTCTCACACAGGCTCCCTGGAACTCTGTCCACCACCAGGGGACCTCCAAATACATGAGGGTTGGCCACGGTCCCAGCCATCCTGCGGGCACTGATGCTGTGTTGTGTCCCCCTAGCCTCCCGCTGGGTGCCCTGGGCCTGACAGAGCCTGCAGAGCTGCGTGCTCCCCACCCCCTAACCCCGCCCCGCCCGCAGCCCCCTCCCTGGGCCTCTGCCCTGTTCCCCACCCACCAGCGAGGCTCACCATGATGCAGTTGGGTTTGTTGATGGACCACAGGTTGACACGGCAGTCGTCCCCACCAGTAGCCAGCAGCCGCCCGGAGGCCTTGCCCAGGACCAGCGAGGACACGTTGCTGGCATGGGCGACAATCTCCTCTACACAAGGAAGGACAGGAGGAGAAGGCAGTCAGAGGGCTAGTCGCAGCCTCGGGGAAGAGGGCTGGGCACTGCCCAGCGCAGCCCCTGGTCCTGGCACCCGAAGCCCAGGTGGAAGGGTCTGCCCACTTCAGCTCCCCTTTGGTGCCAGACACCCCGGCACGACCCAGAAGGCTGGCTGCGAGGCCAGGCCTTGCACCCGAGGCAGGAATGACTACTTCCCAACTTCGGGTATTCCTGTCCCACCCTCAGGCCGCAATTTGCTCTTGTCTCTGCACGTCAACTGGTAATATTATTATGCTTACTCTGCTCAGTTTAAAACATTGACTTGCCTTCTGTATTTAGCTCTGTCTACATAAAGACAATTAAGCAATAAAATCCATAAATTAAAGACTGATACGTTCATTATGCTTTTTCTAGAATACAAAACGAAAAACAATTATTATAATGAAATACTGACTCGTGTAACCACCTCAGCATCTCTGCTGCTGCTTGCTATCCACGTAAACCCACTTTGGGGAACACACATTGAGAACCATTCGGGTCCACTCTCGACAAGCTGTCTCCAAGTGAGCTCACCCAGGGCTTCAGCCCGCAGCTTCAGAATCCTGGACGAGGTTCTGGTCTGAGCTCTGCTACTGCAGGCTGTGTGGCCTTGGACCAGTCACTCACCCTCTCTGCGGTAAACGGGGATAATAACAGTGCCTGCCTCACTGAGTTGCTGCGGACCCACCGAGCACATGCTGTAGGCTGTGCTTGGTGTTGTTAGTAAGGCTAAGGCACAGACGGTGGGTGACGGGGACCCCGGCAGGCCCAGGAGGGTGGGCTGCATGAGGGTGGGAGGCAGGAGGCAGCCGACTGAGAGGCCTGGGGAGGAGGGGCAGGAGTGAGGGATGACCAGACAGAGTGGGCGGTGTGGCCACGGTGGGCAGCCGGGAGGGCCCCTGACCCGGGCTGCTGGGGAAGCAGCGGGGAGCAGCCAACATGGACCATGGACGGTCTCGTCAGGGCTCCAGAGAGAAGACATGAGCAAGGAACCAAGAGGCAGCCTGGGCCTCCAAGCCAGGCCCTAAGTGAGTTCCTCCTGGGAACGGGGAGGACAAAACAAAAAGACAGGTCTCCCCGCCCCAGCAAAGGGAAACTCCAAATGTGCCGACACTGACACCGTGAGGCAACTGGGAGCCTGGCTTGACGTGGAGGGAAAGGGCTTGCGGTTGTTCCGCACAAGGCCTCTCCCACGCTCCAGCTCCCGCCTCCGTCCTGCCTGGGGCTCTCTGTGGTACGGGCTTCAGACTGGGAAACAGGGCCCAGAAAGGCTGTTTGTCAGGCAACATGGCTCAGAGGGGTGTCAAAACTGCCAGACCCCAGATGACGCCCCACCTCAGGGCCCGGCCTGGCCAAAGCCAGGGACGGGCAGCACCCAGCCCCAGCAGAGGTGAGAGTCTCCTGCAGGCCCAAACGTCAGTGGGGGCCTCGGGGACGCCATCACTGGACCCAAGGGCGCTGAGACCCTCCCTAGTCCTCATCCCAACTATGGAGCCTTCTGTCCTCTGGACACTGTAGGGACAGATGTCTGGGGTGCTCTGGGGCTTTGGCCATAGACTCTCATCGGTTCAAGAGCTGCTGTTGGGCCCCAGTGGCTGGCCAACTCAGAAAGAGGGCAAACCACCTTCTCTCTGAGCACTCTGTTCCCAAGCCTTGGGCCCTCTCTCCTTCTCTGAAAACACTCCCTGCATGCACTGCCCCCCAGTTGTGACCTACCTATAAGGTCTGGGTGTCTACCCTGGCTCTCACCCTTCCCAGGGAAAGTTCCGGCTGGGCCCCACCTCACCAGGCCTCCTTGGGCACACTGCTACTCCTCTCTGGGCCCCAGGACTACTGCCCCTGAAGACAGCCCTTAATTCATAATATACGTGTTTCCTGGGTGTCTGCTCTAGGCCCAGCACTGGGGAGCCAGTGGGGAAAGACAGCGAGAAGGTTCCTGTGTTCATGCTACAGCCTGATCAGATGGGTCCTGGGACAGGGCATCCAGCTGAAGACCCACAGACGTTGGGGTGAGAAGGATTTGTAGGCTAGGCCCTTCTAGAGGGGCTCAGATCACTCCCCTCTAAGCAGCCTGCCTAGGGTCTCCAGCCTGCCTGAAGCCCCTAGAGGGGCCAGGGACCACGGGAAGAGGGAGGTAGGCCACGGGCACCAGGCAGAGGAGGCCTCGGCAGGGGCATCAGCCCCAGCCCTCCCCCTCTAGCCTGAAGGACAGCATCCCCCAGTGGCCCAGGCCTGGGTACTGAATTCGAGTACAAACAAATACAATTCCTCACAGCATCTCTTGGCAGGCCAGGCTGATGGCTGCAGGCCTGCACCAGCTTCCCAAGCTCACCTGGCACAACCTGGGCCCCACGTCCCAGCCAGAGCTGGGGACACTGCATTTGGTCAGAGGTGCTGAGGATTTGCATCCTCAACGGAAGGTGCAGAGAACCAGGCTTCAATGACTCAAGTTGGCCTAGCACCTTCTGATCCTTGCTGGACTCTATAGGCCCAAGGAGCCAGGGGTCATTTGGCTTTGGGCTCTTCAGATAGCTTATACTCATGGAGACTGCTATGCACGTGAACTTGTCAGCAGGGTCCAACATGCCTGATCATATTACCTCTTGTTTGGACACTTTGATGGCTTGACTTTGCCTTTAAGATAGAGCCAAGGCCTCAGAAAGACTGGGGTCTTGTGGACATATGCCCCCAAAGACCCCAATAGCCTCATTCTTTCCACTGCTGTGTGGCAGCCTATAGACTCCTTTGAGCCCTTCCAACATGCTGAGCTTCCTGCCCCAGGGCCTTTGTATACGCTGTTTAGGCGGCCTATAGCACTCCCCTACGTCACCTGCCAGCATCTAGTTAATTGATTCAAAGCACATGTCCCAGTTTGGAATCAGACAAGGAGAAATGGAGGGGTGTGGCTACCTGATTTCTGCCTCTTGCTCTCCCAGGCTCTGAGCCCCATTGCACAGGGACCTCATCTATTTTGCAACCTGCTCCTCCCCCCGCCCAAACTATCTCCCCAGTGCTTGGTTCTATGCTCAGGAAAGACCAGCTGTTGAGGGAATACATAACACCAATCAATACAAAGCCACCCTGTCCAAAGTGTACCCTCCTTGGGAGCCCATAACAGGGTTCTCTCAGAACCCTAGGGCTAAGAAACAATTTGAAACTACCCAAACCTTTCATTTTATCTGTGAGCACACTGACATCCAGCAAAGGGCTTTGCCCAGGTTCTCACAGTTAGAGTGGAGGAGACTTGCCCAGCTTCTGAAAACTGCTCAGGGACAGGTCATAGCAGAAGGTGACCAGTTTGGGCACACCGAATCTACGCCAAGCAGTTATTATAGGTGGGGTAAGGCAGTTCCCAAAATATGATCCAGGGGACCTTGGGATCCTCAAGATCCTTTCTGAGGGTCCAAGAGAACAAAACTAGTTTCATAATAAAATACCAAGATGGTATTTTGACTTTTACGCTCTTGTTTGCTCACAAGCATACAGGGGGGTTTTCGGGAAGATACAAGGCATGTGATAACACCATCTCTAATGGTATGTTCGACTGTACATTCTTGTGTCTTAAAATGCCTGAGTATTGACTTCTAACATGGAAATATTGATAACTCCCATGAACAAAAACTCGTTGGGGTCCTTAACAATTTTTCGAAGTATAAAGAGGTCCTAAGATCAGAAAGTTTAGAGCTACTAGTGGAGAATAATGTGAGGGTGGGTGGTGCTGGTGCTCAGTGACATTCCAGAGCACTGCCAACATCTCTCAGCCTACCCTCTCACCACCCCAACCCCCCTCCCCAAGATTCCCCCATCTCACGGGGGGAAGCCTGACTCTGTGAGAGGTCTGCAAATGCCAGAACACCTCTCAGCATCTCTCCCCCAGTCCCGCCCATCAGCCTAACTGCACTAAGTGCTTCTCTATGTTCACCACCCCGCGTGGGTCTCACAGCAGCTCCACAATGCAGGTGTGATTAGTTCATTGTAGAGACAGGAAATTGAGCCTCAGAGAGGTTAAGTCACCTGCCCAGTGTCACCCCGCTAAGAAGTGCCAAAGTCATGATTTGCATCCTGGTCTTTCTCACTCCAAGACTGGGAGTCTCCCTCTGTGCCAAGAATAGGAGATAAAGCTGGGGGTTCAGGCCATCCAGCAACAAGCAGCTAATAGGATAAATGGATGAGAAAGGAAAAAAAAAAAATCACTCACGTAACTTCCAGGCCGTCTTGGTGACCACAGGGGTGGCCATCCTTCAGTTGGCTGGCACCTGAAGCTCCACCCACTAATTAGACTGTGCTTTGCTTGTGGGGTGGGGGTGGATCCCCCCCAGACCCGCCAATCAAGTTGGCAGGGAGTTCCCACACATCCAGGCAGAGGGAATGCCTCCTGTCTTAGCCCCGGACAGCCTCGTGGTTTCACAGCAGCCACAGCAACGGCCTGTGTGTGCCGGTCCGGATCCCGGATTATGGAAGGTCAGGCTCGAGCCATGTCAGTTCAGCACTGGGCTGGAACACAAACAGAGGCGATGGCTTGTCAGAAAACACTTGGTGAGAGTTCGGGGAACTCTGGGCTTGCAGAACTAGAGCGCAGCTCCCCACATCACCAAGGCTACTGGAGAGAGAGAGACCCACCAGAGCCAGGAGCTGCACTGCAAGTCGTGTTTGAGAATCTGGAAGGGGGCACCTCAGGTAGGGTGGCTTGGACCACAGGGGAAGAAAGGTCCTCCCAGAGGCCAGGATGATGGGATGGGAGGAGGCTGTTTCAGGAGGCTGGCTGCCCGAAGGGCAGCAGCCGCCGCAGTGGGGCGGGGAAGACCACATGTCTGCAGTTCACAGAGATTTCTGGGAGTAACTGTTTCGTCTGACGCTGTGGGAAGGGGGTGGAGTCAGAAGCAAAGCTTTGGGGCCCAGGAGAGGCACTCCAGAGGCAGGCATTTAAGTCTTCTCTGGGAAGAATGTCAAAGAGGGCCCTGAGGGTCCAATCCCTCC
Source organism: Neomonachus schauinslandi (assembly GCF_002201575.2). Lineage (NCBI taxonomy): Eukaryota > Metazoa > Chordata > Mammalia > Carnivora > Phocidae > Neomonachus > Neomonachus schauinslandi. Next base: position 32,808,828 of record NC_058418.1, on the reverse strand, counting down.
TTTGGCGGCAAGGGAACTACTCGTGGTCCCTGCAATTCCCAAAGACAGTACTGGGAACCATGAGTCAGTATGCCTCCCCAACTCTAAAAGGCCAGCTCATGAAGCCTCTACCCCCTTCTTTCAAGCCTCTTTCCCATGAACGCTCTCTTCTCCGCCCCTTCTCTCCTGGGGTCCCCAGTTCTGCCCCTCTAGTCCTCTGTTCATTCCCCTTCTCCTTGCCGCCTGTGTCCCCCATTCGTGCACATCCTATCTCTTGGGCTCCTTAACTTGACTCCTGCCTCGCCCGACCCGCTTTATTCCCCTTCCTCTTCTGCTATCAGTATCCCCCATTCATTCACTCTCCTGCTTCCGGTGTCCCTATTCATCACTCAGCCTCCTGCAGACCCCCGGCTCCTCTTCCGGCTTCCCTGGTTTTCCCCTCCGGCCCCCACACCCGTCCCGCCCGTCCGGAGGCTGGGGCTGGTCCCTCGGCCTCGCCTGATCCTCCCACTCCTCTCAGCTCGCAGGGCACGGGATCCAACCCTCCCCCCCCCCGCCGCCCCGGAGCCCTCTCCGCCACAGCCCGGCTCGGCCCCGCCTGGCTCGGCCCAGTATTAGGCCCACAGTCCCCCTCGCCTCCTCGCCCCCTCGCCCACTCCACCTGCAGCTGAGGCTCCGGAGGCCGAGGCTCCGCTCCTGGCGCGACCCCCACTTGCCTCCATCCCCTGCCCTGATTGGTCGCTGCTTGACAACCGACCCTCACAACAAAACCTCCGGCTCAGAGCCCCGCCCCCTCACTTCCCTCACCAATCAGCCGCCGCGAGCGCCTCACCTCCAGCCAGGTTTGACCAATCGCAGCAGGCGCTTCTGCCGCTCTTCCTAGGTACTCGCCCCCTTTTCCTGAATTGGACTAATCACGAGGAAGGAGCATTCAAGAGCCGCCCCTCAGCTTCTAATGAACCAATGAGGGCTGCCGTTTCTTTGGTCCCGCCTCTGCCTTAAGCTTTCCCTTTCCTCCCCTTTCCTTCCTCTCCCTCTTAGTTCGCGTTTGAAAACATTGCCAGATGACCTCTCCGATGCCGTCTGTGCCAATCGCTTTAGCAACCGTCCCTATTTAACCAATAAGCGCTCGCCTTATTGGAAAACAATTCCCAGGTAGCCAATGGGAAGGGAACGTCAGGAGCAGCGTGAAGCCGCGGATCTTCCATCTTGGCGTGGGGCAAGGAGGCGACGAGGTATTCGCCCTTTGCTATAGTTCCTACTTCTTCCCTTTAGTCGGGAGGGGTGCTGCAGTGGCCTCAGGACTTTGCCCCTCTTCTTTGGCTCAGACAGGAGACCTACAGGGAGACGGAGACTGATCCCGGGTCCGAGCCGCGAGCGGAGCCCCGGAGCGCTGCACCACGGCTGCGGTGTCGGTGAATGGATGAGTGGGCTGCTCCCTTAAAAGGACCACCAACTAGAAATCCGAGAAAGTCCGGCTTTATTGGACTCGTGGGTAGGGTGGGCTTAGGGAACGGCCGTAACTGGCTGGAGCCTGGGCCCCACACGTGGTTGGGCCGCTCGGGAGCCGCTTAGGAGGGACTGGACCCCACAGGAGGTGCCCAGGGCCTGGTGCCTAAAGACCCCCGAAGCTCCCCGTTTATCCGCCAGCCTATCACTGCAGCTCGGAGCAGCTTGATCTCTCGTATCGCCTCCGACAACTCTAAGAGTAGGAATCCTGTTCCCATTTACGGATAAGGAAACTGAGGCCTGGATTTAAGGCGCTTGTAATAGGCCACACGACCAAAAAGAATGGTGTCGGACTTGAACCCTTGGTGTTAAAGCAAAGTCTGTGGGTTTCTCCACTGAACTGCACTTACTCCCAGAGAGAGGCAGAAGGTCCACCCCTCACGTTGTGCTTTTGGGGAGTGGGTTGAGAGACGTATATGGGCACTATCAAAAGAGAACTAGATTAGCAGAATAAAATCCGATCAACCCTGTCCACTCTGTATTTCCCCCTCAACTTTTTATTGTGAAAAGCTCCACAGAGAAACTTGAAAGAATTCTACGATGATGTATAATAGTTTAATAGTACAGTGCACCTGGTGGATAACCCAACACTTGCTAAGGTTTTCCATATTTGCTTTGCACCCTGTAGGTGTTTTCTTTGAGCAATGTGAAAGTTGTCGACATCAAGACATTTTACCCCTAAATGACACGAAATACTGAGCATGTACCTCTTAAAAATAAGGCCCTTGTCCTACACAACCATTGTATCCCCACACCAAAGAAAACAGAATTCTCTGAAATCCAGTCCAGATTTCCCCAATCATCCCCAAAAGCTATATAAAGTTTTTTTTTCCTAACTCGGAAATAAACAAGATTCACCACACTTGGCTCTTTTAAGCTCATTCTGTTTCAGTCCCTCATTTTTTTTTTTTTTAAATGACATTGATCTTTTGAAGAGATTGATTGGGCCTTTTACCTTGTAGATTGCTCTATGTTATGATTTTTGTCTCACTGTTTCCTGCTAGTGTCATTTACCTTGTTTCTTTCCCTCTGAATTTTTTGCTAAATGGAAGTTAAAGCTTGATTAGGTTCAGGATAAGAATTTTAAAACACTTCATATTGAAGTATAATATACCTACCCCACAGAGCATGTACTGTAAGTGTAAAAGTGAGTTTTCACAAACTGAACATGCTCAGGTCCAGAAGAACATTCCTAGCATCCCAGAAGCCCCCGTTGTGCTCCCTTACACCCCAAGAGAGACAACTATTCTGATGCCATCAATTAATTAATTTGCCTGGTTTTTTTTTTTCTATATAAATGGAATCATGCAGCATGTACTTTTTTGTATCTGGGATCTTTTGATATTGCATATGAGGAACCCGATGTGTTATTCCTTGTGGTTATAGTTCATTCATGTTTTGTAACCTATTACTGATATTTTGGGCTAGATCACTCTTTTTCAGGGAGCTTTCCTGTGCCTTGTAGATGTTTGCAGGATGTTGAGCAGCATGCCCAGCCTCTACACACTAGCTGCCAGTACCACTCTCATACCAGTTGTGACAACCAAATAGGTCTCAAGACCACAATTTATGTCTCCATTCTACTATTGATGGGCATCTGGGTCGTTTCCAGCTTGGTACTAATACTGCTGCTGCCATGAACATTCTAGTACCTGCCTTTTAGTGGATGTATATGTGCATCTTGATTGAGTTGTTCATCATTCTTGGTCACTGAATGGATGGATGAATAAATGGATGGGGGAGGGTGGATGGGTGGGTGGATGGAGCAGAACCTAGGAGGAGAATTGAGCCAAAGTTTAGTTTTACTAGATACAGCCAGTTTTCCAAAGTGGTTGTATAGACTGACCCTTCCACTGGGAAAGCTATTTGAGAGTTCCAGTTGCTTCTCATCCTCCCAACTCTTACTCATTTTATGCATACTAGTGGGTGTGTGGTGGCATTTCATATCCCGGTTGACTAATGAATTTGACCCTTTCATGTGTTTATTGGCAACTTTTTAAGCTAACATTGAGTGCTTTCTACATGCCACTTCCGGTCCTGCCTGCTTTACAAGTCTTATTTAAGACAACAGTGCCATCCCACTTCACAGATGGCTACATAGTGGCTGGTAAGATGCGGAGCTGGGATGCTGTTCTTTGCAGTCTAATGTGGAACTCCCGAGTTCTGGAGCATGCACCTTGGCCTTGCCACTCGCACTCTGTCACCTGGGCCACCCTAGCCACGTTGTTGAGATCTAACCAGTTGTTTGAAGGTGGCCGCGGGACCATCTGCAAAGGTGCCGCAAAGACTCAACATTCCAATGGTGGGAAGGAGAGGGAGCAATTGAGGAAACGGGCCAAGGTGGGTGGGGAAGGGGGGGGGAGTCTCAGGCTATAGACAAAGAAGGGAAGGAGAAGAAGCCTCCGCTGGAACTTGTGAAACATGAGGTACGGACGGCAAATGAAAAGTGTGTTTATACGCAACTAATGAATCGTTGAGCACTACATCAAAAACGAATGATGCGGGCGCCTGGGTGGCTCAGTCGGTTGAGCGACTGCCTTCGGCTCAGGTCATGATCCCGGAGTCCCGGGATCGAGTCCCGCGTCGGGCTCCCTGCTCGGCGGGGAGTCTGCTTCTCCCTCTGACCCTCCCTCCTCTCATGTGCTCTCTCTCTCGTTCTCTCTCTCGCAAATAAATAAATAAAATCTTAAAAAAAAAAAAAACTAATGATGTACCATATGTTGGCTAACTGAACATCATAAAAAAGAAAGAAAGAAAGAAAAGTGTGTTTATTTACAGGAAAGTCCTAAGAAGCAGGAGAGACAGGGCTGCTGGGAGGCGGGGTGGCGGTGAGGTCGGGCACCGGAGGGAAAGGTCATCGCGGGCTGTAGAGCGCACAGGGGCCAGGCCGTGGGGGCGGGTTCTTGCTCTGGCAGCTTCGGCCAAGCATCAAACAAAGACTTTCAGGAACTCCACCAGGCGTGGGTCCTTGTGGAGCTTTTCCTCCAGAGCCAGGTACTTGAGTGGGGCCAGCTCCTTGTGGCTGAAATCAGAGGGAGGAACAGGAGGTGGTGAGGGCTCACAAAGCTCCACCCCAGCCTCCCGAGGGTCCTCTCCCGGCTCCCCGCTCCCCCTCACCGGTTGAGCCGCTGTTCCAGGATGCGGATGCGGAACATGGCCTGAGAGCAGTAACTCAGGTACCAGTCCTCGTCCTCGGCCGTCAAGGTCACCTGGTTCTCCTGGTACCACTGCTGCTTCTTCTGCAGCTCCTGGGTCTCCTGCGGATGCGGACAGGAGAGAGCAGGTGGGGTTGAAGAGGGCTGGCCCTCACCCAGGCTGCCCACCGAAATCCCGCTGGTCCCCGGGCAGCCTCAGGAGGGCTGGCCCCGCCGCCACCACCCACAGAAGCCAGAGCGGCAGAGGCGGGGGCCACAAAATGTCTCACATGGGAGCCAGCGGGGACATGTTTAGAGGGATATCGTGTCCAGGAGGAGCAAGGCTCAAGACAGAGACTGCCTTGTGAACAAGTTTCCAACGTTTTCAGAGCTTGTCTGCAAATGAAGGGCATTACACGCCCCTGGCGCACAGCATAGAGCTTGTTGTGAAGATTAAGTGGGATAATGCATGCAAATCACATGGTATGTAGCAGAAAGAAATGGGACAAAGACTAGGAGTTGTTGTAATGCACCCCCCTTCCATCCACCCACCCATGTCACCCACCCCTCCATCCACCTTTCCACTCAACAAGCAAGAACGAGGAAGGACAACTCCGCCTTTTGGCAACTCTGAGCACTGATAATATTCATCCCCTCACCAGTCCCTCCCAAGTGTTGGGGATGGTGAGCAGACAGCCCCGGGTCCATTTTCTGGATGCGGACCCGGAGGGGGGTCCAGGCCGCACCTTCTCAAAACGGGCCTGGATGAGGTTGGCCTTGTCGATGAGCCGCTGCTTGAAGTCACTGAGGCACTCGTCCTTGACCCGCATGGCCTGCCAGCGCGTCAGCTTCTCTCCCGGCGGGAGCTGGGCCAGGAACGGAGCCAGGTAGTCCAGCTGGGCCTCCACCTGCCGCAAGTGCTCCTCGTGCATCACGCGCTCCTGTGGGCAGTGTTGGCGGAGTCAGGGCGCCAGCGCGGGCTGCAGAAACCCCCAGACCAGCTCCGCAACACGTGACGACCCCCCACGAGGCCTTAAATCCAGATCCCGGAGCCTGGCCCCTCTGGGACTGAGGCATCAGAGGGGACCTCCGTGTTGTCCCTCATAGCCAACTCTGTCTTACGTGTCACATCTCTCTGCCTGAGCCTCAGCGCGTCACTCACGCTCGGCACATGCTTGCGCAATAAATGGTAATAAATGGTGGTTATAGCAATGTTAAATCGAAAGCTGCCAGTAAGCCCCCCGCCTTTTCACCCGGGGCCTTATGGCCTGTGTTGGCAGATAGGGGTCAGTGAGGTTGGAGATGTGGGGCTCAGCCCCCATCCCCCGGAGTCTGAGAACCAGTTATCTAATGCCCTGTCCTGCCTCGCCAACCCCAAACTATTTTTAGAAATCTCTACTTGGTTGGCGTAGGGGATTTAGAAGCTGGCCCTGAAAACCCCAGCTGCGACTTGCAGCCTGAGGGTGTAACCCAGATGTCCTGTGCAGCAGGTGCCCGAGAACCCAGGCTGTGGCCAGAGTCTGCTCGCTGGGGTTATGGGCCCAGGTCTGACCTTGAGGGGAGGCCTAGGTGGAGGTGGGTACAGGATTTTCCTTCTGTCCCCATGCAGTAGAGGCCTCAGCTTGGCCATAGCCCCTGGAGGTGGCAGGGGTGTGGGGGAGACCTGATCTGGATCCTGCATGCTCTCTGGTGTTCATCAGAGAAATGGCCGCTCAGCAAGGATGACCACAAGGATGACCTTGTGGGTGGATGACCACACTGACATCAGGAGCGTCATCCCCTATAAAGGGCTTCCTGGTAGAGTCCCTAATCATCCTCACCACCCTGGAGACCGGGGGGGGGGGGGGGCGGGGTCCAGGAAAAGCCAAGGCCAGGGCCAGGTAGTAAGGCTCACCATGGCCTCCCGATACTCTTTGCTCTTCTCATTGCGTTTGGTGTCATAGATGGAGATGGTCAGGGCATGCACCTCCTCCTCCTCCTCTCGAAGCTTCAGGATCTCCAGCACCTGAATCAGGAAGTGGGGGAGAGCATGGTTAAGACACCCTCCACCCTCGCCACCTCCCACCTGCCCACACTCCCATGGGACCACCTCCAGCTCCGACTCCCAGGCCTGATGTCTGGACAACTTCTCCTCGTTCTTCAGCTTCATCATGGCCTCGTACTGGTAGAGCAGCTTCTTGGTGTGCTCCGTGGGTTCCACCTGGGACGACAACAAGCACAGTGACACAGTGATGGGGTTGCAGCAATGGCTAAGGTGGTAGGCAGACTCTGGAGCCAGACTCCTTGGGTTCAAATCTTCCTCTGCCATTTTCCAGCTGTGTGACAACGAGCAACTAGCTTAACCTCTCTGGGCCTCAGTTTCTTCATCTATAAAAACACAGATAATAAAAGACGACCAACTGGGGGCTCAGAGGGACTAAGGAACGTGGCAGGAGGGGGAGGGTTTAAATGAGGAAAGCCAGCCCCGCAGAGGTGGTAGGACTAGGGCCCTCTCCTACTCCAGTGTTGGTCCCGGGATTTAGGGACGGCTCTGTCCAGGACTGGGGGGGAAGGGACAATAAGGAGTAGTCTTGGCCTGCTGGGTGGTCTTTCTTGGTAGGAAAGGGGAAGATTTTCAGAGGAGCTGCAGAGACGAGGGGCCCCAGATGGGAGCTCATGATTTTTCCAAGGAGCGGAGATGAACTTCCGGGCTGGGAAGCATGCCTTTCCATCCCAGTGTTCCCAAGTGGCGGGGCGGCACAGAGGGCCCCGGGACCTTCTCCTCGCCCACCCCAGACCGCCCTGCCAGGCACAGCCCCCAGACCCACCTCAAAGCTGATACACATGTCCGGCGTCATGATGATCTTGTTGCCCTTGCTGTCCACCTCCGCGCGCCGCAGGAACTCGCGCTTGGAGGCCGTGATGCGGTCGTCCCAGCAGTGGTAGCGCACCTGGATGCGCTCCTCCGGGGTCAGAAACACGCGCTCGGCCACGTCCTCATCCGCGGGCTTCTCGGGGTTGCGCGAGAACCGCTCTGTGATTTTCTGGGAGGCCAGAACATCACAGGATGGGAGGTGGGAAAGGGGATTTCTGTGCGCGCCCCTGAGGGCGGAAGTAAAGGACACTCAGGGACACTGGGCTCCAGGGTCTTTGGGGGAGTTTATGTGGAGCAGCCCTTCCTAGCCAGACAACAGCCTCCCATGGCCCAGCCACCTCAGCCCTGTGTGGGGCTGCATTTCTTCTGTAGCTCTCTCCACAGGAGTCTATTTGCTCACCTCCAGAGATGGGGAGCTCACCACCTCTCCAGGCACGCTGCTTTATCACTAAACATTCCTTACTGCTAGGAAGAGCTCCTTTGGTATACAGGAGCCATTAAACACAGTTGCCAAACCATCCATTTGTAATGATGTAGACAAAAAAGTGCACAATTTAATGTTAAGGAAGTGATACAGGGATTCTACCTTCACACACACACTTCAAATAAGTTAAAGACTCCCCGAACCAAACCTATTAAGACATGATAATATCTGAGAGACACCCTTCTGAGTGTGACTTATTATAATAGTAAGGAAATAACACACTCCTGGCCCAGTGGCGGAGGGCGCAGTCTGACATCAGGCAGCCTCAGGACTGTAAAACAGGACAGGGCCCTTGGGAAAGATGCGGCTCCAGAGTTGGAGCTGTCCCCATCCCAGGGTGACCTTAGCCTGCCGGAGAGAGAGCTCACCACCATTGGCCGGGGGTTTGACTCCGCGCTGTTCAGAGCCAACTTCTTGACCCTGTCCCCGAAATCCACGTGGCGGTAGGAGAGGAAGTCAGTTCGTCCCTGGTAGTACTCTGTCATTGTCTTGGGCGTCTCCTCCCGCTTTATCAGGCCGTCCACACGGGCCGTTTCGTAAAACTCCATGACGCGGTCCATCTCAGGTTGCATGGACTTGTACGAGTGCACTGCGGTGGGAGGCGGGGTCCCTAAAGTCAGCGCAGTGAGACCAGGCACACTGGCCACTGGCTGGAGAACCCGACCCCAGGCCCCAGGAGCAAGGCATTGTCCATGAATGCTCATGGATGAGCAGGAGTTATGTAACCAATACCCCACTGCTGGGTGTTTAGGTTGTTTCTAACCTTTTTGTTATTATAAACAACACCATGGTGAACATCTGCAGCATGCATTTTTAAATTCTTGCCCATTATTTGCTCGGGACAAACTCTCAGCAGTAGCGCTGCTGGTCAAAAAGCGTTTTTTTTTTTTTAAAGATTTTATTTATTTGAAAGAGAGAGAGAGGGAGAGCATGAGTGGGGTGAGGGGCAGAGGGAGAAGCAGACTCTCTGCTGAGCAGGGAACCCAATGTGGGGCTCGATCCCAGGACTCCGGGATCATAACCTGAGCCATCCGGGCTCCCCAAAGTGTACATATTTTAAAGCTATTATTATTTTGCCCAACTGCTTTCCGGAAAAGTTGTGCCAATTTGCTGTCCCATCAGTAGGGACAGGGAGCAGCTCTCTGCTGCTTTGCTCATGCCTTGTGGGACCATTTTTGTCATCTTTGCAACATGAGGCTTGTGAAACGGTCTCTTATTGATTTCCTTCCTTCCTTCCTTCCTTATATTTCAACCACCAAGTGAGATTGATCATTTTTTAAGATATATATTGACACTATGTTTTTCTTTTGTGCATCCTTGGTTAAGGCTGTTGATTCTCTCTCAAGACGTGTCCTTCCCTCACTTCCCCGCCTCTTGGGCTCATGGCCACACCTCTGCCCTCTGCATCGACCTTGTGGGGACATTTGTTGGTTTTGTTACTCAGCATTCTGACCCCTTCAAATGTGGCCCCTACTGTGTGCCAGCCCTAACCACAGAATGGGCATGTGGCCCTGGTTTTTGACTTTCCTGGAGGGACATCTGTCACATTTCCCTGGATTTTCTGCGCTTCCCCTCACCTCCCACACATCTGATTTGCTTAGGCAGGAGGGGCTTTCTGTTTCTGTTGCTTGCCACATCCTGGGCTCCCCGCTGGACTGGCAGTGGGGCCCACTCACCACGCAGAGCCTGGGGATGACCTGGCTTGAAGTAGTCGATATTCAGGCCTGTGCTCTTGTTGATGTGTTTCAGCTCTAGCATGTCCTCCCGGTTCTGGTACCACTCCTTTATCTCCAAAGTCTTGGTACCTGTGGGGCCCGATCGGTGCTTGCTGCAGCCAGGCCGGCTCCCCCAGCCTCCGTCCCCCCCCCTTCCCAGCACACAGAGGCCAGCGGGGCCCACACTCACACCAAGAGACTGGCAGTGACGTGCCCAAGGTCACACAGCGCGCTGGGGAACCCAGCTCTCCTGCCCCCGCAGCCGGGGCTGCCCGCCTTACACTCCAAGTCCTCGTAGGTGGTGAGGCGGCACATGAGGCCGTTGCTGTTGAGATACGGCGCCCACTTCTCCAGCTTCGCCTTCTTGTACTGGATCACCCTCTTCCCATTTGGGCAGCGGGTCTCGAACACTGCAGACACAGAGTGGGCTGGGGTCCCTCCTCCCCAGATGAGGGACCGGAGGGCCGACTGCCCAGCCGCTCCTCCGGTCACTGCGCTAAACTCCTCCGGGCCCCAGGCCCGCTCCAGGGCGGCAGAGGGAGGTGGTCAGCAGGGCAGCTCCTGCCCTGGGGCAGTTCTCAGGTTTGAGCCTGAGCACGGGAGCAGTGCCCGACCACACCACTCACTCACTGCCCGGCTTCTGCCCGGGTAGCTCTCTCTGCCGGAAACACCATCCCCTCCTGCCCTTATTGGGCTGACTTCTGATCCCTCAGAACTTAGCTCCGGCTCCTGCTCCTCCTGGAAGCCCTTCCTGCCCACCTACTCCCAGCCTCCGAAACCGGGGGGCTGGGCCGGGTGCGCCTCCCCTGGTTCCCATGATGCCCTCTCTAGCCCTTCCCACTCTGTTGGAATAGCCTGTGCCCTCCCTGTGGGCCAAGGCACTCCCAGACAGGAGCCTCAATGGCCACTATATGCTGGCATGGAACTCCAGTGTCCCTGCCCTGCTGCTTTCTCGGCCCGCTCCTCACTGGTCCTGACACCTCCACACCCCTGTGCCATCTGGGTACTATGCTGCTGGGCCTCCTCCTTGGGGGGGGGGTGGTGAGGGAAATGACCGTGTCCTGGTCCTCCCTCCTTTATTACCCACACTCCATCACCCAGCTCAGGTTAACCCAGCCCCCTCCTGCACGCCAGACCCGTATCAGGCCCTCAGCCATAGGGCTGAGTACCTGAGGCAGGAAGGAGGTGGAACAGAGTCCCTGCTCAGACCAGGGTGCACCCGGGTGCAACAGAAGGCAGGAGGGGTGGAAATGAGGGGCTGGGGCAGCCTCTGCTGACTCCCCCTGAACTGGTCCTGGGGAGGCGGGGGAATACAAATGCGCAAATACCTTCCGGAGAGATCTCAATCTTCTCCACCCATGAGGACGGCATGTCGAAACTCTTATCCTCATCCTCCTTGCCCTATTGGGAGAGGTGGGGAGGGGGCAGGCTCTTGTCAGGGCTGGGCCTTGGAGTGGAAGCTAGAGGCAGAGCCTCTGTCTTGCTCCCCAGGGCCAAGCCACAGTGGCTGTCAGCTCCCCCAGGGGAGCCAGAGGTCCCGGGTGGTTCTGACCTGGTAGAGAGGAAGAGGAGGTGGTTCAGGAGCCCTCCCTCGACTCACCTGGCTAGGACAGCAATCCCCTGCCCTGTGTGCCCAATCTTCGGTCAGTCAGCATGGGCACCAGGCACAGCCACAGGTCCTTCCTTAAGAAGGAGGCTTCTGGAGTCAGGTGCCCCCAAGCCCCACCCTCCAGGACCCAGCCCATACCAGCTAGGGGTTCTGGGCAAGTAAGTCCCTTAACTGCCCTGAGCCTGTTTCCTACCTGTTAACCAGACCCAGGGGAGGCTTAACGGATAGAATGTATATAAGCCACTTGAGACACTGCCTTGCTACTGTTTTTTTGTTTTTGTTTTACTTTTCGAGCCTTAGTTTGCCCGTCTGTAAAATAAGGCCCTCTTTACACAAATGGTCCTCAAGCTGGGTAACCACAGAAACCTCAAAGAGTTTTTCCCAATTTAAAACTCTTCCACAAACATTGCTCACAACTGGAGGCCAGCAGGGGGCGCCTGTGCCCAGAGATTTACTGCCAGGGAGGCTCTCCGGTTTCCAGAAATGAGGATGCTGTATCAAGCTCCTCACAGCAAGGTCTCATTTTATCCCCAAGCTGTCCGGAGGATAGAGAACAGAGTCACTGTTCAGAACCCACCCTTGGGAGCCAGTCAGATCTCCGGTTCAAGCCCTAGCTCTGCCACTCACTGGCCATTGACCTTTGGGTAAGTTACTTCCCCCCTCTGTAAGTCTTCCCATCTGTAAAACGGGATGATGATAATCATAAACAATAACACTAACACCCCCCCTCACCAGGTGGTTGTAAAGATTTGGACAAGTTAATTCAGGCTAAGCTCCTGCTAATTCAGGTTAAGTGCCTACCAGGCTGAATTTTGTCCACCCAATCATGTCCTGAGCCACAAGACCGCAGAAGGTAACTACATTTGGAGATAGGATCTTTCAAGAGGTAGTTAAGTTAAAATGAGGTCATTAGGGTAGGCCATAATCCAATGTGACTGGTGTCCTTGCTTAAAGAGGAGATGAAGACAGACATACAGAAAGATCACGTGAAGAAACAGAGACAGCCATCTACAAGCTAAGGAGAGGTGCCTCAGAAGAAGCCAGCACGCTGACACCTTGATCTTGGACCTCCAGCCTCCAGAACTATGAGAAAATTAATTTCTGTTGTTTAAGCCCCTCAGTGTGTGGTACTTGGTTAAGGCAAACTCTAGCCACCTGATAGCCCTAGTCCTGTTACTGTGGATATAATTGATCCCATTCGCCCCCCCACCCATTTTACATACAGATGATGTATGATGAAGCTCTCCATGATTGGGAAGTTTGCCCAAGATGTCACAGCCAAGAGCTAAGGCCTCTGGGCCCCTGACCCCCAGGCACAGGTCCTCGAGGGGACCTCCTGGAAGGGCTCCTGACTAGGAGATGGGAGAAGGATGCTGATGCCATGGGGAAGGCCCCAGACCAATGAAGGGCTGAGAGGAGAGACAAGAAAAGCCTGGAAGCATGTGAGGGGGATCATGGTGGCTATGCAGGAAGGCCTGGAAGTGAGCCCAGGGCTTGTGGTCAAGGTCTTATCACCCCTATTGCTGGGGACATGCCCTTTACAGAAACAGGGCAACCATCAACCAGGGTGGACTCTATGTGGGCCAGGAGACCCAGATGCAAGTCCCAGCCCTTCCCTACCCCACTGGGGGGTCCTGGGCAGGTCAGTGGACCTGTCTGGGTCTTAGTTTGCCCATCTATATAAAATGAGAGCATGGTCTAGGCCCCTCTGCTTTGGGGAATCTATAATCAGTCTCTCTGGCCCATCCCCCCATCCCCCAATACACATACACAGGGTGGGAAACTGGTCAGGTTGGCCTGAAACGAGACAGGGTATGAAGCCCCATCCCACCGCCCGGCCCCAAGCCGCTGAGACCCACCAGATTCTCTACATCTTCATCATCATTCATCCCGTCCTCCTCGTCTTCAGCCACAGACAGGTGGGCCTTATCAGTCCCCAGGAGCAGGTACTCCCACCTCACAGGGTCTCCCAGGTCAAAGACCAAGTCCTGATGGGGGAAGGACCAGCTGAGTGTGCCCCACAGCCAGCACACCCCCTCCTGTTCCACAGGGAACAGCTGCACCCAGAGTAGAGGAGGGACCCGGGCTTGGGTCTCAGAGGAGCAGAATGTCGGCTCCCGGCAGCCTCCGAGAGCGCACGCCCACCTCCTCATTTCAACAGGGAAACTGAGGCCCACCCCATCATCCAGACTCCCCATGAAGAAATCCCGCTGTTGGTCTCCGTGAGACTTGACAACTCTCTGGCCTGGGATAGGCCTGGGTGTGGAGGTTATCCTGCACGGTCAGGGGAGCGTCCCAAGCAGTGTTCAGAGCAGATGGAAGCCAGCAGGATTTTACGGGACAGGGAAATGGAGGGTTTGAAAAAGGGCCGCCTCACGGTTTTTACCCGTGCCGGGGAGGAGGGAACTAGGCAGGCACACGAGGAATTGCATGGAGGCAGCAGGTGGGAATTTCTCTTCGGTGGGGTGGGGCTCCCACCTGCTTTTCATCCAGCCTACCTGAACTCAGGTGTACGGCTCAATGAATTTCCGTAAATTGGACACATCCTGCTTGCCTGCACCCAGATCAAGAAATAACACATTGCCCACATTCCAGAAAGCCCTCTTGTGTCCAGTTATGACTCTCCCCCAAACGTGTGCATGTATTTCTAATTTATGTTAAGTGGCACTGAGTTTTATATATATATGTATACACACAGACACACGCATATACGTATGTGTATATGCATATATATATTTATGGGAATTCATTGAAATGTACACTTAGGATGAGTGCACTTTTCTGCATGTATGTTGCACTTCAATACATTGTTTTTTTAAAAAATCATTCATACAAACTAACAATCCACATTTTAGAAGGCTACACACAGCAAAAGAGAGACACTAATCATATTAGAATCGTTATGTATGGACAAAGGAGTGGGCTAGGGGGCTCAGCTATGGGGAAATTCTGGAACTCTGTGGCAGCCAGCTCGCCCCCCAGGGGACCCCCCCCCACCCCCATCCCAGGACTGCCTGTCTCTCCCGCCCCGCCCCCGGCCCAGTACCTTGCAGCCGTGCCAGCAGTCCTGCATGTTGATCCAGTAGTTCTTCTGGTTCCAGAGGCTCTCAATGCCCAGGAAGTGGTCATCCCGGGTGCTGTAGCTGCGCCCCGTGAATGGGTCGATGAAAAAGCTCTCAGGCACCTCACGCTTCCCCGACAGCACCAGGACCCAGGCGTGTACCCGTAGGCCATGCAGGGGGTCGATCTTTGCTTTCTCCACCTCCTGCACAGGAAAGGTGGGTGACCATGGGCCGATGGGTGGGAAGGGGGTGCCAGGGGCCCAAACATCTCCCCAGGGCTGGGGAACCAGCAGGAGAGCTGAGTTCTGGTCCAGGGTGCAGGTTTGGCTGGCTGCATGACCTTGAGGACATCACCCCACTTCTGAGCCTGTCTTCTTATAGATACAGTGGGAGAGTCTGAGTTTATCTGTAGTTTACAAACTGGGCCTTTTGGAGCCCTAGAGTATCTGGGATTTACTGGCTTTCTGCGTTGCCATTCTGGATGAGATTTCATCCAAAGGAAGGTAGGGGGCACTGTGTGGCTTCCTTGTCTGCTTCCCTCTGGAAGAAGGGTGACTGTATCATGTTCATTATTACATCCACAGAGCCTGGACGAGAGGAGATGCTCAGCAAATACTACATGGAAGGAAAGGAAAGGGAGGGAGGGAGGAAAAGAGTGGGAGAGGGGGAGAGATGAGAGTATGGATGGATGAAATGAGAGCCGGGAGAATGGATGGGAGGACGCAGAACAAGGATGGATGGATGGGAGGACGCAGAGCTGGGAGGATGGATGGGGAGTGTTTGCAGGTAGGTCTTTAGGGAAAGAGTCTGGAACCAGAAGAATATCAGAGCCCAGCATAGAACGAATGGGCGGCCTCACGCAACAGAGCTCTCTGATATTAGAAATCCATCGCAGAAGCTGGCTGACCACCAATGAGAGATCCCCACATTGCTGGGCAGAGATGGGGATGGCAGGGTATGGAGGAGGGGATTTGACCTGGGGTCCACGAACACATCCCCTCCCCGACCTGTGTCGGTTCTCAGTCGCTAGCCGCCTCTCCTGGAGAGCTGAGCACAGGGGCTGAGGATGTGGACCCACCAGGAGGCGCTGTTCCTCCTCCTTCCGCCGCTTCTCCTCCTCCACTTTGATCTCCTGCTGCTTCTTCATCTCCTGCTCCTGCTCAAACCTGCTGCTCAGGTCTCTGGGCGGTTTAATGGCGTACTTCTTAGGTGGTACCTTTTCTTCCTCCTGGACCACCTGTCACCCAACGAGAGAAAAAGGATCAGCTGCCCTGCATCGCCCGCCCCTCGGACCAGGAGGTCACAGCTGCTCTGGAGCAACCCCCCCCCGCCCACAGGCTTTCTGGCCCTAAATGCAGGAGTCTCAGCTCCCATGTCCCTAACTTCAGGCCCTTCTGTAGAATGGGATGGGACCAGTAAGAACCTTCTCCCCAGGCTTGTTCTGAGAAGCAAAGACAGGAACACGCCCATGTGAGGTGCCAGGCACAGCAGAGATTGGGAGATGTGATTTGCTCCCCTTCGTTGCCCACGGCCC
The DNA here is from genome assembly GCF_002201575.2 of Neomonachus schauinslandi. NCBI lineage: Eukaryota > Metazoa > Chordata > Mammalia > Carnivora > Phocidae > Neomonachus > Neomonachus schauinslandi. The sequence continues at coordinate 32,792,948 of NC_058418.1, read as the reverse complement.
TTACAGACTACGATCTGGATCCGACCTGGAAAGTGGGCGAACTGTCGGGAGTTGGATTTCCCAGATTCTGTCATTGGAGGGTTTCACATGCTGACTTAGAGTTTGCTGGGCTAGGAAGGAGAAGAAAGCCTGTGTGCATGTGTGCGTGTGTGCATGTGCGTACGAACGTGTGCTGGGTGGCAAGAAAAGTGCTCAGGGCAGAACATCGCAGAGGCTGCAGATGTCATGGGGGCCTGTGACAGTGAGGAGGGGAAAATGGTGAATCTCTGCAGCTTAGAGTCAGCCAGGGGGGGCCTCAGCCCCTGGGCCTCCATCGACCAGCCAGGCAGCTTTGGCCACGTTGTCCCATCTCTCTGTCAATCTCTATATACTCGTCTACAAAATAGGAGTGATAATGCCCACCACACAGCGCTACTGGGAGGAGCAACCAAGTCAATGGACACAAAAGTGGTTTATAGACCCGAAAGTTCTCGGCATCTAGTGGCTATTATATCATTTGAGTTATTAAAATTTTGGCTGATGTAAGAGGCCCATGTGTGAGCTTACAGGACTGTGCAGCCAAACACAATGAGGTTTTGTTCCATCTTCCTGGGGCAGGCGGACCTGAGGGAGCAAGACTCGCACCTGGTGCCTCCCTCCACTGGAGCACCTGCGCCAGGGCCCCCGTGGTGCTCACCCACGTGTGACACAGGTGCACTTGCAACCTGCTGGATGCCGCAGGCCCCTGGGTCCTCTGCCCTGAGATGCAGACACCCCCGGGGGCTTGACTCTGATCACAGAGTCCTGGAGTCAGTCCAGTCCACAAACAGCATTTTTGTCTGTACTGTGGCTATTTCTCAAATGCAAAAAGTTGCTTTTTGATTCCTAAAATTAAATTAAGAGTGTTTCTTGGAGCACCTGGATGGCTCAGATGGTTAAGCGTCTGCCTTCGGCTCAGGTCATGATCTCCAGGTCCTGGGATCAAGCCCCCCTCAGGAGGGAGTCTGCTTCTCCTTCTCCCTCTGCCTCTTCCCCTGCTTATGCATGCTCTCTCTCTCTCAAATGAATAAATAAAATCTTAAAAAAAAAAAAAGTCTTTCCTGTGTCCACAGCAGCCTCTGGCCATTTGGGGGCTGTCGGTCAGCAGAGAGAAAAACACGACCCGCACCTGCTGGAGGGTTGGTGATAATTTTTTGCTGTTAAAAAGGGGCCTTTTGAGGGGGTGCCTGGGTAGGTTAAGCATCCAACTCTTGTTTTTGGCTCAGGTCATGATCTCAGGGTCTTGAGATTGAGCCTCGCATCAGACTCCGTGCTCAGTGGGGAGTCCGCTTGGGATTCTCTCTCTCCCTCTGCCCCTCTCCCCACCCCCACTCTCTCTCAGATAAATAAATAAATCTTTTTAAAAGTGAGGGGGGCTTTTAAATTGAGGGGGTGGAGGGAAAAAAGAGCAAACAAAAATGTCTGTCCATCTGTCTGGTTTTTCCTTACATGAAAGCGGCTGCGTGGATTTTTATCCCACGAGTCGGGTAAATCTGATAGAAGTAAGACAAGCCATGCAGCACTCACAGCATTCACCCCTTGGGGAACGGTAGCTGAAAGTGAGGTACGACAAGGGAAGGGGGGACCGCGGTTTGGAGAGCTGGGCTGTGTGTGCCTAGGTGCCGGGGACAGACTCACCAGGGCAGCCTGCAGCTGCTCGGTGCGTGGCCGGGCAGGGCCAGGAGCCGAGGGGACGCACTGCGTTAATGGGACAGGAGTTGGGACAACGGACCTGAGGGAGCAAGACTCCCACCTGGTGCCTCCCTCCAGCAGAGCACCTGCGCCCTCCCAGGGCAGCATGAGCCCTGCGTACCTCCTTGTGCTTCATGGTGAGCGGGCACACGTCCCGCGTCAGGTCCATTTGGCACAGGTCCTGCGACCCGTAGCCGTTGACGCAGTAGGCATCGTAGCCGGCGCCGAGGAGCAGGGAGCAGAGCAGCGTGCTGAAGTCGAAGCAGTTCCCCTTCTGGTGCGTGAGCACCGTGGTCGGGGAGTACAGGTACGAGGGCTGGCCGCAGACGGCTGGTCAGTTCGGCCAGCCCCGTGGCCCCCACCCGCCCTCCCCACCGGCCAGCAGCTGGGCATTAGGGCCAGTGCGCAGGCTGGACGCCCCATCCCTCCCCGGGCTCCCCTGCTTTGTCAGGTTGGGGAGCCTGCTAAGAATGGGAGGGGAGCCACGACCCGTGTGTAGAAAATACATTCCACATTTGCCTGTAATTTTAAGCGGCCGTGGACCTCCTGATGGGAAAGACCCTCTGGATGATGGAAGCTTCTCGTCTAATGCTCTCTGATTGGTCATTTAATGGTTTTTATTCCAAAGTCCTCCTCACCTTCTCTTCTGATCCTTTCCTTCTCTTCCCTTTTCTCAGTTCTCCACTGTGTACCTATCCCTTTCTCCCTTGCTCCCTCCATTCTCAGTTGGGAAACAGACTGAGCTGGACAGAAGCCCAAAGATGGGGCCGGGGGTCACAGGCAGCAGGGCCCTCCCCCTCTCTCCTTTCCCCATCTCCTGAAGTCTTGAAAGGAAGACTCTGAAGGCAGAAGGAAGCAAAGGAGGCAAAGAGGTAGGAGCCAGGAGACCAGGCTTGCTGTGTGACCTCAGGCAAGTGGCCATCCCTCTCTGGGCCCATTTTCCCACTCCCCACCCCGGTGGGAGGGTGAGCTCTGAGGGACTCAGACCAGATAGACTATGGGCTTTGGCCTGAGCCTCACTGAGCTCCCTTCTCCCTACCTCCTGGCTTCTCATCCTAAGCCTCAAGGGCCTAAGGATGCAACCTGGGGTGGCACTTACCGGCTGAAGGGGGTCAGGCAGGGGCACCATGGAGAGGAAGTCTGAGACAAACTGGGCACAGCTGTCCCAGTTGTAGAGCTCGGGGTAGGGCATCAGCGTGGGCCGGATGGTTGTGCTCACGAACTTCTGCAAGGGGAGAGATCACAGGCCCCAGAGAGGGCATTCTACCTGGGGGAGGCCGGCGCTCCCTGGAAGCCAGAGCCCTGGGTGGGGAGGGAGTGGAGAAGGCTCTCTAGGCCTCTCTGGGCCTCAGGCTCCACTCAGTGCCTCAGGAGTTGGAGAAAGGGTTCCCCCAACACCCCTCCAGCTTATTCATATTCTTATTCATATAGAATGAGCTTGCACCCCACTGAGCGCTGCCGGACCAGGCACCACCTCCTCACACCCCAACGGCCCTGTATTTCAGGCCCACTGGCAGGTGGGGAAACTGAGGCTCTGGGAGGTGAGCTGACTTGCTCAGGTTCACAGGCAATAGCAGCGCTGGTCTGTCTGGCTCTTGACCGCCACCCAGGGTGGGAGAGCTAGAGCTACCAGGGCCCTCGAGGGGCTTCTGTCCCCCCGGGCCCCGTGGTCTGGGGTCCCAAACGGCACCTCCAGGGTCTCCCTGTAGATGTGAGGAAGGCCTGCCAGCAGGGGATCTGCCATGGCCCCACCCGGGCAGGCTGGCTGATTGCAGCAGCGGAAACGCATGCGGGATTACCGGCTCAAGAGAAGGGGGGAGCAGGGACCTGTATGGTCGCTGAATTTCACATGCTGGCAGCTCATACAAATGTTCAACATCACCACGTGGACCAAGTAAAACAGCCTGTGAGTCCCCGTCAGCCTGTGGGCGGCTGTTTTGCAAATCTTGCTTTTATCCTCTGCCATTCCATCTACTGATGGAGAAACTGAGGCCCGGAGAGACTCAGGACGTGCCTGGGTCACAGGGCTGGAAGGAAGGAGGCCAGGGCTCAGGTCCTGGTCCATTTCATCTTATTTCTCTGCTCTTCCCGGGACAGAGCTGGTGTCGGGGGTTGGAAACTGCGCCAGGGTCCAGCCGCCCCTTAGTTGGGCGTGGGGTCTCCAGGCCACCACCAGCCCCCCGGAGTGATTCACATCGAGCCTGCTGGGGCCCACTGGCATTTGAGTTTATGCTGTCCCCAGATATAAGCTCTGACCCACGAGCTTTGGCCCTCCGCCCTCCGCCCTCCAGCCCCTGCCCGCCCCTCCACAACCCTGCCTTACGGGCACTTCGCACTCGTTCAGCGGGTGCAGGAAGAGGGGCACGCGGTCCGGGCACAGGTGGCTGTACTGACGGGCGAAATTGTCTGCCACCTGCAGCAAATGCTCCTCCTTGAGCGTGTTGCTTTGGTAGGAGAGGGGGAGCTTGGAGATGTCGAAAGTGTCCTTGGTAATGATCCTGTGCCCACAAGAGGGGAGGCATGAGCCCGGGTGAGGCTAGGCCTGGCCCACGGGGAGCCAACCATCCACCCACCGTAGCTGGCTGTATCCCTTCCTCCTGTACTCCTCACAACTGCCCAGGAGGGATATCACTATTATCATGTGCCCTTTTAAATAGAGAAGGGAACAGAGGCCCAGAGAGGCTGAGTGACTTGCCAGGCGTCACACAGCTCCTGAGGGGCAGAGAGGGGACTCGGCCCAGGCGGACAGAAAGCAGAGCCCTCACTCGAATCTGCTTCCCACTACATCCGGTCCTGCCTCCCAACCCTGGCGCCGCTATTCTGTCTGGCTCTTCTTTTGCCCGGCCCTGGTCTGACCCTCGCCAGGGCTGCCCGGCCCGGGGCCCCCCACCCCCACCCCCGACACGCACGAGGGCTGCTCTGGGATGACGATCTCAATCTCTGACAGCTTCTTCTCCAGGTCTCTGAGCATCTCCTGCGTCATGGGCGGTTCCTCCCTCCGCATCTCCACGGGCCTCATCATCTTCTCGCCCCTCTCGGCTGCCTCTTCCCGCTCGGCCTCCTCCTCCTCCTCCACTTTCTCCTTCAGGACCTCCATCCCGGCACGTCCCTGGCTGTCTCGAGACAGAGTCCCCGTGGGAAGGATAAATGCACTCAGAATGGGCCCCTTCTGCCACCAAGACCACCTGTGTGTCTGGGAGGTGGTTTAGAGGGGGGAAGTGAGCCCCTCTGAAACTCTCCTTCCATCAGGCAGAAAGTCTTGCTTGGTGCCAAGCACGTCTGTAACACCTTTCTGACATTTGCAGATCTCCTGCTAAGACAAAGACAGAGCAGGCGGCCGGTTGAAAGCTATGGTCAGGGCTGGAGCAGGTGGCCCAAACTTACCAACACTGCTTTATTTATTTTATTCATTCAACAGTATTTTCTCTTTATGGCAAGTGACGCTAATGCGGTAGGGATTAGAGAAAAAAGGAAGGAAAGAGAGGTAACATCACCAAACTTGGAGCTGAGACATGGAGAAGGCAAGGGCAGGCTGTCACCAGGCACCTGGACAAGGGGCAGGTGTGTCGGGGGGGTGACGTAGCCTGTCAGGCCAAGCCCTGTGTTGGCCCACAGGATGGAGGTCACAGAGAATGGCTTGGTGTGGGAAGAAACCCACACACATTTGGTGACCAGAAGTGTCAGGGCTGAAGTAAAGGAGATAAGACACTGAATTGGGTTCTTCCATTACAGACTCTAAGAGGCAGTCACTGCTTCGGTACCCACTTTGCAGATGAGAAAACTGAGAGCTAGAGAGGTTAAGTGCAGTGCCTAAGGTCTCAGAGCTAGTAAGTAGCAGGTCTGGGGTTTGAGCCCATATATTTATGGCTCTAGAAACCACACACTTCAGGGCCTACTGACATAGGGAAGCCCTACAAGGGGTGGGGGGGAGGGGAGAGGTAAGTAAAGAAGGATGTGGGGAGAAGGCCAAGGTGTCTCTGGGCAGCAGGGGGTTACAGCTGTGACAGGCACTGAGACGGGCCCCGAGCCCAAGGTCACAGAACACCTTTATCAGAGGTGGAGCTGGGCCAGAACCTGCCACACGTATTCCCCACACCCGGCTGCCCTGTCCGCTACAGCCCAGTTTGGGGAGGGCAGACCCTGCCCAGAGACCCTCCCCACCCCACAGGCCCTTTTCTGCACCCCTCCTTAGCAGCAATCCCTCCCACACACACATACACACCCCTTCCTCAGAAAGATCAGGGCTGGAAACCCCCAGTCAGAAAAAAAACCCCTTCCCACCTCCACCCTACTTCTTACCCTGCCACCAGCTACGTCAGGTCCTCTGCTCCCTCCTCACCCCTCTGAGGACAGCCAGTGCCATCTGTTAGCCCATCTCCACGGCAACAGCTTTCGAAGCAGAGGGCGGGTTCTGGGAGAGGAGGCTTCTGGGAAATGTAGTCTTCTGTCACTGTCCAGGTCTGGGCCCAGCAGACCATCTGTGGTAGGTCCCTCGGCAAGTGACAGGCTGGAGGCAGTTTGTGCCCGCTTGCAAGAGCTGATTGTTAAAATTTCAGAAATGTCTGCGAGCCAGTTGACAAACTGCCATGATCACTCATTAAATTATAAAAAACATAAATAAAAGATGATGTTAAAAGCAAAGTTAATTAAAACTCATCACTTTTTAATTATTTGACTATTTTACCAGCGTATATGTTCTTGAAGTTTCTTCTGACTACTGTATCTATATAGTGGAAATGTTATATAATGGCGAGCTACTCTGAATTTCTTCCCAGCTTCTCTTCAGTGATGTCATGTCGATAACTTAAAATTAGCAAATGTTGGGATGCCTGGGTGGCTCAGTTCGTTGGGGGTCCGACTCTTGATCTCAGGGTTGTGAGTTCAGGCCCCACGTTGGGCTCCACGCTAGGCATAGAGCCTACTTAAAAAATAAAATAAAATAGGCAAATGTTATAGACCAGGGATTTTCCCCCCACTGAGCCCATTGTTAAGCACTTACCAGGACATGCCTCGGCCTCTGCCCCATGCATTGTCCATGTGGCCTTTATGAAGACGGATGGAAACCAGTGTGGGTCCTAGCGTGTCTGCTTATCATGGTGGAGCCTTGTGTTCTCCTCCAGGCTGGGCCTCTGATTTCGTTTATAATTCACAAGACAGGGAAAACTTACCCAGAAGGTTAGTGGCCCATGGAAATTAATCTTTCAAATTCAGAAGAAAAAATGAATAAACTAATGATAAGTATATAATTATGAGTCCACCCTGGGTTATAATTCATCATTGTACCAATGCAGCCAAAAAAATATATTTTTACTTTTTTGTTACTGGGGGAAAGGGCCCATGAATGTCGTAAAGCAGCCCTGTGGGGCGTGGTGGGAGGGGGAGTCTGGAGAAACACTATCCTGACAAGGTTGGACAGTTGCTGCTACTTGGGGGAGACATAGCAATCACCTCAATTCTCAAGAGTAAATAATGATTTTACATTCTGGCCAGAATATTACTCAGTCATGAAAAATACAGTATGAAGCCTAAATTAAACTGAGGGAAAGGTCACGGGGCAGTGTGTCCTACGATTACTTCTGGGGATTTCCCTTGGGATGAGGGTGAACAAGGAGGAGGGAAAGGTAAACAGGTGGTGTGTCAGGCTGATCTTATTTCTTCTGTATATTTATTTATTCCCTTTTATCCCTATACCCAATCCCATTCTCTGACCTTCATAGGCACCCATTCTGATCCATTTTTTTCTCCAAAATGAGCACTATTTTGCATGCTGCTGTTTTTAACTCGTGTACATGATATTGTGTTAATACTGCCTCTGTTTCTTTTATTTTCACTAAGAACTGTGTTTTTAGATCCATCCATGTTGCTGTGTGTCCACAGTAGGGATCCACTCTATTCTCCCAATGATGGACCCCACCCCCAACCCCCTTTGCCACCAACGCCTTCTTTTCCACTGCAGATAATGCCACACATGTCATCGGCCATGTCCCTTTTAGACCTGTAAGAGTGTTCCTCTGGGAGGGGCTCCTGGGTGGCTCACTCGTTAAGCGTTTGCCTTTGGCTCAGGTCATGGTCCCAGGGTCCTGGAATCGAGCCCTGTATCGGGCTCCCTGCTCAACAGGTAGCCTGCTTCTCCCTCTCCCACTCCCACTGCTTATGTTCCCTCTCTTGCTCTCTCGCTCTCTCTCTCTCTGTCAAATAAATAAATAAAATCTTTAAAAAAAAATGTTCCTCTGGGGTAAAGAACCAGGAGCGGATTGCTAAGTGAGTGGCAGCACCCCATTTTTCTCCAGGCCATGAAAGCTACACTCTACCCAACTTCCACAAGCCCTGAGAGAGCCTAATACCCTCGCCCCCCCACCCAGCAGTTGACATTATCCAGCTTCCTATCCTGCCCTTTGCCAGTTTCATACAATGAAGATACAGTGAGGTCCCCCTGCCATCTTAAAGTGCAACTCTGTGATTGCTGATGATTTTAAATGTGTCTTCATGGGCTAGCTTGTTACATTTAGATAGTTCATTCTCTGAAATTGCCATTTAAAACCTCAGCCCGTTTTTCTCTATTAGGGAAGTACCCCTGTTTTGATTTGCAGGCCTTCCAGAGGTTAATCACTGGTTTCAGATGTTGCAAATACCTTCCCCCATTCTGTCCCATGCCTGCTAACATTGCCTATGGTGTCTTCCATGGAACAGAAAACTTTAATTTTGATGTAGTTAAATGTACCAGCTTTTGGTCTGATGTTTTGTGCTTGTGATTTTTTGTTTGAGAAGTCTTTCCTTGTCCTTAGGTCACAAAAATATTTTACTACATTAACTTTATTGTTTTGCCATTCTATCGAGAACCTTTACTCTGCCTGGAACCCGTCTCTGGATGAGGAGTTAGGTAGGGATCCTGTTTTATTTTTCTTCATATAATAAGCCAGTTTTCCACCATCATCATCAGACTATCTGTCCCTTATTGCTGATGCCACTATCGTTGTGCCATAAGACCCCCGGTGTGCATAACTCTGCCTCTGAGCCCTTTGTTCTGTTCCACTGGTCTTCTTGCCTATCCCTGCTCAGACCCCATGTCGGATTTACCACTATGGCCTCATAATATCTTTATATCTGCAGGTCAAGTCTTCTTTCTATTCCTTTCATTAAGGTTGACTTAGCTGTTTGAGGCCGATATGCCTCCGTTCGAAAGTTAAAGCGCATTTTGGGGAAATCTAAAAAAAAAAAACATCATTTGAAATCTTTATTGGAACTGCATTGTAGTCATAGGTTAATTTGTGAAGAATTGTTGTCTTTTGATATTAAGTTATCCACCCGGGAGCACAGAGCCAGTAAGTCCTCTTATTTCCTGTACATTTGTTATAACGTAATGAAAAATACAAGGAATGAAGAAGGTGGGGCGGAGCGGGAAGAACCAGGCGGGGAGGCATGGCGGGGGGTCCTCCTTTCAGATGACCACGGTAGTCTGGAGCAAAGCTGTGGCTCAGTCAGTTTCACGCTGGGCCGGGGGTCCAGACACCAGGCAGCGCTCCCGGCCAGGATCTCCTGGAAGCCTTCATCCATTCTGTGGGGCGGTTACTGCTATGTCTGCTTTCTGGGCTCAGTAGGTGAGGAATTGGCCCAATGCAAGTTGCAGAGGAAGAACGTGGTCCAGACGGGCCGACCTCAGAGTTCGTGCCTTTAGGCTGGTGCTGCCCACCTCTTAGATTGCTGCTATGGTCATGCGGTGCTAGTGGAACTCCATCCATCCGCACTGGGCCTTGGGGTGCTTTTTTGCCAGAGCTCCACCTGGCCTTAGCACGTGCTCAGCTTGGCACTCGGAGCCACTTATAGGGTGACCCCAGGTAATGAGGGACCCCAGCCCCTCTGCCCCTGCCTGGTCCTGGGCTAAACAGCCAGTGGAAATGGACACATCCCCACCATTAACCACATCTCCCCATCTTCCCTCTCCATCAGCACCAGGAAACCCAGGCCATTCAGCCGTTGTGGTCTTGTGCCTCTGCATCCAACTGGGAAAGCCGGAGTGCAGCGTTTCCCTGCAGACTCAGGGAGTGGGGCTGAGGCAATAATTCTAGAACCCAGGAAATGCTCTGGGAGGAAGCATGGGCAGCCCAGGGAAGCCCAGCTCTGCAGCAGCCTCGCGTGCAGAGTCGCCTTGGGCAAGTTGCTGGACCTCTCTGGGCCTCCATTTCCTCCTCCCACACAGGGCCGGCCCACTTGGCAGGGCTGTAGAAGGAATCTGGAAGGGAGCTTTAACCCTTCATACCCCTCCCATGTTACAGGTCTCAAAGGTTCATGGTTCACACAAAGGTGCCGCCTACTCTTTCTTTAAGCCATGGGGGTCTCTAATACCAGGCTCTTCACTTGTGTCACCTCACTTAATGTTCTCAGGTCGAGGCAAGAACTTGATGATCCCCATTTTATGGACGGAGCCACTGAGACTCAGAGAGGGTGAGGAGACATGCCCAGCATCTCACAGCCCCTAAGTAGCAGAGTCAGGACTTGAACCCAGGCCTCTCAGACACAGAAGCAGCTGTGGACCACACAGGTTTGTGTTCAAAAACTCTGAGACTTTGGGGTAAGGGAGCCCAGCCCTCCAGCATGAGAAATAGATGTCTGTAAAAGTAAGTCCCCAAACCCACCAAGCTTGTCCACAAAACCTGATATAATGTGGCTCCACTTTTGCAATTGTCCACACCCTAGAATTTCTCTTCGACTTGCATAAAGCAGGGGCCTCTGCCTTCCTGTCTTGCATCCGTTTGCTGGGTGGGAGGAGGGAGAAGAGAGGGCATTCACTCGGCACAGGCATCGGGGAGCAGGAGGAGAGCTGGAAGCCCAGGGGCTGTCGGGGACGGTCTCATAATAGTGGCTTCTCCCCTCTAGCAGGTGCTTGACTTCGGCAAAGCACACTGGCAAGGACAGGGGTAAGTAGGGAAGGTGAGATGGCCCCAGTGGTGGGGAACTTAAGGCTAGAGGTGGGGCATGATCGTGTGGGGCGGGGCCAGCCAGGGGGCTGCTGTCTTTCCTTCCCCTCCGCTCTTTTTTTCTTTCTTTGTGTTGGTTTTTTTTTTCTTTCCCCCCCCCCCCCCCCCCTTATCTCTGCCTCTTCTGTTTCCTACTGAGGAAACCAGCACGATGTTGTGAAACGGAGGCCCAGCCGCAAGAGGTGACACATAGCCGCCAGGTCTGGCCTGAGACACTACCCTGGCTCAGAACCCTGCCCAGCCGATGCTAAACTCACTCCTCCAGCTATTTAGCCAACAGGTGTGTTTACTCGGGGCCTGAACCGTGCCAGGCTCGGGCTAGGCTGAACTGGTGAGTGAGGCCGTCGTGCCTCCTTGACTGGAGCTCAGATCCCGGGGAGCGGGGGGGGGGGGGCCCCGGGGGGAAGCCCGCCCTCTCCGCTGCGCCCCTGCCCTGCCCCTCGGCCCTTGCGTGTGCAGAGCTCTGGAACATTTGCCCTCCAGCCCACGGCGACGGTGACGGCAGATGAGAGGTCGGGCCACACATGCGGCCGTCAGAGTGGGGAGGGGGCTGCTAGTCCCCACTACTGAAGAAGTGGCATTCTCTGAAATTCTGTGTCCCGGGACAGCCGGAGTGTTGGCAGGCTCCTGAACGGTGGGGGCTCACGCGTGAAGACAGGCCCAAAGCTCTAGTCCACAGCTGCCCCAGTGCCTGAGGGGATGAGGGCAGGCAGCCAGAGGGTGGGGGTGTGGGAGGGCAGTGGCCAGAGGGAGGAAGGGGAGAGGCTGGGCTCCTTCAAGGGGCAGCGCTAGCAACAGACTCCACGGGTACTGAGACCAGAAGGTGGCCAATGGCAGACATGAGCTGCTTTGCTATGAAGGCAGGAGGTGGGGGTGGGGAAAGGGGCGGTTCTGGCAGGGGTCTTCTGGTGGGGGTAGGGGTGGGGCGGGGGCACCGCTCTGCACTGGCAGGGCTCTTAGGGGTTTCAGAACCTTAGACTCTTGCTCTCCTGGATTTGTAGACTTTAGCACCCATCCAAGTATCTGGATGGAACCTTCGAGGCCCGGCGGTCCAGCCTGGTCCCCATCTCCTTCCTCCCCAGCCACACTGTACAAACACGGAAACTGAAGCCCAGAGGGAGACGGGGAGCAGCCTGAGGTCACACGGGGAGTCAGAGCTGAGTCCGGAATGTGCGGCCGGCTCCCAGCCTGACCCCACAGAGGCCTCCTATTCGTGAGACGTGGTGTGGACCTGGTTGACTTGGCCCGTGCCAGAAGAGGAGGCTCCGGCGCTCCGGCTGGGGAAATAGAGCGTGGTGAACCAGCAGAAGATGAAGACACCTGTTGGGAAGGAGAGGGTTATTACGGGATGCACGCCAGCAGGGAGAAGCGGGAAGGTGGCAGGTAGAAAAATTATAGTAAGCACAGAAATCGATAGAAAAGTCAAAATGCCGTGTGGGCTTAAAAGGAATTTACAACTCAAACTTGAAGCAACCATAGAACTATTGAGACACGTTCAAGGGCAGTTCAAGTGTACTAAGGACTGTTGGGTTTAGGAGGACTCACACGCAGTTGAGACAACTCAGTAGAGTGAAGAAGTGTTCAGGCTTAAATATTAAGGGTGACCTCTGGAAGAATAATGACACAGTCTAGTTTCAAGGTGCGTTCCTCCCCAGCCCCGGGATGTCCTGAATGTGGACTCATGATTCTTCCCCGGGGGACTGTTCACGTCCCCCACAACCATTAGCTTGGTTACTCATCACAAAATCTGGTGAGAAAAATAACAGTGTTGTCCCAGTTTTAAAGATGATCAGAGGGGCTGAGCGATTTGCTGAGGTGGTAAGTGGAACCAGGGTTCAGGTCTGGGTCTGCTTATCCCCAGGGCTACCAAACCACGATGCCACATAGCCTCACGAGGCTCTGGGAGCCAGCCCTGTTTGGGTGGGCCCCCACCCACTGGCTGTGAGACTTTGACTCAAAGGCAAAAGCACACCTTGTCCATGCCTTCTCAGGGGTTTCTCTTAGTCAGGCTGTGATGCTTCTTAAGGCAGTGTGTACGACACAGGAAGCGAAGAGGAGTGAAGAGGAAGGGGGAGCCGTCACCACACCCCTGCGGGGGTCAGGGAGGACCCCTGTCGATCATTTCCTCCACTAATCACGTCCTTCTGCAATCACAGCTTCTTACAGACTGTCCATGTCATGTGGCCATCATGTCACATGCCCCCGCCCTCCTGGTCACAGCTGATTGGACCAGAGATGGACACCTTGCCCACGATGGCCTGATCCGATTCTTGACTCTCCTAAGAACATGGACCAGGCTGAATCAGACCACCCTCCCCAGCTAGAGAAGGTCGTGTCGAATGGAAGAAGCCATTTGGGAGCCTGGGTAGGAAGGGGCCAGCGGAGAGAAGGAAGGAGAGTCCACAGAGAGAAGAAGATGAGAGAATACACACAGCTCCAGAGCAAAGATAGAGAAAGTAACTGCTTTGGTTTGGGTGGCTTTTCCTGGCCCTGGTACCAGCCTTCCCGCCCTGCGGTCCTTGGGACAGCCCTGGATATTTGAAACCAGTGCCCTTGATTTGAGCCAGGCTGAGTGGAATCCTGTTTCTTGCCATCCACCAAAACACCCCCACGCAGATGAGGCAACCCATCACCTCCCTGGCCCAGGAGCCTCACCTTGCAGGGAGTTGAAGAGCGCGAAGACATAGATGGTGGACTGGCCCAGGGGCGTGAGGATGGCCAGCCACCAGGTCACACCCACCAGGCTCGAGAGGCCCAGCACAGTGAAGACCCCCTTCCAGTTCGGTCCCTGCCCCTTGTGTGCTCTGGCTCTCGGCAGAGTGAAGATCTTCCAGGCCACCAGGCCCAGGACCACGGCGCCGAAGAGGAAGGTGACAAGGAAGTAGCCGTGGACGGTGATGTAGAGGGCGGTGACAGTTGCCTTCTCCTGGAACCAGCACCTGGAGGAGGCAGATGGCTGCCGGGGCTGGAGACGTGCCCCCGCCCAGCTAGCCCCCCGCAGTCTTCCCTAACTGACCTTCTGTGACCAAAAAGACCCCTTCCCCCCACTGCCACCCACCAACCCCCCATTCTCCTGCGAAGGGGCTGTCATGAGGCTCCAGGCCGCCATCTCTTTAGACCGGGGAGTGCAAAGCAGCCAATTTAGCCCCCAAGACATGTTGTGTTGACCCCACATTATGTTGTAAAACAATTGAATTAATGACCACCCTTTAAAAAGTGGGAGGTTTGGCATAAGCATCCAGATTTATGCTTTCTTTTTTTTTTTTTAAGTTTTTATTTATTTGAGAGAGTGAGTGAGCAAGCATGAGCGGCGGGAGGTGGAGGAGGGGGCTGGGGGGTGGGCGGGGGGGAATGGAGAGGCAGAGGGAGAAGCAGACTCCCCGCTGAACAGGGAGCAGGATGCAGGACTTGATCCCAGGATCCGGGGATCAAGCCCCGCATCTGAGCCAAAGGCAGACGCTTAAACACTGAGCCACCCAGGCGTCCCTCTGCTTTTCTTATAAAAGCATACACCTGGCAGCTCTGTGGATGCCCTCCCGAGGGACATTAGATGGGTATGTGACTGCCTGTCTATTACAGTCCCCACCTGGGCCACTGCATGCACTTATGTTACCTCCCCAGCCCCTGTGGTCCCTGCACTTGAGGCCCAAGGGCCAGGACCAAGACTCCACCAGCTTCTCTCAGCACAGAGCCATGGGCCTGGGGCAGGCACCCTGGGAGAGGCTCAGCTCAGCTCCATGCTTCCTGCGTTGCAGGGCGAAAGGCCTGAAAGAGTACGTCCATCACCTCCCATTGTACAGATGAGGAGACTGAGGCCCTGTGAGAGGCCAGGCTAGCCCACGCAGCAAACTCAGAGGCAAAGCCTAGCTAGAACCAGGCCTGCCACCAATGGTGAGCAGATTTTGTCCTGCACAAGGGCACCTGGCTGAGGGGGCGGGTGAGGCTGAAATCCAGCTTGCCCTCCACTCCCCAGGCTGAGCCCCTGGCATGGCAGGTTGGCAGAGTGGGGGTGGGGGTACCTTTTAAAATTTGCCCAAAGGTGCCATATGGGCTGGTGGTGGCCCAGGCTAGAGCAAGGCATCCTGCCTCAGCTCGCTCTCTCTCTTCTCAGACCCCCTGTCTCATTGCACCTTTTCCTTCTGGTCCTCAGTTTACCCCTCCAGACCATGAGCTAGCTGGAGGACCCTTTGCCTTGATGTAGTCTCTCTTCCCAGCTTTCCCTCCTCTCCCCACATCCCACGGACCCTGATCTGTGCAACCAGGAGCCTGACATCACCGCTGCTCCCCCAGCCCCCACTCACAGCTCCAGCACAGTGGCGTTCCTCTTGTCGCGGATGGTATACCGGCCATAGCTGTCCACGCTCCCGGTGCCAAAGACGATGAGGGCAGGTAGGCCTGGGCGCAACAGGAGGACCCATGGCATCGCTGGGGCTCCCTTGGCATGTCCTCCTCCAAAATCCCCTCCAGCTGCCCGCCCCTCAAGCCCTGAGCCCGTGTGAGAGAGGGAGACCCCTCTGGGCCTTGGCGGCTCCCCACCCGCCCCTCCCACCCCTCCCGCAGCCAGCCATGCTCCCCGCCCGCCCGAGCTGCACCTACCCCAGCCCACGAGGCTCAGCTTCAGGAAGTAGTGCCCGAAGTAGGTGTTGAAGACCTTGATGATGAGCAGGTAGAGGTGGAAGGCTTCCAGGCCCATCCAGGTGAAGGTGCAGAGTAGGAAGTAGTGGAAGACAGCCCCCCAGGCCCGGCAGGTGGCGTCTGACTGCTTGTGGCTGTACCCCACATTGAAGAAGAAGGCGAGATTCAGGAGAAACAAGGTCATGCTCAGGGCCACGTGGATCTTGGGGGCATCTTCCGACTTGAACCTCTGCCAGTAGAACCTGCAGTGGGAAGGGCCGATGAGAGGCGGCAAGAGGCCCGGCCGCAGCTCCTCTCGGGGAGGACCTGCACCCCAGAGTCCCCACCTCACCTCCCCTGGTCCACCCCTGCCAGCAGCCAGAGCGTGAGTGCCGTCAGGCTCGGGGTTAGGAGCACTCTGTCTTCTGGCCCACACGGCCCCGGGGGGCCCACATGCTGCCGGCCCCATCCGTCCACTCCATGCTCTAGCCAACCCGCATACTTTGCAAGTCCCCGAATGCATTCTGCTTTTCCACCCCTCCCAGACTTGGCCTCTGCTCTTCTCTCTGCTCTCAATGCCTTTTCCTACTCTTCCTTCAAAACTTCCCCGGGCACTTCCTTCTCAGGAAGCTGTCTCTGAACGCCACTTAGCCAGGCTGATTTGGAAGTTTCCTGCGGCGCAGGGTAGCCCCTCCCCTCCCCTCTGGCTGTGACCTCGGGCTAGCACAATTGGCAGCAGGGGACCCTGTGTGCATTGGTTGAGTGAGTGGACGCACCTACCTACTGGGCAGAGAGGCAGGAGGCCGGGACGTATGTCAGAATTCCTAGCAAATCGGATCCCGAGGGCTCTCCCTGGAGGGATGGGAGCCCCGGGTGCCTGGACGGGAGCGGAGGCCTCCTGTCCACCTCACCTGAGATGCCAGGGCCCACCCGTGACAGTCGGTGACGAGTCCTCCTGGCGCGCCAAGCCCGGCTCATGAGGTCCAGCAGTGCGGCCGGCTGGCAAGGCGTGCTCAGCTTGTTGGGGCGGGGGCTCTGCTCCAGGCCTGGGCTTGGTGGGGGGGGCAGGGGTGGCACTGCTCACACTCATGCTTTAGTCTGAGATGGAGGGGGTGAGGCTAGAGGGGGCTGCGGCCCAGGGCCGGATGGGGACAGAGGCAAAGAGGCACGTGGAGAAAGGCCATGGGAGGGCCCCAGACTGACGCAGGAGATCCCAGGGCTACTCTGTTCAGCCCCGGGTCAGAAGCCTGGGGTCCAGGCCAGCCTAGGGCATGGGGCTGCTCTCACAGACTCCTTCAAGCAGGCCGTTCCTGTGGGTCCCTCAGCCCTGGCCAGGACCCAGACAGCCTGAGCACAGGCCACACTGATCTCTGCCTGTCCTGCCCCTGCTCCTCCTTCTGGAAACAGACCTGGGTCTCCCCGAGGAGCACGCTTTCCTGCTCACAGTCCTGATGTTTGGGTGAGGCCGGCCCTTTGTTAGCTCAAACCCAAAAGCAGGCACATGACCTGGCCTGGCCAGTCAGTGTAATCCATCCCTTGACCGCAGTGGCCTGTTCAGTCATGGGCACATGACCCAAGTTAGACCAGCAAAACTCCACTCTGGTATACACGGGATAAAATTGCATAGAACCACACACACACACACACACACACACACACAAATGCATGTAAAAAATTATGGAAGTTGTATTCTAGTTACTAGCACTGTACCGATGTCAATTTCCTGGTTTTGATATGATACTACAGTTATAGAAAATGTTATCACCAGGAAAAGCTGGATAAAGGAACCAGGGGACTCTATACGGTAATTTTGTAATTTCCTGTAGGTCTATAATTATTTCAAAATAAAATGCTGAAAGAAAAAGGCTTCAATGTTGGAATTTCATTTAGAAAATTCGCTGCCTAGGGGCGCCTGGGTGGCTCAGTTGGTTAAGCGGCTGCCTTCGGCTCAGGTCGTGATCCTGGAGTCCCGGGATCGAGTCCCGCATCGGGCTCCCCGCTCGGCAGGGAGTCTGCTTCTCCCTCTGACCCTCCCCGCTGTCATGTGCTCTCTCTCTCTCATTCTCTCTCCTTCAAATAAATAAATAAAATCTTTAAAAAAAAAAAAAAAAAAAAGAAAATTCGCTGCCTAGGCAGCTAAGAAGCTGTGAGGCAAGCCCGGGGCTCCCCAAGGCCCCCGAGGGTGAAGAAGCTGCTTGACATGGCTGACAAAGGAGAAAGCAAAGTTGGGAGAAGCAGAGGGAGAGCAAGGCCTGGGGGCATGTTTTGAGCCCCTGGATCCAACCATGCGTGAAGGGAGCGCCATTCCATGAACCACATATTCCCCATTGTGTATAAGTGAATTTGAGTTGCGTTTCTGCCACTTCCAACTGAAATAGCTCTGACACATGTCAACCCCCAACCCCATCTTATAGATGAGGAAAGTAAGGTTTGGAGGGGATATCAGTATGATACTGCACAAGCAGGGGGCTTTCCGGCCTGTTATGCTCCCACCCTTGAGGAAAAGAGGGAGACGCGGGGTGGGGGTGGGGAATCACCCACCTTAGGACAACGTAGAGGACAATGGTAAAGGCCAGGAAGATCATAGAGGCTCCACAGCCAGCCTGGGAAATGCGAACGAGGAACTGCACGGTGGCCCGGTCCAAGATCGGCTTCTGTGGGCGACCCCCCCAAGCCGGGACCCCATCAGCTGGAGGCCAGGCCCCACACATCCCAGAGGCCCTGGCCCCTGCCAGGAAGCCTCAGTGCCTCCAGAACTGCTGGGATCAGGGTGGGTGGGCTGTTACCAGCAGCAAAGCGAAGAAGGTCAGATGGTCACAGCGACAGACAGTCCTCTTGGCTCTGGGCTCCGTGGAGCAGCCCGTGGAAGACCAGTCTCCTGCTGACCCTAGAGAGGAAGGGAGGGGAACATAGGACAGTGTATGGGAATATGGGGGAGTGGAGGGGACCAGAGAGGAAGGAAGGGAGGGGAGAGGCTCTGCCTACCTTGAGTCATATCCCAGAACACACAGCTGAGGGCCATGTTCTGAAACCAGAGAGTGGGAGTCAGGGTGGAAGCAGGGGGAGGTTGGGAGAGAGAAGAGGAGAGTGGGGGGAGGGGAAGGGAGAGGACAGCGTGCACCCCCCGCCCCAAGTGTGCACTGGGTGGAAGGCAAGGCTCACCCCGTGGATCACGCAGGAACATCGGGAGCCGCATTTGGTGTGCATGGATCAGCATGTGAGAGGTGTGGACACGGTGTGGGGCTGCAGGGGGGTGGGTAGCATGTCTGCGTACGCGTGCCTTTAGGGGAGCATGTGTGTGGGTGTGTGTGTGATCCCGTGTGCTCACTCATGGGTTTGCCAGGTCCTCGGTGCACCTCGGTAAGCACACGTGGGAGGGTGTCTGGAGGTCGAGTGGACATTCGTGCGCACGTGGCATGTGTCCCTGGGTGCACCTGTGTGTATGGTCTTAATGGCCAGGGGAATGTGGAAGACTGGGAGGTGCAGAGCCCTACGCCTGTCTGCCCATATGCTTGTGGGTGACCACCCGCCTGTCAGTAGCTGCCAGGCTTGGGTCAGGGGCTCACCGGGGGTAGGCGCTGGTGGGAGAAGGTGATCTCCAAAGGCTCAACCAGCCTGCTGACAGGTATTCTGCCCAAACTCAAGCCCACCACGCGATTGTTCAACACGTGGCTGCCATCCTCCAAGCTGAGCTGGGTGCCCTGTGGAGGGAGATGGGGGGTCAGGCTTCAGAAGGGGCTGTCCCAACCCAGCCCTGTTGGGAGTTCCTAGGAACCTCCAGGACCCATGGCCCTTGCCTGGAGAGTAAAGTCTGTGGCTAGGGGACCAGGGGACCAAGGGGCCATGAGCAACCTTCTTCCTGCTGCCCCCTGCAGTCTCCTGCCCGGGCTGGATCACTGAGGGCCCTACACCCCAGGCCAACTGGTTGCAAAGCCATGCACCCAACAGCTCTCCTTTGCTGTCCCCAGAGCTCCTCTGCCCTCTTAGCTGGAGGAGTACAGGGCTGGAAGAAAAATCAGCCCCAAATGGAGGGCAGTGGGTGCCTACACCAGCATTCATGGTGCACTGGATCTACACCTGAGTGGATCACACACCTCTGCGGATGCATGCCTGGGACACATTTGCAAGGTCACGGTCATACAGGAACACACATGACTGCATGTACTCCAGGACTATGAAAGAATATGCATGTTTGTCCATGCACAAGGACACACACAAGGGGACACGAACGCTTGGGATACACATACAAGTCCAAGGACACTGGTGTGTGGGATCCAAACATCTGAGTGTGTGTGACCAGTGTGAGTCTGCAATGCACAGACTCCAGAGACAGAAGTCCGGGGTGACCTCGGGCTGATTTAGAAACGCTCTCCGCAGGCTCATCACCTCTTCCATTCCCCATGGGGACCCACAGCGAAGACTCCAGAGAAGGCAAGCTGGGCACAGGTCCCTGGTGAACTGAGCATTGACCCACTGAGCTGCCCTGACCCTCCTCCAGTCCTCTCCTCACCTTGAAGAGATTCCCCGGACCGATGTCCAGGACAGTGATGGCCAGCGAGACCTCCGACCTGTTGCTCTGCAGGGATACAAAGAGGCTCCTGGGCAGCCGGACTCTGTCGGGGTGTTCACGCTCATCCTCTGTCACCTGCCCTGGAACCTGGGAACCACAGACCCCGGAGCTCCCATCTTACCCAAGGGTTCCAGCCCCCAGCACAAGGTTCTTGCCATTCCCCCACTTGGGAGGGGAAACTGAGGCACTGGGTGGAGGGGCAGCACCTGAGAGCATCACTTGGAGAGGCAGGACACTCGGGGGCACACTGCAAGCTCAGCTCTCTCCAGGCTGTGAGCCCCCAGACAAGCCACAGCGCTCATGGACCCTCAGTTTTCCCACTAAGGAGAATGGGGCTAACCAGGTGCCTGCACGACCACGTATCGGGGTCAGACTCAAAGTGGGCTGTGAAGGTCAGTTTGCAAGTGTGGGGGGAGAGTCGGCTGTGGTGCACTTTAGGCCAGCATCCTGACAGCCCCTGTGCTTACACAGGGCTTTAGGGTCATGGTGTCTGGGTTCTGACCTGGGAATAACTGGAAAGAATAAAGCTCCCAGGAAGAGAGACCGCGAGAGCAGAGGCGGAAATGACAAAACTTCACACGGAATGTGATTTCCACCCCCGCCCAACACCAAATTTTGTAAAAGCTAAGAATGGTGAAAATAGTAAAATAAATCTCACTGGTGATTTGTTCATTCTTGCTACACTGGGGCTGCAGCCTGGTCCCACCGGGTCCTGCCTCAAAGGCATCCCATGGGCGCTGGAACAGGAGGAGCTAAGGGTTGGAGGCAAGAGACCCAACTTCCTCCTTCCCAGTCTGGACCCTTGTCAAAGGACGTGGGACGGTCTCTGCGGCCAGCGGGTGCCCCCACGCAGAGGGCTCAGCCGCTTGGGTCACATCAATAAAGGCCCTATCTTTCATGTCCCCTTTTCCAGACAGACCTAGAAGGACCTCGATGATAGCCAACATGCCTGCCGCCTGAGCTTCCACCCTCAGCTTCACCCCTTAAGGGGGGCTGCACCCTCCCTGCACCCAGCACTCCCTGTACATTATCTCCCATAACCTTGAAAGTGGGCAACACCGGCACCATTTTACAGAGGGGGCAACCGAGGCTCAGAAAATTTCAGTCATGCACCCAACGACACATAAGCTGGTAAGGAGCAGAGCTGGAACTTGAATCCAGACCTGTGTAAATCTAGAGCTCATCTTACAGATGAGGGCTCTGGGGCCCAGCGAGGGGGAGAGGTTTCCTGGAAGACACCTAGGGAGGGGGTGGGGAGTCCAGGACTGGAATCCAGATCCCCTGACTCTCAATTTGGTGATCTTCCAAATTGTACCAGCCTCATGCCCTGGGTCATCTGTCACCCGGATCCACCCATCCAAGCAACTCAGTAGCATCTGTTAGCAAAGTGGCAGAGCACTATCAAATGGGACATGCGAGGGATAAGTTTTGGTGGGCACCAAGCACAGACCAGGAGTCTCTCAGAATTCTGAAAAATACGTCTGAAGGAAATGGAGCCAGAACCAACCAACAGGGATGGGGAACTCTTCACCTGGGAGGGCATCAGAGAGAAGAGGAGGTCTTCTGAGATGTTGGTGCTGACATTCTGGACAGCAGCCTTCAAAAAAGACATTCACTATGCCCGACTGACTCTCCAGCAGATGGTACTCGAATTTCAGCCAGTACCTGCAAAGGGCCGGGGATTAGGGGGCAGGTAGGGTCTTGCAGGCTGAGTTACCCATTCCCCTGGCCCCCAGCCTGGATGATGGGAGAAGAGATGCCATGGGCAGCCACCATCAGGCTCTTGGGGTAGGAGGGGTGACTCAGAATATCAAAGGAAGGACCCTAGGATCACTGCAGAAGGGTGGCATGGGAGCAAGCCAGGCTGGTTTGGGGGCATTCCAGCCAGGGGTCCCTCTGAATAGTGTATGTGTTTGTCTTTTTTTGTAACAAAATATATATAGCATAAAGTTTACCATTTTAACCATTTTAAACTGTACAATGCAGTTGTACAGTTTACAATGTTGAATACACATTGTAATACATTCACAATGTTGGGTGACCACCGCCACTATCTAATTGCAGAACATTCTCATCACCCCTGTCCCCATGAAGCAGTCACCCTTCTTCTCCTCCCCCAGCCCCTGGCAAGCACTGAGCTATGAATCTGCCTATTCTAGAAGTTTCATATAAATGGAATTGTACGGTCTCTGGTCTTTGTGTCTGGCTTCTTGCACTTAGCATGGTCTCAAGATTCATCTCTGTTGCATAAGCATGTGTGAGTATTCCATTCCTTGTTAGGGATGAATAATACGCCGTTGCATGGATAGACCACATTTTGTGAACACATTTATCCACTGATGGGCATTTGGGTTGTTTCCGCTTTTTGGCTGTCATGAACAGGGCTGCTTATATGCAAGTCCGAGCTTTTGCTTGAAGACTTTTGTGGAATTCTTTGGGCCATATACTTAGGAGTGGAATTGCTGGGTCACACGGTCATTCTATGCTTAACTTCTCGAGGAACTGTCGAACTGCCTTCCACAGCAGCTGTACCAATTGATATTGTCACCACCCACGTTTGAGGGTGCCCATTTCCCCACATCCGCACCAACGCTTGACATTCCCCATTTTGTCTTGTTTTGTTTGCAATTGCCGCCATCCTAGTAATTGTGAAGTGGTATCTCATTGTGGTTTGAATTTGCATTTCCCTAATGACTCATGATATTGAGCATCTTTTCATGTACTGATTGGCCTTTATATACCTTTATATATTCCTCTGAGTATCTCCAACTGTGGGATAATAATTGTGTGGCATGAGTGCCAATTCACACTTATTGAGTGCTAACTGCATACTGGGAATTCGCCCTTTGAGGGCTGAACTCTGCAGCAAATGACTTATGGCAACTGAACTGGTGTTGGAAGCACAGGGAACACAAAAGTTAATTGCCATTTATTTTATCATGGCCCCTGTGCCATCAGCTAAAAGCAACACTCCCCCTCCCCTCCCCTCCACCGCCTGCTTTCCATGGTATTGAAACTTCTCCGTGGCCAGAGTTCCTTTTCCCAAGCTAGGATCCTAAGATGTACTGCCTACCTTTCCTTAGCAATTCTCAACAGGTGAGGGCTGAGGTAGCAATGGGAAAGAAGGGGAAGAAAGCAGATACAGCCAGATCAAGGTTGTTGGAAAGGAGTAGCTACGGAGGGCTTGACAGGGAGACAAAAGGGAGGTTTGTATTTTCATGTATTTTTGAACAGTCGCAGTTACCAAGGGAAGAAACCCAAAGAAACCACAGAAAAAATATTGTACAGTATAAAGAGTAAACCATGCAAATATGTGCAAATGTGCTTGGGTGGGGTGGACCATTAGAACACCATCCAGCCAGAAACAGCGGGATGAGATTGTTGAAATCTGTTGATTGAGCTACATGAAGCGTCTAGCTTTTATTTACCTTTTAAAAATCTAAACAAAGTATTGTGACTTTCACTGTCACCAAATATAATAGTGAATTGTAACTGTATATATGTGTACTTAATTGTATTTCTCTCTATATATAGATACACACACACATACATATATACACATAGATATATGCACTTAAAAAATTCTTTGGCCTCACAAAACAACACAATTACCTTTCTTGAGGGAAGATTTCTTGGTCTGGTTCTCAGAGCACTTAAAAAAATTATTTTAGTTGTGAAGTGTAAGATAGAGTCAGAAAGTCTAAGGCATAGATGTAAAGTTGAATTTTCAATGACAAATTTGACACCCGCTTAAACATCATCTTCTTTGTCTGATATAGTTACACAGATATCTTTGGTTCCTGTTTGCATGATACGTGTTTGTCCACACTGTCCCTTTTTTTTTACATTGTAAGTGGTGTGAGATCCAACAACTTGCCTTCTACCTAGGAGGGGATATCTTGATGTTCTCCAGATCTCTGAACACCCAGAAAATTCCCTGAGGTGATGGGCCCCTGAACTCTTGTGGGGTTTATTTCTCATCCTCTAGGTCACATTTGTTGTCCTAAGGTATCTTAACTACTTGCCACTTTCTGCTCATCAGCTCCAATCCACATGATGTTGCCAATATAGTGGGCCAGAGTGATGCTATGTAGAGTGTCAAGATTAATAAGGTCTCTGTGAACTAAGTGATGACAGAGATCAGGAGAATTGACAGAGCCCACAGGAAACCGTGACAGTCTATTGTTGACTCTGCCAGGTCAAAGTAAATCATTTCCAGGAGCCCTTGATAACTGGTATAGAGAACAACGCATTAGCCATGGAACGTATCGATTGTCAGTGGTTGTATTGATTCCTCTGGGACAGCAGCCACAATTGGACTCACCACCTGATTAAGTGTAGGCTAGTTCACAGCCATTCCCCAACATCCGCCTAACTTCTGGTGAGTTAAGATAGGCAGTCATGGAGTTATGATAGGCATCACCACCCCTGAATCTCTCAAGTCCTTTATTGGTGGCATTATTCTCTGCAGTTGTCCCCAGGGATGTACTTTGGTTTCTGTTTACTATCTTGGTAAGAAGACATTCCAGGAGCTTCCATTTAGCCCATCAATGGAATGCCCTCCCAGAGGCAATTAAATGGAGAAAGCATTCTTTTCAATAAATGGTGCTGAAACAATTAGACATCCATTAGACATCTACTCACACTGTGTATAAAAAATTAACTCCAAATGTATAACCTAATTATAAGAGCAAAAACCACATACACTTATAGAAGAAAACTTAGAAAATCTGTAGCTGGATGAACATTTCTTTGATATGATATCAAACACAAACACACATTTAAATTTGACTTCCTCAAAATTAAGGGCTTTTGATCTTCAAAAGACATCACTGAGAAAACAAAGAGATAAGACATACACTGAGAGAAAATATTTGCAAATTGACATCTGATAAAAGACTTGCGTCCAGGGCGCCTGGGTGGCTCAGTTGGTTGGGCGACTGCCTTCGGCTCAGGTCATGATCCTGGAGTCCCTGGATCGAGTCCCACATCGGGCTCCCTGCTCGCCAGGGAGTCTGCTTCTCCCTCTGACCCTCCCCCCTCTCATGTGCTCTCTCTCATTCTCTCTCTCTCAAATAAATAAATAAAATCTTTAAAAAAAAAAAAAAGACTTGCGTCCAGAATACATAAAGAATTCTTAAAACTTGGGGCACCTGGGTGGCTCAGTCTGTTAAGCATCTGCCTTCAGCTCAGGTCATGATCTTAGGGTCCTGGGATTGAGCCCCGCATCGGGCTCCCTGCTCAACGAGGAGTCTGCTTCTCCCTCTCCCTCTGCCCCCCTCCACCTGCTTGTGCTCTCTCTCTCTCAAATAAATAAATAAAATCTTTTTTAAAAAAGAATTCTTAAAACTCAGTAGTAAGAAGACAAAACTCAATTCAAAAGAAGAGGGAAAGATTTGAGTAGTCATTTCACCAAAGAAAAGATACAAATGGCTCATCAGCACATGAAAAGATACTCAACATCACTGGTCATTTGTGAAACACAAATTAAAACCGCAGTGAGCTACCACTGACACTCAGGGGAGGGCTTTAATAGCCAAAAGACTGACAGTGTTGCAAAAATGTAATAGAACTACAGCCGTTTTTCATGCTGATGGGAAAGCAAATGATACACTTTGAGGAACAGTTGGGCGTTATTTATAAAGCGAAACATATCAGATATCCCAGCAATTCTGCTCCTAGGCATTTACCCAAAAGCAATGAAAACACACGTCTCCAAAGATTTGAAGTCAAATGTTCACGGCAGCATTATTTACAATCACCAAACTGGAAACAATCCAAATGTCCATCGATTGATGAATGAATAAACAAAATGCAGTATGTCCACACAATGGAATATTACTCAGTAATAAAAAAGGACAGGGCGCCTGGGTGGCTCAGTTGGTTAAGCGACTGCCTTCGGCTCAGGTCATGATCCTGGAGTCCCGGGATCGAGTCCCACATCGGGCTCCCTGCTCAGCCGGGGGTCTGCTTCTCCCTCTGACCCTCTTCCCTCTCTTGCTATCTGTCTCTCATTCTCTCTCTCAAATAAATAAATAAAATCTTTAAAAAAAAATAAATAAATAAAATAAAAAAATAAAAAAGGACAAACTATTGATACATGGTAATGTATGAATGTAACCCAAAACATGGTAAGTGAAGGAAACAAGACTCAAGAGACAGTATGTTGTATGATTCCCTTACAGAAAATACTCAGAAAAGGCAAATATATAGAGTAGAAAGGAGATCAGTGCTTGACTGTAGCTGGGTATGTGAGCAGGGATTGCTTGCAAACAGGCATGAGGGTCCTTTAGGGGCTGATGTAAGTGTTTTTAAAATGATTGTCTTAATGGTTCCATACACTGTATCATATACCATAAATTATTCAACTGTCCTCTAACAATGTATAGACTGGATAGTATGTAAATTGCACCTTCATAAAGCTATCAAAGTTAATAAAAAGAAATGAGATACCACTATATCCTTTCCAGAATGGCGAAAATTAAATGACTGATAATACCAAGCTTCACAAGGATGTGCGGTACCTGGGACTCTCACAGGTTGCCAGTGAGAGTATTAAGATTCATCATACTTCTCCCTTTGACATCAATACCACCTCTAGGTATTTACCCAAGAGAAATGAACATGTGTGTTCATGAAAAGACATGTACAAAGATGTTCATGGCAACTTTATTCATAAGAGCGCCTATTAGGGACGAAATATATGTGCCCTCCCCGCAAATTCATATGTTGAAATGGGTTGAAGCCCAGACCGGCCTCATGGGGTTGTGAAGGTAAAGAAGGTAACTTGGTTAAGTGTTAGATTTGGGAACAGAATCCACATCTTCTGACCCCAGAGCCTCACTTTTCCCAAAGTGCTTATCCCCACCATAAGGCAGCAGACAGAGGAGCTCCCAGAACAGCCTCCCAGAGCTAAGAAGCCTACTGAAGCAGTTTCAGGTGGGGAGAGCAGTGTTTTCAGGCGACGGACATGATGTAGCTCAATCAGATTGCTGTCCCAACACTGAGCCTGAGAACACAGGGTTTTCATTCATTTTTTTCAACAAACATGCATCGAGTGCCAACTATGAGTTTGTCCCGAGTATCTTGGAATGATGGCCCGCTTTGATTCAAAGGGAGAGGAGGAGAGAGGCAAAAATATTTTTGGAGCTGATTCTTCGAGATGTTGTATTCTAAACCCCTTCTTCTCCCTCATCCCCTGTCTCTTAACCTTTTGGTCTTATCAGTCTCTTGGTCTTATTGATTCTACATCATATGATATTTCTAATCCATCCCTCCTTACCAGATGTACAGTGCCCATTGGTGGTGATGGTGGTGGTTCAGGCTTCACTCCTACCCAGACCACTGTGGTTTCATCCTATCTGGTCACGTCTCTGGCATCACCACCCTTGTACCCTTCCCTGAAACCTGAGCAAACTTTCTCAAATGCAAAATTGACCACGTTCTTCCTCTGTTTAAAATATGTCCTTGCTCTGCCCCCTCCCAAATTGGTATAGCTTACCTGACCCTTTACACTTTGGTCCCTGCTTATATTTCTAGCCTATCCCCTACCCAACCCACCTCCCCATTGTTGCCTCCATCCCCAGCACTTCACCTTTTCACATTTCAAAGCACTGTCATTCTCCCCCAATACTCCCTGAAGTTCTGATGCCTGTAGCCCCTAACATTGCTTGGATCCAACTAGAAAACTCCTATGCAGTCTTCAAAGCCTTTTCGTGAGTCGCCTCCTCTGTGAAGCCTTGGCAGTTTTCCTTTCTTTGAGCTAACTTGGCACCTTATCCACCCTTTTCTATGATCGCACTCTAGAATCATCATCATTTGGGCCCATGTCTGACCTTCCACAATGGTAGGGATGGGGGCTGATTCATCTCTGCATCCCCTGGATCAGAAAATTCTCAGTGAGTGGATGGGAGGGAATGTGGGTGTCAAACAAGAGGGTGGAAAGATGAGTTAGGAGCAGCATTTTCAGAAGCCATAGGGGCTGAGAGCTTGGTCCCTTCCTAACAGCCTCCCTGCCACCCTCGAAGGAGCCCCAGATTCCTGTTCTAGGTCAGAGGGCCCTCTTACCTCTGCAAGTTTTCCAGGTCACAGGGTTCATTCCCTGACTGCGTGCACTTTGTGAAGCAGCCAGCAGTGTTCTCCAGGTGGAAAGATCCATACTGGTCCTCATTGATGAGCCCCAGGCAGACGTTTCTCGGTTGCTCACATTTGTTTCTAGAATTTTCCATAACTGAAGGAGGGATGCAGAAGGTGTGAATGGGCTGGGTGGGGAGGCAGCAAGGGCAGGGTGTTGGGGGTAAGATGCTCAGGCTCCAGGGTCTGGCGATGTGGGCTAGAATTCCAGTTCCATCCATTCACACTATGTGTACTTGAGCTGGACTCACTCTCCCCAGGCCTCAATTTCCAAGGCAAAAGGAGATATGACCTCCCACCTCATAGGCCCAGTGGGATGCTTTGGGGAAAGTGTGTACAAAGGGCTTGGCACATGGCTCTGTAGATTAAAGCATTCATATGTTAGTCCTATTCCCCTTTAACACCTCCTCCAGGGAGTCTGCTGGGCTTTCCACAGTTATTCCATATCAGACATTCCAAAGCCTTTGCAACTGTGGCCTCGTGGTATAACTCTTGGGCGTATTCTGTCTCGGTTTGCCTCTTTCTCCTACATTCTCATTATGACCCTCACAGGCTGCCTCCTGGGGCAGGGAGAGAACATAGAAGGCCCTGGAGCACAGTGACTTGAGCAAGGGCACCAGCTAGCAGGAGGCAGCTCCAGGACGACAGGCCAGCTTTCGTGACTTCCAGTTCAGTTCCCCTTTCACCTGGTATGGGGATGGAATGGAAGTGTGGAGTCACTTACCAGCTGTGTGACCTCAGGCAAGTTACTTGAACTCTCTGAGGCTCCCTCTTCTCATCAGCCAAATGGGACTAATAATACCTTCCTTGTGAGTTTGGGGGAAGATTAGAGAACATCCATATACATAAACGATATAGCTCATTATAAATGTTCAAAGAGCCAGTATCATTTAGTCCAGGAGGTGAGAATGTCACTGTAAAACTATTTATATATTTGTGTATTTACATTGGATGTATATATATGTCTACATAGTTACCTATCTCTCAACAAAATTAATACATGCACATTTTTTTTGAACCGTACACAAGACCACAAAATGAAAAGTAAAAGTCCCCACAGCTCCCAGCTCACACTCTAGAGTTCACCACCTGCAGCAGCTCAATGCACAACCTTGGGGAAATTTTCTATACATAGGCAAGTATTTTGGTGTAAATCACTTAAAAATTTACATGAACGGGATCACTTAGCAAGATATCTTGAGGAGCTTTCCACATCAGCACCTACTGATCCCTCTCCTTGATACTCTTGCACACTATTCCACTGGGTGGGTGTTGTAACACTTTTTCGATTGGTCCTCTGTTGGTGGGCTTTTAGGATCATCAGTCTTTTTTTTTCCCCCCTATTCTGAACAACACTGCTTACATCTTTGTCAGCTTGGGTTAAGAATTCATAGAAAACATTACAATCCTAGGAATTTCTGGGTCAAAATGTATGAACTTTTAAAAAGGGGTAGGTAAACGGCGCCTGGGTGGCTCAGTCAGTTAAGTGTCGGACTCTTGCTTTCGGCTCAGGTCAGGATCTCAGGGTCCCCGGACCGAGCCCTGAGTTGGGCTCTGTGCTCAGCGGGGAGTCTGCTTCAGATTCTCTCTCTGCCCCTCCCCCCATGTGTGCGTGCTCTCTCTTTCTCTCAAATAAATCTTTAAAAAAGAAGATATTCATGACACTGTTTAATGGGAAGAAGCAAATGCTAGATGAGCATGTATGTAAGAGGATCCACGTTTGCTTTTTAAATAAAGGAGGAAGAGGGAGAGAGAAGAGGGAGAGGAAAAGAGAGGGGGGGTTGCCGTTCTCCGTGTAATCCTAGCCCTCTGTATGCCTGAGGGCTTACAAATGGGTGCTGGGGGGCACCCGGACCGGTATTAACAGAGCCTCCCTCCTGGCGTGCCATGAAATTTCAGCGCAGTCATATATGTGAAGCCTTTGGCAAGTACAGAAAAGATGACTATCTTTTTTTGTGATTATTTTTTGAAGACATTGGAAGCATTCAGCCCAGACAGAGAGAGCCTGGCCCGGGCCTGGGCAGGATGCTGCCAGCCCCCACCTCAAGACCCGCGCTACCCTCCCCCATCCCGCTCTGCCCCAGCAGCTGGCCTCCAGGGACCACCTCAATCCAGGTTCAAGTGGGGAGCGGGCCGGCAGTCAGGGGCGGTACCTGCCCGTTCCTAGGGCTCCCCACCGGGGGCCTGCTTCTCTCTGCCGTAGCCACACCACCCCAGCCCAGAGCCTGGCACGGCACAGGAGTCCCCATCGGTGGTTTCAGAATGAATGAACCAATGGGCAGACCCATAAATGTCCACCAAGGAAGCAGACTTACCTCTACGTGTAAGCCTCTCAAGGCTCCTCGGGCGACTCAAAAGGCTGGCACTTTGCCCACACACCCACATCACCATAGGTAAGCTCAGTCACTCAGGGGAGCCTGGAAGTCCCAACCAGGGTACTCACGGCTTTTGTGCAGGGCCCAGCGTCCCTGTGAAGCCCGCTGAGGCCGGACGATAGCCACCACTGGTTACTGAGTTAATGAATCTGTCAAGTGTTGCCCGACAGCCGGCTCTGCCAGGAAGACAACACCGCCATTTTGCCCCTTTTTCTGAGCCAGGGACTGAACTTTGCACTTCACCGAATCTCGCCACATTTGAAGTTTCTTTGTGTGTGTGTGTGTGTGTGTTTAAGATGTTATTTATTTATTTGAGAGAGAGAGAGAGAGAGAGAGCATGAGAGAGAGAGAGATATCATGAGCGGGGGGAGGGGCAGAAGGAGAGGGAGAAGCAGACGCCCCGCTGAGCAGGGAGCCCGACGCGGGACTCGATCCCAGGACCCTGAGACCATGACCTGACCTGAAGGCAGATGCTTACACCGACTGAGCCCCCCAGGCATCCTGAGAGGAAGGTTCTTTGAAGCCCAAAGAGGTTGATCCATGTGCCCAGAGCCACATGACCCCCGGCTCGACAGGCAGGCAGGATGCTCACGGATTAAGAACAAAACAGGAGGAGCACTCAGGGCACTGCGATGGGAGCACTCCCTCTGCCTGAGGGGGTCACTGCCGACATCACAGGGCCCCAAGGAGGGTAGGTGAGAGCTGAGGTGGGCCAGGGGTGGGCCAGGGGTGGGCTCAGCTTTCCCGGGCAAAGGATAGCCAAGGGCAAGGCCTAGGGTCCTCAAACTGCTCTGGAGAACCACCGCATGTGTGTGTGCAAGGCTGACAGTTGGGGGGGACAGTCTTGTTCCGGGAAACTGGGGCTGGGGGGCCATTGCTGGGGCAAGGAGAGGGGAGTTGGGGGGGTCAGGTTGGAGGGAGCCAGACAAGGGGGTGAGGGAGCACAGTACAAGCCCCAACTGGCCTCACCCTCCAGAGCATCCTGACCCCCTTCCCCAGAAGCTTGGAGGCCAGCTGGATAAGAGTGTGTCCGGGGCCCACCGGTGTCCCAGAGCCAGGCCTGTCAGGGAGCCACAGCCCCGAGGAGGGGAGGGGGGAGCTCTGTGGGGAGCACAAGACACCTGAGACCCAGTGCTGACCCAAGTTTATCAGGACGACAGCTAACTCAGAGGACGAGGTGAGAGAAGACGCCGAGGCCATTGGGGCGGGCTCCTTGGACGGACATGCTCTAGACACCCCCACCCATATCTACTTCCCCATCCCTGGCCCTGAGTCTCCCAGGCCCCCTGGGCTCCCAGGGGATAAGGACCCAACTGCTCACCTAAGGCCCAGAGCAGGAGGCGCGAGAGAGGCAGGACCCCCGGAACCCTGGGTGTCATCATCCTTGGGCAGTCTTGCCCACCTGGCAGAGCCCTGCGTCTGAGCGTCCCTCTGGTCCCAGGCTCTGTGCTGTGGCCTGCCGCCCCTCCCCGTCCCCTCCATCCCCCCCCCCGCAGCGCTTCCTGTGGCCTTTCTCCGCCTTCCTGCTCCATGCCACCATCGGTTGGGTTGTGAAAGGCGAGTGTGGGGAACTGGGCTGTGTTCCTGTCTCACCCCACCCCATGACCGCCTACAGAGGGGGCTGCTGAGCCCACCCAGGGACGCTTCTGGGGGCTGTGAGGTTGGGGTCCAGCAGCCACAGAGGCCTCCACACCCAACTCAGACCCTCCCCTCAGTAGCTGGGGGCCTCTGATCCTCAGTTTCTTCTTCTGTGAAGCAGATACAGCAATAGGGCTGCCATGTAGGGCCATGTTGGGGTTTGAAGAGACCTGTAATGTGCCAGGCACAAGCCGGCTTTAGGGATGTGGGTGGTGCTCACGCTCCTTCGCTCGTGCCTATGGGTTGAACAAGACTGGGATTAAGCCCATGGCTGCTGGGGCCCTCGGAGGAGAGGGGGACCAGCTCCATGGGCCCCAGCCTTCCCTGCCCAGACCGGGTAACAGGAGAGGTGGGACGGAGTGTGCAGGAGCATGGGCTTGGGGGCTGGTCAGGCCTGGGCTGACGTCTGTCCTGGGCTGTCTGTCCGGGCCGCCTCGTGGCTGGGTGAGCTTGGGCGAGCGGTCTGCCGCTCTGAGCCTCTCACAAGACGTACAAAGAACTCATGAGATGCGAGTGGAATTGTCCAGACCACTGGGCGTGGCCACGGTCCTTATCTCTATGATTGTCAGTACTGCGCAATTACAGTCCTACCTGCCCATGTGGCCACTGGTGGCCCAGATGGGAAGTGGGAGCAGCAAACACACATGGGGGCGGCACAAGGGAAGGAGAGGGGCTGACCACTCAGGCCCCAGCTCTGATGGTTCTGAGGAAGTCGTGTGGATGAGGCCAGGTCTGTTGGCGTGGTCCCATGGTCACTGCAAGATCAAAGGTAGAGAGCACCCCGCCAAGAAGGTGCATCCTCCCAGCATCCCCCCCGCAGGGCCTGAGCTGGACGTGCTCTACCCTGGGGGTCTGAGGACCCACCCAGCCCCTTCCCCTTCCTCCCACGCAGTGTCCACACAGGATTCAGTTCCCCACTGGGCCCTCTGCACCTGGGGAGGTCTGGGGAGAGGACATCGGGGTCACTCATGGGTCGTGGGTGGCAGGTGGGAATCTGGTGTGGGGCCCCAGGCACTTCCTCTGCAGGGAAGGCTTGGGGGCAGATGGGAACCACGGGGCCTGTCCCGCCTTCCTCCCAGTGGCAGCCAGGTGCGGTGAGATGGTGGACAAGGGTTTTGTGAACTGCGACCTGCTGGGCCCACTGCTGGAGACCCATCCTGGCACCAGGGCCCTCAAAGGGGCTCACGGGGGCCTGTTTGTGAAGGAGGGCCTGGAAGGAGGGACCCAGAGTGTCCAGCACACCTGGAAAGACACGACCGGGAGGCTGGGAATGTGGCAAAGATAGCTGGGCAGGGCCAGGGTGAGCGCCACCCCTTCTAGGCCCCACCGGGGCTGGGGACAGGCCTGGAGCCATGTACAAAGCCCTGGGCCCCCCAAATCCCGGGGCGGATGGAACTGTAGCTCTGCTTTCTGCCACCTCCCACCACCCCCGGCTTGTCCCAGTGGCTCCACGTGGTCTCCAGTCTCCAGGGCCAAGGCCTCCAAGCTTCTGGCTGCTTCAGTCCGTTTTCCATGCCAGAGCGACGTCTCCACTCACAAACCTGGTTGTGTCCTTCTGAGAACAGCGGTCCTGCTCCCCAAGGCCCTACAGCCCAGTGAAGGGCTCGATAAGAACCATCGGGTGGCCCGTCCAGCACCTGTCCCGAGAAGGTGGGCTCCAGCCCAAGAGCCCTCCCTGCTACCTGAGCCAGCCCCAAAAACAGCACCTAGTGTTTAGGAGTTCTTTGAAGGGGGACAATTTGTTTGAAGGGCGTGCTCTCTGCCTGGGAAAGGGGGCTGGGTCCTTTGTTTCCCTCCCTGAGGATGGGGGGAGGTGCCCCCCAGGGATAGCCCAGCGATGGGGCCCCACGGGACCTTGTGGAGACTGAGAGGTCTGTGAGGAGGGGGCTTCGCCTCCGTCCCGTCCAACTCCAGACCCCGGTGCCATTTTCCCCAGCCCACCATCCCCCAGGAGCAGCTGGAGGCCGTGATGGGAGGCAAGTCTGATCCTCTCTTCTCGCAGCCCACCTTCGTCACCCCGGCCCACAAACTCGCTCCAGACATCACGTGACCAGCCAAGGGCTGAATTCCATCCCCACATCTGATTTCTTTGGCCGGTGAATTTTTTGGATGAGCCAAATTTTTCATTCAGGGGATTTTGTACCCGCACAATCTGGATTTCTGATTTATCATAAAAGGAAGGTGGTCTGGCCACACGGACCATCATCTCTGCACCCCTGCACAGGACAGCAGGTGGCTGGAGCCAAGTGGCTTGGCATCTCCACTCCACCACAGACCCCAGCATTCCCCACTGCCTCCCCAACCCTGACGCCAAGCTGTCCTTTATCCAACTCCCATCCCCCCCCCGCCCCGCTAGTCCTGGTGGATAGTTTCCAGCAGTTGATTTTTTTCACACATGGCCTTCTCTCATCTGTTTCCTGATTGGCCCCAAGGTGTTTGTATCAGTGACTCTTAATAAAAGCACAGAAGAAAGTGCTCCAAATGTTTACAGTGGTTTCTTAGGTGAAAACAACATTTTTTCTGTGTGCTCTTCTACAGTTTCCAAATTCTCTACAATGAACATCTACTTCTTTAAATTCAAAAGACAAATGAGATAGTGCTTAAAAAGAAAGTCCTCCCCCATCTTTAAGACTGAGATCCAGATCAAATGTTGTCTCCTACAGGAAGTCTTCCTGGATCCCCAGCAAGGAATGGTGGCTCCCCTTGTAGTTCCAACCCCTTAAGAGCATTTTGGGCTCTAGGCCAGGGTCACGGAGGGAGGCACGCTTCAGTCTTCCCAGTACTAGGGCAGAAACAAATTTGCACTGCTACGCTCCACAGTTCTTGCCACAAGAGGGCTTTGGGAGAGGCTGAGGGTCCCTGGGAGGGGTGGGCTTGGCAGTGGTGAGCAAGGGCGATGCAGCTTATAGAAAGGCCCAGATGGACAGACAGACCTAGCCCAGCCCAGCACGTCTATACTAAGCCTGAGTCAAGGGCAGGCAAAGGCCCGTGCAGTAAATAAAGGTTTACAGCAGACAGCTCTTGGAAACCACAACCCAAAATACAGCCCTGGAATCAGGGCCCTGCCCAGGGCTGAATGGGGGGCTGGAGAGGGAGGGCTGGAGAGGCTGACAGAGGGCCCTGGGCTCAGAGGTAGAGGAGTTGCTGCTATGCTCCGGGAGGGGGCTCTCCTCCTCCAGGGCTCTGGCTCAAAGCTCTGCCCCAACCCCATGTGCCCTGAGTACCACTCTCAGGCTAAAATGACAGGACTGCAGAGTGCCCTGGTGGCGGTCACCGGAGACAGATCGGCTATAGCACAGGGCCCAGGATGCTGCCAGGTCTCACAGGTCCAGGACCTGACCGTGGGGCCCATGGGCTCCCATCCACAGCCATGAGGGCTGGGCCCAGCGGCGGTGAGTTCAGACCGGCCTGCAGCCCCCAGTTAGGACGGCAGGGGTACAGTCCCACTCCCGAGCCCGTTGTGAGCTGGACCAGGGCACCGAGTAGCCCGCAGGCCAATTCAGAAGGCCCAGCCTGGGAGTCTGGCAACAGCCCCCTCCTCCCAAGGGGCTTGGGCCTTCTTCTCGAGTCTCTGGCTGACCCTCAAATGTCAGGCCTGGCTTGTGGGGGGTGGCAGGTGGGGGTGAGGAGAGGCCGCATCTCTGTTTCCTCATGCAGCTCCTGGTGGGTGGCTGGTGGCCTAGATGCGGCTGGACGAGGTGCTGCCCGAGCTGATGGGGAGCCTGGCACTGTCCGAGCTGTTCTTCAGTGGGGAGGGCCCGCCCCGGGCCTGCAGCCGCATGGACCAGCACCAGAGGAAGATGAAGAAGCCTGGGGGCAGTGAGGGGGCACAGGGTTCAGCAGGCGGGGGGTGGCCCTGACCCTTCCCCCGCTCCCTACACAGGCTACCAGCACCCCTGTGATTTGGGGGGACCCCACCATACACCAGACACTGTGCAATGGCCTGAGCCCCATCTCATTTTATTCTGTCAAGGCTCTCAAGGGGTCAGGCCTATTCATTACTATTCTGCTTCACAAACGAGGAAACTGAGGCCCTGGGAGGCAAGGGGCCTTGGCTGAGCCAGGAGTTAAACCCTGGTGTTCAGGCTCCAGAGTACCTGTTTAAGCACCTCTGGGCCAGAACAGAGGGGTGTGTGTGTCTGTGTGTATCTGTCTGTCTGTCCTTGGGTGGTGGGGGTGTGCAGAGGGGTGTAGGTAGAAGGACCCAGCTGGCATCAAGCCCCAGCCCTCAGGAGCCAGCCCCTCTGCTCCTCTCCCCTCCTCCCTGCCAGCTACCCTTCAGCCTCGCTCCCCCTCCCTGTTCTTCCAACACGCAGCCTAGTGCTAGCTTCGGGACCTTTGCTCTTACTCTTCCCTCTGCCTGGCACTCTCTCCGTAGGCCAGACCTCCTCAGCCTGTGCCGCACACATGCCCCCCGGGGCACCTGTTACAATGCCGCTCTGATTCAGCAAGTCTGGGGAGGCCAGAGTCCCCGCGATGCTGATGCCCACGGGCCCGGGAACACACGTGGAGTCCCAAGGCCCTTGCTCTCTCCCTGGCTGGACCCTTCTGTTGTCTTCAAATGTCTCCCACAGAGGCCTCCCTGGCCACCCTTCCCAAAGTGTCCCCCAGCCCAGCCCAGCCCAGCCGAGATGGTTCATCACATCGCCACCGACTGCCCTCCTCTGCGAGATCCCCTCAGATGGCTGCAGGCTTGCTCGTCACGCCTGGTCTTTCCCACAGGAGATGAGCTCCGTGGAAGGAAGGCCCTCACCCAACCAGTCCACAAATGTAGCCCCAAGGCTTAACACAGGGCCTGCACAGAGCAGGTACTCAACAAAGACTTGTCAGCTATGGCCTGGGGGCCCCCATTTTACAGACAGGAAGACCGAAGCCCAGAGAAGGGAAGCCTTCGGTTTGGGTCCATACCTTCCCTACCCCGCGCTCCACGCTTGGGCGCCCTGCCCGGGGCCGGAGGGGGAAGGGGGGGTGGGCTCTTCTCCATGCCTTACCTTGGAAGGAGGTGATGATGCTGAAGAAGTAGAGAATGACAAGCTGGAAGGTGCCCGAAGCAAAGGAGAAGAAGATCAAAGCCCAGGGCAGACCGAGGACCAGGCTGAGGCCCAGGAGCGTGAGCACGTGGGGCCACTTCTGGGCGTGCGGGCGCAGCCGCAGGATCTGCACCACCATGGTGCCCAGCATGGCCGTGTTGAACAGAAACACCAGGCTGAAGAGGCCCAGGTTGGCGACGTGGCTGACCAGGGAGTCCCGGATCCAGCACCTGGGGGCAGAGATGTGAGGGTTGAGTGCATGCTGGCGGGGCTGGTGTGGTGCTTCCCAGGCTGAGGATGTGTGCCTTGGGGAACCCAAGCTACAGGGAGCCGCCTTCAACACCGCTGACTCACGGGGGCACATTACTTTCTTTCCAGTTCTCCGCGCCTTCATCCGCTCCAACCTCTATTCCCACTCACACAAAGAAACCCAGGTGCCGCACAAGGTCGCCGGCGAGGGGCGGGCAAATCCAGGCCTGTGCTCACCCTCCCTGACCCCCCAGCCTCCGCCAGGCCGACACCTCCAGCAGCCCTGGCCCGGTCGGTGCGGCCTCGGCCCAGGCCGCTCTCTGGCCTCTGCCCCCCGAGGCCCGTGTTCCTGAGCCCGCTGTGCTCAGCCACTCACATGGAAGGGTAGATGACACTCTCTGGGGTCCTCTGCACGGCCAAGATGATGGGGCCGTAGGTGTTCACGTCCACTACAGCCACCAGCATTACCAGGAAGATGGGGAAGCCTGCGGGGCCGCAAAGCATGGAGCTCTGTCCCCCGCCCTCTGGCAAGACCCTTCTCCCAGGCTTATATGCAGCTCCGTGTGGGGGGGGGTCCTCCATGATCAGACTCGCCCCTGCCCCGCTCCAGTTTGGGTTTCCCATAGAGAGCCCCGTCTCCGCTGACCTTCCACCATCCCCCTCACCATCCCGGGGGCCCATGGGAGAAAGGGCCTGCACTTCCCGCCGAGGAGCAGGACGTCACAAGGGGAGATGGGAGGCACAGACTGGGAGGGTGGGGGACAGCTGAAGGGGGTGCTTCCAGAGTCTGCACTGGGCCTTAACTTTGTCCACGGGCTGGAGCTTGAGAGCTCTCTCCAGAAGGGGTCACCCACCACCAAACACCTGGGTCTTGACACAGAGCCAACTCTGAAGGAATTTTATGTAAATCGATGGAGTGAACCAAGAAAGGGCCAGAGGAGAAACACGGAAGGGGCAGCAAGTTGGGTGAGGGACATGTGGAGCCTGGCAGGCCTGTGCAACATCCAGAAGGACTTGCAGTGTGCCCTCTGGGCCTCCAGGTCTGACTGAGAGGTCTGGGCCATGGGTAAATTGGGTGGTCTTGGCCAAGAACAAATGCCAGAGCTACAGGGAATCTGTTGCCTGAAGCTTAGGAGGATCCACAGACAGAGCCACTGCCAGGCTGAATTAGGTGAGTGGAGGACTGGATGACAGCCCACTCCTCCCCCAACTGGGTGCCTTTGAGCAGTGCACAACCTGCACATACATACGCGGTGGCTCTGTCTGCAATCCCTGCTTTTAAAAGAGTGAGCAATGTAGAGAATATGTGTTTCTTGGGGCAATGCTCACCCCTTCATCTTCCTAAAGGGGACCTTAACCCAGCCCAGGTGAAGAACAGCTGAGGATGGGTGGGTGAAGGAAAGAGTGAGGGAACAGAGAGGTAAGCAGAGAAGTGGAACCAGGTGCCTGCATTTTACCAAGTAGAAGAGGCAGGTCTAGGGGCCCACCAGCGCCCTCTCCCAACTTACCCCAGCCCATGATGCTCAGTTTGAGCAGGTAGCCAGGGACATAAGTGCCAAAGACCTCGACCACCAGTCGGTAGAGGTTGTAGCCCTCAAGGCCCATCCAAGAGAGGCAGGCGAGCAGAGAGAAGTGCAGGAAGATGGCGCTGGCACGGCAGCCAGCCTCGGAGCCTGTCAGGGCCACCGGCTCACTCAGCAGAAAGCTCACGTCCAGCAGGAAGACCGCTAGCAGCAAGTTCATGTGCACTTTGATGGTGTAATCCCGAGGCTTCCTCCTGCACAGGGGAGGGGTTGGGGTCACCCTGGTGGCCAGCTTGGGAAGGTGGGGGGCAGCACTCCTCCACCAGGCAGCCTTCCCAGGGTATATACACACACACACACACACCCTATCCTATCCTATCCCTATGGCTGCAGCCAGGTCGTTCCCCACCTGTCCCTGTGCACCTACTGTGTGCCCAACACCCACAGGCTCAGGCACCGTGGGCACATTTAACAACAGATTTAGCCACGGACAGAGCAAGCAAGACAAATCCAGCCACTATGATCAACCAGATGCTCCCAGAGTTGGAGGGGAAAGACTTTGGATTTGCTGCTGTTTTGGAGAATCCATGCCACCCGTGTTCTGTGTCCGCCCGTCTGCACAGCCGTGTGTATGTGAGGCTGATTGTGGCGGGGGAGGGGGGGGGGGTCCTGTCTGTCTTCAGGTTTGCAAGTCTGTGTGCACATCCCAGCGCCCCTCCCACCCCAGGACTCTACCCGATCCAGGACACCTTGGGCGTTTCCTCCCCCGCCCCCACACCGGGACCTGCGCTCTGCCCTGCACCACCCACCACCTGTGCCGGAGGGCGGGACAGGATAGCCACGCCCACCCACCCGTGCCTCGAGCTACCACCTTGGGCTGCTCCCTCGCCCCGCCTGCAGTTCACTCGTCTACGTTGGCCACAGACAAAACGCTCAGTCCCTAAGGTTCCGGGCCCCGTCCTTGGACACTTGTGATTAACGGGTAGGCGCCGGGGGGCTCGGCCCCCACCCCCCGGCCTCCCCGGAGCCTGCCCCTAATCACCACTCCAGCCCCAGCACGCACACAGCTGCGGGCTCACACAACACAATCAATGACGCGCCCGCAAGCCCACGCCCCCCACCCGTGCGGACAGCGATCACACCCCGCGTGCTCGCACCCACACCCCCCCACGCAAACGGGCCCAGGCCCTGACTGCAGGTGGACCTCAACTTAAGCCAAGCCCAGCACTGACCATCCAGACCCGTCCACACGGCCGGTGTGAGGATGGGTGCAGGCGCTCCTCACTCCACCCAAGCCTTTCCGTGGGGCTCCTTCTTCCTCGGGCACCCAAACAACAGAAGTGGAGTGACAGAAGCTTCCATGGGGGGGATGGGGGAGGCTTTGTCAAACTCAAATGCCCGCGGAGGCCGGGACTTAAATCAGACAGTGGACAATAGGGCGCTGGAAGGATCTCTCCACCCTGGCCACTGCTTGGCTTCCGAAACCAAGGCCTTGTGGACCTGGAGCCAGCCTGCCTGGGTGTAAGCCTGCCTCAGCCACTTCCTCGCTGTGTGACCTCAGGCAAGTCCCTTACCCTCTCTGAACGCTCTTTCATAGGGCCTTTGTGAGGCCTGAACGAATTTCATGCATGTGAAGCACTTAGAACGGTGGGTAGCGCATGGGAAGCTCCAGGAACATGTTGACCATTATTACAATTGTCACCATCGTATGTGCCCCCAGTGGTGACATCTGATTCTTCAAAGGCAGAAATCTCGATTTTTATGTCACTTCTCCCCATGTACAGTGTTGATAATAAAGTTTGTAAGTGTCATGTCATCCAAACACCACAGAGCTGAGGAGGAGATGAAGCCCCGCCTCCCAGGGCTCCTTCCTACAACCCCACACGCATTTTGGGGTGCGTCAAGCCAATCTCCAGGGTGGGTCTCCATGGTCGTGGGGTCCCGGCTTAGAGGCCCGAAGGAAGGTTCTCCCTACCCCCGCCTTTCCTTTCCCCGGCCCGGCCAGGCCCTACCTGTGGCAGAGGTAGGCGGCGATGGTGAGGACGCAGGCCAGAGCCGAGATGACGCAGCCCACGTAGGATACGACGGTCAGGTAGTGCTTGTGTACGGCGTCTACTTCCACAGATGGGGCCTGGGTCCACGAGACAGGCGGGGCCTGGCCTCAGTGTCCCCAGCTTGACACGGAGGGTTTGTCCCAGGTGAAGGGACAACCTGAGCTCCCCGGGAGCGGGGGGCTCGGGCATCTACGAACCCCCACCACCCCGAACCTAGCAGAGGGTGGTCCGGTGAGTGCATTCTTCGCAAGGAGAGAGCCTCTACAGTTCTCACCGCATCCTCAAATGGGTCCCCACCCACTACCGGCAAGAAGCCTCCACTAGAGGGCGCCTGGGTGGCTCAGCCCGTTAAGCGGTTTAAGCGTCTGCCTTCCGCCCAGGGCATGATCACGGGGTCCTGGGATCAAGTCCCATATCGGGCTCCCTGCTCAGCGGGGAGTCTGCTTCTCTCTCTCCTTCTCCCTCTCCCCCTCCCCACCGCTCGTGCTCTCTCTCTCTCACTCTCTCTCAAACAAATAAATAAAATCTTAAAAAAAAAAAAAACTCTCCACCAGAGAATCCCTTTTCCGGCCTGGCACTCATTTTTTTCTATAATATTCAACACTGGAGTGAGCACCCCACACCCAGGGAGGGCTGGGAGACCACTCCGATCCCTCAGAAGTCGGGTCCCAAGATTCTGGGAGAATGAACCTAGGACACAAAGCTTCTGTGATCTTGGGGACACTGAAGTCCTTTGTGAGGCCCTCCACAATGGGCCTCAGTATCTCCTCGAGGGCTCTTTGGAAACATACTTGTGCCCCTCGCCCAGCCTGTGGAATCAGAATTCTAGGTTAGGGCCAGGAATCTGCATTTTTGTCATGCACCCAAATTTGGGAATAAAGAGCAAAGGTTTTAGTGACCAGCTCTTTTACTTACTAGCTGTGTGACCTTAGGTAAATTGCTTAAGCTCTCTGAGCCTCGGTTTCCTTATCTATAAAATAGGACAGCAGCAGGAGACGCCTCGGGGGTTGGTGTGAGGAACGAATGACATATATGTGAAAGGTGGCTGGCACGCAGCAAGAACCCAACCCAGGGTAGAGCTGCGCGGGGCAGGAAGAGGACCACTCACCATGAGCACTGCAAAGTAGGTCAGGTGGTTGCAGAGGCAGGACGTCTGTGTCTCTCTCCCGATGGTCTC
Organism: Neomonachus schauinslandi; assembly: GCF_002201575.2. NCBI lineage: Eukaryota > Metazoa > Chordata > Mammalia > Carnivora > Phocidae > Neomonachus > Neomonachus schauinslandi. Next base: position 32,750,900 of record NC_058418.1, on the reverse strand, counting down.
ACACCCAGCATCGCTCCAGCTCCCCAGGCTGCTCACTGAGGAAGGGTTCCATGGGGCTCTGATCAAGCCCAGTCCCTCAGGCCCCCACTGGACCCCCCGAAATGCATAATTGTGTCACTCTTCTGAGCCTTTACTTCCCCTGGCAAATATCTAGTCTGCCATCATTCCTTCTTCAAAGCCCATTTTCTCCAGGAAGCCCTCCCTGATTAACCCCATCTCCCCGACTCTCCAGGACCCCCTTTCTCCTCCAGATACCCACCCAGCTCAGAGACCCCTCCACACTCACATGTTGGGTCTTCAACCCAGAATACGCACTGGAGAGTCACGTTTTTCTGTAGGGACAAGAAAGGAGAGTGGACCCCATCACAGCCCACTCCTTTCTGGGCCAGGTGGAGGAAGTCAGTGTCAGGCCACCACCCCATGTGGACCTGACTGGCTGAGGTCCTCAGCCAGCTGGTCATTTTGTTAAAGACAAGTGACTCAGGAGGCAGGGCAGAAAAGACAAACAGGGACCCTTGTCTCCTTGGCTGGTTTGTCTGCACTCACCGGCTGTGGCTGGTGCTGGAAGGTGAGCACCACGGGCTCCGAGAGGTTGGCTACTTTGGTGTTCTGCACGATGATACCCAAGACCTTCTCACCCAGGACTTGACTGGAATTCTTGTCCTAGATACATGGGATGGGGGAGGAGAGGAAGTGGGGAGGGCTCAAGGCTGAGAAGGCCAAGATGTCCCCTAGTTTCCCTAGATTCCTGTCTCTCCCCCACACATTGCTCTGAGATGCTCAGTCTCCCTCTGGCAACAGTTCTTGAACGTGTAGTCATTTACACTGTAGTGAAAACAACATAATTTAGCATTCTCCGGGGGGGATTCGCATGTCACAGTCCAGTTTCTGCCCTTATAAGGAAAGGCTCTAACTTCTGGACGAGGGGGCTTGGCTCTATGCCCGTCTTCCACCTCCCCATCAGACAGAAACTGCTTTCCCCGGTGCCCCCCACCTGGAACAGGGCTTGGCTGCTGAAGTCCACCAGAAGGAGTCTCTTTTCAGCCTCCCCTCTCCGGCCTTTGGTCTTCTGGAAGAGCGTGCGGGGCAGCTGCACCGAGTACTCCTGGACCTCACTCTGCTCCTCCTGCAGACCAGAACCCCTGTGGGGCTCAGCCAGGGGTGGGCTCCCAGGTCTCTACGCGCCCCCGCCCCCCCAACACCTTCCTGGATGCTGCCACCTCGAAGCCCGCCTCCTCCAGGAAGCCCTCCTTTCCTTGGCTCCAGCCCTGGCTGGGGAGCCTGGTGGGTAGAGCCCAGGGCCCTGGGGGGCAAACAGGCCTGGGAGACTGCTGTGCCACTTGGGCTCCCCAGGGGGTAGCATGAGGGCAGCGTGGGTGGCTCCCGGCCGCTGGGCCCACGCAAGGGGCAGTCTCAAGGCTGACATGCACGTACGGGTGCTTTGGGTCTTCTGTTCCCACAGGGATACTATAGGAGCCCCTGATGTCGGTCCCCCCTCCCCCGCCCCATCCCCACCACTGTGCCAGGAAGGGTCCTCTGCCACGGGGCAGCCGCTAACAGGGGATTCTTTAGGCCCGAGACCTTCCTTGTCAGCACACATCTGGCTCCCAGAGGCCCCAGGGAGGGGAGTGTTCACGCCTCCACATCTGTTTCCTGCCCCGGCCAGCCTGGCCCCCGGCTCCTGACCCCTGACCTCACGTCTGGAGTGGATGTGCAGGTCCTGGAGGCTAGCTGTGGGCTGCAGCTTCCACACCGTGGCATTGACCAGATCCTCCTCAAAGGACAGCATGTCCCCTGGGAACTTCACAGAGGTCAGCTTCGACTCCAGGCTCTGCAGCCTCCTGGCAGGGGGAGAAGGGGCGGGGAGGTTGATCCAGGCGGACAGGGACACGGAGCTAGACGGGGACTCTCAGCAGAGACACAGGAAAGAGGCAGGCAGAGACAGGGGCGGGAGGGTCAGGGGGCAGCAGGGAGGGGGCACGAGAGAAAACAGCCCTAGGACTGGTGCTGCTGCGGGGGAGAGAATGGCCTGTGGGCGAGTGGGGGGCAGGCTGAGAGGAAGCTGGAACATCAGAGCAAACAGGAAAGGGGGGCGGTAATCCTGAGCACCAGGTTCCGGGCCCAGCTCTGCCTGGACTGACCCGCTCTGTGGCCATGGAGCAGCCCTACCCAAACCTGGGCCTCAGTCTGCCAAGCTCTCAGATGGGCTGGTCAGTTCTCCTTTCTTGGTGGGGAAGAGGGCTTGGGTGGCTGGCTGGGGATGGTGATACTTGTTTTTACAAAGGTCAGGGGCTCGGCCTGCGGGGCTGGATTTCGATTCTTCTCAAGGAGGAGGTGGAAAGATGAGGGTAACGTTGCAGCCCCAGGAGAGGCCTCCGTCCTGCCTCCCACTCCAGGTCGCTGCCCTGCCCACATCCAGGTCTCTGAGGCCACACTTACTGGCTGGCAAGGGTGGAGGAGGGCCTCCTCGAGTTCTTTCCGGGGTGCCTCAGAAGCTGGTTGAGCTGCTCAAGGTCCCTTTTCAGCTCACACATGTCCACCGAGGCATTGTGGGAGGCCTTCTGGGGAGGATCTGGAGGAGGGGACAGACAGAGGCCCTGAGGCTACGCTGGGAGCCAGGTGCGGGCCACACCCCCTCCTACTCCCATTTAACCCTCTGGTGACTGTGAAGGCCTCTCGCCCCAGTTTTATAGAAGTTGAAACTGAGCCTTCAAAACGTGGGGTGGATCCCCCAAGGTCACCCAGAAGTCGGCCACATGCGGGCTCTGCCACACGGGACCCCCAGCAACTCCAGCCCCAGCAGGGCCGGCCAGGACACACCTGCCCCGGTGCCCTTCTGCCCACGCACCTGGAGCTGGGAGGGCCCACCCCAGGAGGGCTGGGGGGGTGGGGGGCTTGTGTGGCCTCTGGCTCCTGACACCCACTCCCGTCTTTCCACGCTCGCTGCTCCCACCCTGCGCAGGCCTCATCTTCCCTCACCTGGACCTTCCCTGCAGCCTCTGGATGGGACTTCGCCCCTCTGCCTTCACCCCTACCTTCCCACAGACCTTCCTGAAGCACACCTTGGATCACACCCTTCCCCTCCTCAGACACCTTCAATGGCTCCCCACTGCCTGGGAACAAAGCCTAAGCTCCATGACCATGACCGGTCATTCAGACCCAGTCCACTGCCCAGCCTCCAGGCCTTTGTCCAAGTTGTTCCTTCTGCCTGGAAGTCGCCTTACTGTGGAAGGAGAAGGTGAAGCCGGCAGCACTGGGCAGACTGGTGTTCTGGGGGCTCCACCAGGAGCTGACAGAGGTGGCGAGCAGCGGGGGGCCCTGAGCCAGGCTCTCCTTGTGGTGCCGGAAGCACAGGAGTCCAGAGGCTTGGTTACTCAGCAAGAAGTCGTTCTTGCCATAGCGAAGATGCAGTATCCCCACATGGCGGTTCCAGTACAAGCAGAAGTGGTAGAAGCCCCTGGGGTCAGGGAAGGGCTGGGAAGCCGGGAGCACTGCCAGGAAGGGAGCATGAATTGTGAGGGCTCCCTCCGAGTTCTTGATGGAGATGTGCAGCTCTGACGTCTGCTTGTAATGGAGGCTGCTCTTCTGTGTCTGGTTCCTCTGGCCGCAGAAACGGAAGTCTTCACGGGCCCCCCCGCCACGGGTACCTGGGGAGGTAAAGACTACAGATGGGACTCTGGGGCAGGGAGCAGCCAGGGGCAGGAGAGGGGTTTAGGCCTTGGGCCCAGAATACTGGATCCCAGTGCCTGGGATCTACATACGTTCCAAGGGCCTATACCTCAAAGGTCTACAAAAATGTGAATGTGCCCTACTCACAAATTACTAGCTTCAAATTATGAAAAGAACTAAAAATTAATAATAATTTCAAAGGCAAAAAACATTTTAATAGCAACAAAGTACTTCATGAGGCCATGCCTGCCATAGACGGTTGTGCAGGCTGTGCACTGCACAAGGATGCTCTGGCTGCAGAGCTGAGTGGGGCCAAAACCCAGTCCATGTTTCCCACCCCAAGCTGTGCACTGTGGGGCTGCATCTGCATAAAGAAGGGATGCCTTTTTCTGCAAGATACCATCCACTTGCTAAACTGTGTCTAAAGTCCCATGCCTGCCCAAAGGGGTTAGTGGATATGCTGGCAGCTGTCCTAGACGTGGGGGCATTGTAATGTATGTCACAACAGTCCCAGGGCATCCCCAAGATAGCCTACCTTGAACCAGGAAGAGCAGACCTAGCAGGAACAGCGCCTTCTGCCGCAGCACTTGGGCGGCCATCTTCCTCCCCAAGGTCACCCTGAGAAGTCAGCACCTGAAAGAGGCCAGGAGTGTTAGCTGGGGCCAGATCTGCAAGGTGGTTGGGCCAGCCCTGCAGAGGGGGAGGCCGGTGTAGCTTGGGTGTGGGATGTGAGGTAAGGAAGCAAGTGTGGAAACAGCCCATGGGGCTCCCCAGAGCTGCCAGAAGCTGAGCATCAAGGGGCAGTGGCTGTCCAGAGCCTGGCTGAGTTCAAGTCCTGGCTCCTCCTCTCACTTGCTGCATGACCCTGTGCAAGTCACAGAAAATGGGGCAAATAATAGTACTTTCTTCTAGACCCAGCAGTGATGGGGTCATCTTGGCTAGAATCTGGTGGGGAAGGCTCCACAGCACCATCTGGAACCACCCCCACCACCCTGCCCCTCCAGGCCTGGAGGAGATGCAGGTAAAAGGGGGCTCTTCCAGTTCTCTTCCAGGAACCTCACCATCATCATCCCCAAGACCCAGCTCAGAGGACACCTCCTTCGGGAAGCCTTCCCCAACTCCTTCTACAGTCAGTCCTGGCCTCCTTTGGCTTCCCACCACTGGCCAGGGCCTCCCCTGTCCCCCAGGCAATGCAGGATGGTGCGGTCCCTCCTCAGCTAGCGAGGCAGCTTCTGGCCCATCTCTGCCGACAGAGCTGAGTGCACGGGGGTTGCTGGACAAAGGCTGGGCAGTTGGAGGGGGTGAGTGAAATGAAGGCTCAACGGCCCCGCAGCGCCCCCTGCAGGGAACGGTGGAGAAGGGTGCTTCCTGTCATGACCACCAGGGGGAGCCAGTTCCCAGGGCGCCCCCCCCCCCCACCCCCCACCCCCCCCACCCCCACCTGGAAAAAGGCTGACCGGGAGACACTGACAGTATGGCGGAAGTGGGGGGAGGTCCAGTTCCCCCCCCCAGCCCCACCCTGGTGTAGCGCGCGCACTTCTGCCCCTCCATGGCCTCCATTAGCTGAACACCAGTCTGCCCGCCTGTGTTCTCCCACCGCACCCCTGTGCTTCTATTCATTGTCACTTCAGCTCTGTGAAGTGGGCCCTACCATTGGCCCCTTTCCCAGACAAGGAATCGGAAGCCCAAGGGGTTAAATGACCTGCCCAAGATTATTCCAGAGGCCAGGGCTTTCCCTGCCTGGACTGTGGTGCCTGGCAGGAAACTGCATGCCTGGCACCGGGAGAGAGAAGCCAGGTGGCCTCCCCATGGCCAGCTGGCCCCGCTACTGAGCGCGGCGCGGACACACACACGGGCTCCTTCAGTTCATGGGGAACTGCATGTGGCTGTGGCGACACATGCCATCATCTGCCACAAGCCAGACGAGAGGAAGCCTGGAGACCTGGGTGTGCACGAGACGTCTCAGTTTAGGGGAAGCCAAGGGGCTCCCAGGAAGAGGTGGCTTTTGGACAGAATATTGGAGGGTAGCATTAAAGGGACGGGGGGGCCCAGGCGGGAGCTCACTGTCTTCGTCCTTGAACTAACCTGACCCCCTGAAGCTAGAGCCAGTCTCCTATGTCCCACCACACAGAATGGAACCCCAATTTCAAGGGCCTTGTCAGTCCAGTTATTAGTCAACTGGGCTCATCATCTTGCCTCTGTGGCATCACAGGACCCCTTAGACGAAGCCTATGAAAGTTTTTTAGGGAACGGTCACTGTCAACCAGGTTGTGATTTTTAAGGTTTCCCTCTGTGTTCTCCTCTCTGAGCATTTTGGCCCCTTTTGTAACTGCATCCTGCCGCCTCAGACCAACGGGAGGAAACCCAGCATCCGGAGACAGAGCTATGTCCCTCCTGGACCCCCTTCTTTTCTCCCCCTCCTGCCAGTCCCTGCTGCTAGCTACCTCTGATCCCCGAGACAAATGTCACCTCCCCCAGGCAGCCCCCCTCTCTGCAACCACTGCTCTATACTTGTGAACTCATAGCTGACAGATTACTTATAGATTTGGTCCAGATTCTCCATTTTATAGTATTTGCATTCAAGGCCCAGAGAGGGCCAATGGCTTCCTGACATCACACAGCAAGCAAAAACGGAGCTGGCCAAAAATCCATGTACCTCTATGGCCTACTGACCTTCAAAGTGAGCTACCCCTGTTGGTAGACAAGGGCCCTGGACAGGGCAGAGTCATCCACTTTGCATCAACCCTCCTGGATTGAGCTTGAAAGCAAAAAGGCCGAGACAAAGAAGTGACCTTCCAGTCACTGGAGGGGCACAACTGAGGTTGCGCAAAGTACACAGAGGGGATTCAAACGCAGACAAGGAACAAACTGCATGACTCTGACCCTTCCAGGCTCATCTCCACTCTACCCTGGCCACTCCAAGGTGGACCATGTTGTCCCCATGGGCATTCTTGGGATGTGAGTGGGAGGGTCTGCCTGGCTTCCTTTAACCCACTCTTAAGCAGTGGAGTGGACTCTGGAGCCAGACTGCCTGCATTCAACTCCAACGTCTCCTGCTCGCTAGCTGTGTGTCCTTGGGCTGGTTCCTCACCCTCTCTGGTCCTCACTTTCCACATCTGTACATGAATTGATACTTATAAAGGACTGAGAACACGGCCACGCATGTGGTCGGCACCATAGGTGTTAACTACATATCTCTGTGTACTTTCTGACCGGCTTATGCCTGCCCTAAGTCAACCCTTGGGCCTGTCACAGAGCCCTACTCCCTCCCTCCCACCTTCCATGCCCCCTGCCTTGTGGCCCTGGACAGCTCAGCCTCTAGAGCACCTTGACGGGAAATTCTTAGAGCATGAAACTTTCCTTCCGGGAGCTCAATGGGAAGACTGGAACCCCACCCAGAAAACCTCCGTCCTTGCAGCCCTGACCTCTGGACCCTCTGAGGGGTAGGAGAGCGGGACCAGGGACAAAGAGAAGATTCCAGCCCCTACCAGGAAGGGGGAGGGCACTGCCTGGCTTGTCTGCTTGGCACCTTCCCAGCCCCATTTCACACTTCAGAGAACCCTGCCCGCTCCCGTCGCACCCTCTTCCTTCCCTCCATCCCCTGCCGGGGGGGGGGGGGGGTGGGGGGGGGCGGCTGTGGTCTGCCCCCTGTACACACACCCGCCGCCCTATGCAGCCGACTCTGATGCGGTCAGCATCCATGACGGGGGCTACACTGTCCCAGCACCTCCAACAGGGCTGCAGAATGCCCTGGTCACCACCCTGGGAGTCCCCCACTTGACTCAGCCAAGGAGGGAGGGGTCCTGGGCTCTGGAGGCTGAACCCCAGACCCAGGAGCCAGGGGCCCACACGTGGACCTCGACACAGACTACACGGGCAGAACCTAGTCTCTGGTCTCTGGAGCTGCGGACCAGCAGAGCGGGACAGACCTCAGGCGTCAAAGACTCCTAAAGCCAAGCATCGGTGCGTAGGGGAGGCCTTCGTCAGACCTCACACAGCACTGCCCAGAGCCAGGGCGCCGCCGAGAGGGGTACTCCAGCAGCACGGCAACGATCACAGCAGGAGCGTCACTCTGTGAGGCTGGTCCTACTGGTTTGCCATTTTACAGACGAGGAAACTGAGGCTAGGGAAGGGTTATCTGATCCAAGATCACCCCAGGTGGAGCCAAGACACAGACGTGCGTCTCACCCTAGAGAACTCCTTGCAGAACTGGTACTGGCCGAGGTCCTAGAGATGCATGCTCCCCCCGCTTTGGGAGACCCCCCCAAAGAAAAGGAGATACGAATGAGGGGGCAGCCAAACCACCAGCAGGTGCAGACAGCTCCAGCCTGGGAGAGAGGGTCTGGGGGCCAAGTCCCCCAGGAGGGATCCCCTCCCACCTCCCCTTTTGGAGCAGCTGCCCTTGACTTCCCGCCTTCCGTAAACACACACAGGGAACCGAACCGTCTGGCCCAGCTTGACACAATGGGGGCCCCCATCACAGGGTCCCCGGGGACACAGGCAGAGCAGAGGGTGACCAGGACTTGTCTTAGCCCACACTCCCCCACCCACCCCCAGGACTGGCTGGGCCCAGGAGAAGGAGCTCTGGCTCCCGCTCAGACCCAGCCCTGCCCATCCTCACGATGGGGGAGGGGGCATTGGGCAGGGGAACTAGGCTCACTTTCTCCCCCCGCCCCCGGGGGCTTGAGTCACTTCCTCTGCCATCCGTGTGGAGCCACGAGTCACCGCTGGCCCAGTCCAGGCTCCTGGAAAACCCATTTCCTCAGAGGACAGAGGTGGAAGTTGAGTGGACAGGACCTGGTCGGCTTGGGGTTAACCCTTCATAGGCCCAGAGCCGTCCCCCCCCCCCCCCCCCACCAACCGCTTTTCTTCTCCTTCCCATTACACACACTGTGGACGTACCATCCCCACCTCCACACGGGCCCTTTGCCTGGAATGCCTTCCCTATCCTTATGACAACCCAACCCATCTGTTGAGACTCAGTTAAGACACACCCTCCCCATGAAGTTTGCGGGGTGGGGGGGGTAGCCACGGCCCACCCTCCACTCTCTATGCCCCCCCTCCCCGGTGACATGAGAAGTTCATATCAGAGGTGCGCAAACTTTCCAGTGGGTCAGAACCACCCCAGGGAGCTCATGAAAATGCAGACTCACACACCCCGCACGCTGAGGATCAGAGGCAGCAGGTCTGGGACGGGGCTCGGAGTCTGGCTTTAACAAGCGTCCCATTGATTGACGTTCCGAGGGCTTGGAACCACTGGGTTCCAAGCCTGGGATAACAGTAGCCGTGTTTTCCAGAGAAAGTCAGAGACGAGGGGGGCCCAGGCCCAGATCATTCAGCTGCTGAATGGCATGGCCTGGACTGGGGGTGCCTCTTGTCCACCCACTGGCAAGGACACATTGCCCCTCGATGGTTCACCTGGTGCTCAGCAGGGTGCCAGGAACCTGAAAGGGGCTTCCCAAAGGACAGAAGGGAGGAGGAGGGCTGGGGTGAAAAACTCCTGGAGTGGGTTTTCGGGTGTGAGCCTGATCTTGCCTTCCTTGGGGGTGGGACAGAAGGAAGAGGACCCAGCCCGACTGTCCTGCCCCAGCCTGGATCCTTAGCTGCTCTCCAGGAGGGGGCAACAGGGAGCTGCGGGCTACCCCCTTGAGCCTGGGGCAGAGGGCTTAGGAAAGAAGGATGTGACCCAAGACAGAGACAAGGAGACAGGTGGGTGAGCATAAAGCCTTGAGAATATAAGCACGCATGCGAGTGTGGGTGTGTGCACACGCGCATGTACGGGTCTGCAGGGGAGCACGGAGAAAGCAGAAGAAGGCTGGGAGTGGGGGCTGGTTAGCTCTGCGGAGGAGGAACAGAGGGCTGCTCAGACCTCAAAGGGCAGCCAGGAAAGGCAGTTAGAACAGAAGAGAGTGCAGCACTCGCAGGTGCTTCCTCCCTGGGGGTGGGGTGGGGGGCCGAGAAGACCCTCCGCTGGAGCTTTCCGAATTATTTGAGAAAAGTAAATCTTACTTAGAAACACCAGCTATCCAACAAACCAAAGGAGGGACCCTATCACACCTGGGAGGGCCCCAGGGCCCCGCCCCCTCCTAGGCCAGCCCCGTCCCCACCCCAGACCCTCGCTTCCCTCTGCTCCCATTCTCCAACGGGGTGGCTGAGCTCAGGCTAGATGACCACCTCGGCTCGAGGTTCTCCCTGGCAGGGCGTTCTGGGCTGGCTAGGGGAAGCAGTGACTTCAGTTTGCAGGAATTCTTCTACAATAAAGGAGAATAAAAATTAAGCTAACCGCCTGCCCCCAGAGGCTGGAGGATGCCAAGGTCATGCCCACTCACTGCCTGGGGTGAGGCTCACATTCTTGCACCAGACCTGCTGGAGGGCCGTCCCTGCCCGCGTGGCCCCACCTCCCCACAGCTTCTGGTCTGGCCGAGTCCGTGGGCAACGACTCCCTCTGTGTACCCAGACGGGCCCTGGCCTGGTGGGGAGACCGAAGAAGGGGAGACGCAGAGAGTTCTCTGCTAGGATGGGAGGAAAAGGTCTGTCCGTGTGAAAGGACCCTGAGTCCTCCCCAAGAGCCTTATCCAGCGCCACCCACCCTGAAGCCTGCTCTATCTGGCCCCAGACCATTCACTTAAGAGACCTCAGAGAGGCCAAAGTACAGTCACGCAAGCAGACGTGAGCCCAGGCTTGGGTGTTTCTGCGTCCAAGCCTTTCCACACACGGGTCCTCCTCCCTGGGATGCCAGCCTTAAGATGTGTCCGATGCCCTGGGCCTATCCCTTCTCTGGGACTGTCTCCTCATCTTTACCAAGTGGCAACTTGCCAGAGCACTTTCTAAGAAGCACTAGTTCCCAAGTTAGAGAAATACTGCAGGCCCTGCTCAGTCTTGTGTATTAGCATGTCAAAGGCTCTGATCAGTCCTGCAGAAAGAAAATCCACAGAGCTTGGTTGGGCTTAGTTTCCCAGACCACTGTGATGGTATATGTCCTTTTTAGCATGGGCACCTGTTATCAACATGAGAAACAAGCTCTCAAAAATCTTGAGGCCACACAGTAAGAAACCTGTCAGCACCCTCCCTCCCAGCCTCCAGCCCCTCCCTGCCCCTCAGAGGCCATTAGCTACCATGAGATGGGCTTCGGGAGCCATTTAGACTGTGATGTTCCCCTGGTCAACTCATCACCATCCTTGACACTTCCAGGCAAGAGGTCCCCGGAGGGAGCCTGAGGTATATGCGGCCCCATCCGACCTCCCTTCGGCCGGCGGGAGAAGCTCTTGGGGAAAGGGGCACTGCCAGCCCTGTCCCTAGCCTGGCCCTTCCATTAAAGTCAGCCAGAGCCAGCTGGGCCCTCAGCCTCTCCTCAAGCAGCTGGGACACTTAGAAGACTGGAATTGAGAGGGAGGGAGGGAGGGAGGGAGGGAGGGAGGGAGGGAGGGATGGGCAGAGAAAGAGAAAGAAAGAGGCAATATGAGCATGCCAGAGCTTTTAGAAGCCGAGAATCAAAGCCTCTTAGAATTCAAGAATGGATTATAGGGACTTGGAATTTAAAAAGGGATCAGGAAGGGTCCCCGATCTGGCCCAGGCTGGGGTCGGGCTCAGGCGCCAGGGTTTTTCGGGAGCAGTTCAGGGAACCTGGTGCCAGCTCTATGCTCCTGGCACAGTGTGGGGCCTGCCCCCCCCCCCCCGCCCCAGTCTCCCCGCAGCCCTCTTCCCAAGGAGCTGCTGAGGCTGGGCTCCGGGACCCTAGGACACACACCAGTCAGCACCTGCCCAGAGAATGCGGATGCCCAGAGCAGGGATGGCAGGAGTTAGATGTGCTTGGTCCAGAACTAATTCTGCAGCCAAGTGGCCCTGGGAACTTTTGGCCAGCCTGTCCCCTCTCTGAGCCTCAGTTTCCTTCTGTGGTAAGTGGATGACTATGATCCCTGTCCCCATCTGTCTTCTCTCTGGGCCAGGGCCTCTGGATGCTTCCAGGGAAGGGCAGGGCTTACACCCCAGGTGGCAGCGAGGAACAAAGAAGGTGCTGGGCCATCTCCTCCTCCTGGCCAGACTGTCTTCCCTCTCAAACCACAGGCAGACCTCAGCTGGCTGGATTAAGTGTCCCTTCCCCATCTGTGTTCCCACACTGCCCAAGGCCAGGCCTACAAGGTCAGCCCAGTTAGCACCCTGCTCTGGGGGCTGCAGATCAGCTACTCTGGACCTGGCCGAGTGCCTGTCTTTGGAGTATAAGACCCTCGTATTCCCAAAGCCAGCCACAAACTCTCCCTTTCTTTCCTCTTCCCCAGATCCCAGATCCCAGATCCCTGGCCGAGAGGTGCACGGGACACACGGACAGGTGTCCTCCCCCCAAGAAAGCTGGGGGCCTGGGCAAGGCTGAGGCACCAGGCCCCTCCAGGGAAGGGCAGTGGAGGCACAGACCAGGATTCCATCAGCTCACTGAGCACACAGCACCGTGTCCTCCAACGCTATTTGCACCACCCCCCTCCCACCGAGGGCAGTGTGCTCACCCCCTCCAGCAACACAGCTAACATCGATTAAGCTCTGGGAAAATGCAAGACTCAATTCTAAGCTGTTTACACAAAGGAACACATTCATCCTCCCTAAAACCTTAAGAGACAAGTGCCATTATGCTCATTTAACAAATGAGGAAACTGAGTCCCCGGAAGGTAGAGCTACCCGATGGGGACTGCCCAGCCAGCCAGGGGTGCACATGAGACGCTACCCCAGGGCCTGGCTCCAGAACCGATGCTCTCGGTTTTGCGGCCCGTTTCCCCTTGACCTTACCTGACTGTTAGAAAGCCTTCTCTTTCAAACTCACAGGAAAGATGCTTCCAGATGTGTCTCCTTGGGGTTCCGAACATCCTTCCCCTGAGGGCCCAGGTGACCCCCATGCCATGGCTCCTGAAAGCCAGGATTGCAGCCTCCCAACACCCCTCAGAGGCTTATCTTTATTCATTGACGGTGCAGCCCAGAGCTCGAGTGTGACCGAGGAGCCCTTACCCCCAACCACTTCCTTCTGGGTCCCCTGTTTGAATCCCCCTTAGCGTGGCATCTGTGCCTCTCGCCGGGTCCCTGGTGCCACCCAGCTCCCCCCCAAACCCCATCCATCAGCTCCCCTAGCAGTGCTGGAGAGAAAGGGGAGATGGGGGAGAGGGATGGACTGAGAGAAGAAAGAGAGAGGGAAGGGGAGGGAGGTGGGAAGGAGCAGGGGAAGGGGAGGCAAAGGAGTGGGGGGAGAAGAAGAAAAAGGGAGGGGGTGGGGGGGGAAGGAAGCAGGGCCAGGAATGAGAGGGATGGCGGGAAGAAGGGAGGATTAGGGAAGTCATACCCGGGTTCCTCCTTTGTGGCATCGAGTGGACTCTAAGTACACAAAGCGCGTGAACGAGTGAGCGAAGGGCTGGCCCGTTTGCCGGCTGCAGGCTGCTGGGGCGGTGGATGGGTTTCTGGGGAGGAGGACTTTGAAGCGGAGCCAGCCCAGCCCCTGCCCCCTCGCTGGAGCTTCAAACAAAGCGGGCAGCTGGGAAGACGGGCTGCGAGCCCCAGCCACCAGCCTGGGAGAAGGGGCGCAGGTGAGAGCAGCCCCTGGCAACCGTTGCCCTGGCAACCGTTGGCAGCTGCAGAAAGGGAGCTGCGTCACTGGCGGGCTCCGACCCAGCACAGCACAAGCGCCCTAACTTGTCCAGTACCTAAGTCTCCTGACTCAGATGCTGGCCGGGCCCAGCAAGGAGCCGGCAGGAGGAAGGGCAGGGTGGAGGATGGTGGGCTACAGAGAACAGTGGGGGACACCTGCCTAAGTTTGTCAACATTGACTTTAAACCAAATCCTTTTAGGACCCGGCAGGGGCTACCCTTGTGACCAAAGATGCCTATCAGCAGCTGCTTTTGCCCCTGGAGGCTGCCAGCCTGTGGCTTTGACCTTGTCCCAGGCTGGACACCCCTCCAGCCCTCATTACTGGCCCTCACAAATACAGAACGTGCATCATACTTCCCTAGAAGCATTTTAGGGGGACACGTGCTCCAAGAAGCCTTCCTAGATTGCCGCAGCCCACCAGGAATCTTCATTCTGAGTTATCCCTGGGGCTGGGGGGTTCCCCCTGGCTTCCTTCCACACAGTTCCCTGAGGGCCAAGAGTGGGTCAGATCCTCCTTTCCGTGCTGCAGAGGAAGTATCCGTGCGGTAAGGGAAGAGAACACAGGCAAAGCTTCTGAAACCCCCTCTATGTGCTAGGTACTACGCTAGGCATTTTGGAAATCTATTTCTACCACTCTCCAAGGTTAGCCCTATTGAAGCTATCTTACAGATAAGGAAACAGAGGCTCGGGGAAGTGATGTGACTTGCTCAAGGCCACCTAGCTGGAACTTCAAGATCTCTCCTGAGACACGAAGACATCGAGACCAAACGTCCATCTGACGCTTGACAAATCCTGCCCCCCATCCAGTGCACATCCAAACTTTATTTGATCACCTCCAGGGACAGGAAGCTCACCTCCTCCCAAGAGGGCACAGCCCTCTGACCTCTAAGAAGTCCTTCATAGCCATTGAGTCAAAGGGGAGGGGACATCGAAGACATGGGGTGGCCTCCACATGCCAGACAGGGCAGGGAAGAGAACCAGGGGCAGACGCCTCCGCCAGGGCCTATGGCTCCAGACCAGCAGCAGATCAGGAGACAGGGTGGCGCTGCTCAGGGGGCTAAGGGGCTAGGGTCTCAGCCAAGCAGCTATAAACACTTTCCCAGAACAAGTGGGGAACCCCCTTGGCAATCACACTCAAAGGGGACCGAGGGGCTTTGCGATGGTTTCTGGCAGAGGCCATGGGAAAGGCAGCAGGGGCTTGGGGCCAGGGGGACGCTGTGCCCATGCCTCACACCTTCCCCCCCCCCCCCCCCCCCCCCACCCCCCTGGCCATGGACCGGAGCCAGCAAGCGGCTTCAGTCAGGAGGCAGCTATTGTCTTGCTGCTGGCCCAGAGCTGTGTCCCATTCAGGCACTATTTTTGGCCCCCGGAGGAAGAGGAAAAGAAAGCAAAGAAAGGAGTTGCTGTTCTCGGTGGAACCTTCCCCCAGAAAGGATTCCAGGGCCTGCTGGGCCAGAGAAGGCAGTCACTGTTGGATCAGAAACTTCTATGCTTAAAAAGAGCTGGCAGGGGGCTGCAGTTCAGGGGAACCAGGGGAGGGCACCGTGGGGCACCCCTGGCCTCTTATACACACTTGGTGCTCACTAACTGCAGGGACACACCGAGAAACAGAGGCACAACATCGCAGGTCCCACCCAACGTCGCCGAGCACTTGTAATGACAAAAATACTTACAATAGCTCACAGGTCATTGTTGTCCAGAGCCAAGTCTCTGCCAAAGACATTGACAATGCTCACGGCACTGCTGGCCAGAACAGAGTGTGGAACAAAAATGATGAGGCTCATTTTACAAATCACATAGCTGAGGCTCAGGGAGCAGCGTAACTGCCCAAATAACAAGCTAGTGACCCCACACACCCCCACCCCCACCCCGCCCCTGTCCTCCCCCGACTCACCCTGCTTTTACCAACTCCAGCACATTAGCCTTCTTTCTATCAGACACACCTCAGGGCCTTTGCATGTGCTTTCCCTTCAACATAGCACATCCAGGAAAGAATGTTCCCTGATTGGTTTCTTCTCAGTCCTTATTCTGAATATCTCCTCCCCCAAGAATCCATCTATGATTACCCAGCCAACATTATCCTCCCCATCATCACTCTCTTCCATACCACCTTATCTTCTTAACTTTACAGCACTTAACGCTGTCTGAGATGACCCTCCAATATGCTTACTTATTTTCCATTTCTCAGCATTTAATGTCTGGCTCACCACTTGTATTTCCTGTACTAGCTCTGTGTCTGGTCCATAGTAGATGCTGCATGACTGCTAGTTAAATACATGAATGAATGAGACAGAGCTGGGATTCTAACCCAGGTCAGACTGGCTCCAAGCTTCTTCCCAGTAGGAGCCAATTCCTGATGCTGTACTTTTGATCCAAAAGCGCTACTTGGGGCAGGGGGTTCCAGCACCGAGCCATCCTGACTCCCCAACCTCTGAGTAGTGCCTCAGGGGCATAAACACCTCTGCCAAGTGCTTGGCAAGAGAGGGACTCCCAAGACTGTGCACAGCTTGAGAGTAGGGATAGGACCCTAAATGCCAGCCTAGCATTTCCTCCAATACACAGCTGCCTGGTAAAGGCTCTGAAAAGTCCTGCAATGCAGAACCTGGGAGCCCAAGCTTTTCCTAAATCACTGGGACGGCAGACAGACTTTCAAAGTTGCTAGATTAGATGATGTCTGAGATCCCATCTGAATTCGTGATCACGGAACCTGGGCTTTTCTCTTGACACGAAGGCCAAGTTACTACCCCCAGGCCTCTCGACAACCTTCTCCTATGGCCCAGGGCTAAGAGGGGACCCAGGGAGGAATTTGCCATGAAGGTGGGACCCATTCCCACTGCTGCAAATGCTAAACTTCTATCCGGACTCCTGTGGGCACCCCCAAGGTGCAGTGGGGAGGGGAAACCATACATGTCTGTGGCCAGGGAGGATCCTGGGGTCTAGGAACCTGGGGGTAGGCATACCCCAAGGGCCAGCATGCAGAGACTCACAAGGCAGCTGGAGCAGGGAAAGGAACCACGTGGGAACACAGACCATATGGAGCACACCTAACCTCCCGTAATGCGTGTGGCCGCCCACTCTATGAGGGTGGTACTATTATGCCCATTTTACAGCTGAGAAAACAGGCTCAACGGGGAGAGAAGCTCCTTGCTCAGGGCTACACAGCTGGTAACTGGACCCCAATCCAGTTCTGTACACTCCTTTGCCTGCGCTGTACCCCCTGCTCTGCATGACACCCCCTGCCCTGGACTCTCCAGGACACGGAGAGGAAGCGTCCGCCACTCTAGGGAGGTGGACAGGCAGGTCCACGAGGCTGCACTGCACCCAAGGCCTCGCAGCCCAGGAACAGGGGCTGGGCCCCTTCATCCCTACACCCACGGGGTCTGTGAACACTTCTACCCACCCTGGACGGCAGTTACTGAGGCTCCCAGCTCTGCGGGAGAGCGAACCCGAGGGCAGGAGCTGAGGCATGCTGCACCTGCTGCAGCATCTCTGGGGGGAAGCACCGGCCATCCTCCCAATGACAGCTAGAGACAGGCACCGCTCCCCCGCCTGGCTCCCCCTACGCCAGGCCAGGCACCAGGACCTCGGTATCCTTGGCTCCCGGCCCGGGAGCTGGCGAGCAGACCCTGCCCGTCTGGTCTGGGCTGTGTGCAGAGGTGGCAGAGCCCAAGAGGGCATGGCAGGTGCGGCCACAGACGTAGGATAAATACAGATTTGAGGAAACCGTGTGAGGATTCCTTCCGGCCCTGCCCACTGCACACGGCTCTTGCCAGGCTCCGTCACATGCAGGTGTGTGGGAGGGGGAAGCGCCACAGGGCCAGGAACACCCCTACCCAGGCACGGGTCCATTGGATAGGGGCAGCAAGGGGCAACATCAACTCCCTAATGACTTGGGGGTGGGTGTGCCCCCTTCCTGACCCCTCCATCACACCCTCCAGTCCACTCCCGCCCCATCCCCGATCCCTGATCCCCGTGTGCCTTCCACCCAGCCCACTGGATGATTGGGAGGCCAGTGGGAGCCTCCCAGCTGCCCCTATCCAATGGACCCGTGCCTGGGTAGGGGTGTTCCTGGCCCTGTGGCGCTTCCCCCTCCCACACACCTGCATGTGACGGAGCCTGGCAAGAGCCGTGTGCAGTGGGCAGGGCCGGAAGGAATCCTCACACGGTTTCCTCAAATCTGTATTTATCCTACGTCTGTGGCCGCACCTGCCATGCCCTCTTGGGCTCTGCCACCTCTGCACACAGCCCAGACCAGACGGGCAGGGTCTGCTCGCCAGCTCCCGGGCTGGGAGCCAAGCCTCCCAATGGCGCTAATGGTGGAAGTCGGGGCACAGTGACACGCAAGGCTGTGGAGCTCCCACCTGCCCCCTCAAACATCGCCTGATGCCATTCAGATGACCAGCGGGCTGGCTGCTCAGGGACTTAATGCCTGGGGACAATGTGGGACTTGGGCACCTCTCCCACTCAGGGCCAGAAAAGCTCGGGGCTGGAAGGAGCCGTGAAGAACCCCACCTGCTGCTCAAGTTCCCTCTACAATTCCCTGCCAAACTTAAACACTTGCAGGGATGGGAAGCTCACTCCCTCAAATAGGAGCAGCCATCTGTGGTGCCATGGCCTGGGTTCAGGCCTGGGTTCAGGCCCCCACTGACTGTCCAGGGAACCTGAGATCTGCTTCCTCATCTGTGAAATGTAGATAAGGATTCAAATCTCCAAGGGCCAGCAGCACCCAAGACTGAACGACGGTCTTTGTAGGCAGTGAAACTATAGTTACTAGAGGTGGGGGGGGGGGGGTTGTTTATGAGTCTCTCCAAGGGTTTGGCACATGGCCAGATGGTGACACAGCCTGAGGAGCAGTGGGCAGAGGGTGCCAGGCCAAACATGACTCAGTTGCTCCAGCTAGCCCCTGGGGTTCACCCCTCACATTTGTCACCATGAAGACAGGTGGATCTAGACAGTTGTCCCCCCTGCCACAGGGTCAGAGACCCAGGGTGCTAACCACAGAGTGCACCCTGAGAGCCATACTTGTCCGGGGACCCAGAGGGGGTCAGCCACCCAGCACAGGTGAGGGGCCAAGAAGCCAAGGAAACTCAGCCCAGCAGAGAAGCAACCAGAGAGTGCTGCCCAAGGAAACAAGCCCAACTTGAACTCAGGCCTCCCCTGCAGGCCCAGGACAATGGCCAAGCGGGTCAGGACTTGGGTCACAGAGAGGAGAAGGAGGGAGCCCCATTCTTGAAGAACTCCATCCCAGCAGATCAAGACCCCATTAGATGGGAGTGTCCAAGGGCCCCCATGGGCTCTGGGGGGCCTGGTGCCTTTCCCAGTGACGGCATGGGAGCACAAAGCGAATGCTCCTGGATAAACTCATGCTGCTTCCTGAGGCCTTGGTAGTGGCCCAGATCAGTGGCAATGACAATATCACTTATGGTGTGCTCACTTAACCTTCTCAAGGGACCATTACCAGCGTCATTTTAAAGATGAAGGAAACGAGGCACAGAGAGGCTCATATACCTGTCCAAGTTCACACAGTTGATGGAGCCGGGACAGAACCAGACAGCCCCAGAGCCACCACCTTGGGCTGCCTCTCCCGGGGGCACAGCCAAACTGGGTGATGAAGGAGCAAAGGTCTGGGACAGCTCAGTGTGGGGCTCTTCTGCTCATGGGGCCCTAGGCAGGCAGCTGTCTCTCCTAATCCCCCACAGGGTCTCATAGACATATTAGAGACTTAAGTGTCCTCATCCCCATTTTACAGCCTAAGTAATGAGGCTTTGAGAGATTGAGCTGCTTGTTCAAGGTCACTGTTCCAGGATTTGAACCTAGTTCTAACTCAGCCACCACATGACCCTGAAGACAAAATCTTCAGCCCGGGTTTAGGGAAGACCTCTCAAAGCTGCACCATGAGCTACGTACACACTTCCCATACAGGGGTTGCTCCAGATACCAGCAACCACCCTGCCCGGGGGTGGGACGCTCATCTCTGTGTATCGTGGGGACACTGAGGTCCAGGCGGGTGACAACCTTGGGCCCCTGTGGCCCTCTGCTTTCCTGCGTGGGCCTTGAAAGACAAAGCCAGGGCTTCTGGGAGGTGGAAGGCAGAGACCTGAGGACGGGGCAGAGAGGCCTGAGAGGTGGCTCGAGTCTCTAATCGTTGCTTATCTGGAGTTCACTGAAGTGGCCCTGAGCCCGGGGGGTGGGGAGCCGGGCTAGAGCCATTAGCTGCAGGGAGCCCGAGCAGGGCTGGCTTCCGCAGCGACCCCCCCCAACCCTGGCCGCCTCCCTGTAATGTAGAGCCCTGTCCACTGATGCCTAGAAGCTCTACCAGCTTCTCTGGAGCTCAGCCTTTATCTGTGCCGGCCTGGAACTGCCACGCGTACCACAAACTATCTGAGCCTGAGCCTGCAGCAGCTCAGGAGCCTGATGCCCACCCCACTGACCTTCCCACCAAAGCGCCACTCAGGCCGGAGGGGGAGGGCGAGGTCCTGCCAGAGCCCAAGTGGCCCCAGCTCTCCCCAGGGGGGAGGAAGGATGAAGCCCCCCCCCACCCCCTGGGTTGTCTCTGGGCCTCAGCGCCTCCCTCTGCCCGATGTGGAGATCTTAGGATAAAGACTAACTTACACGGCCCAGCCCTGCTCTGCCTGCTTTCCTGCAATCACTCCTTCGTGTTTACAACAGCCGCCCGACGGCGACACTACTGTTACCCACTTTTTCCAGATGAAGACACTGAGGCAGACGCCCACGTTCACACCACCAGAGATGAACAAAGCCAGGGTTCTCCGCAGGCAGACGGGGCCTTGCTGTCTCCGTGGGTCCTGACACCCTAGCAGAGCGCGGGCTCGGCAGGGGCAGCGCTGGGGCTCGAGACAAGGGCGCACGCTCTCTGGCACCCAGCACGGAGCCTGGCCTGGCCCAGGGGCCCCCTCCCGACTGAGGGGGCCGGGAGAGCACGGTGGGCAAGATCGCAGACTCTGGAGCCCCAAAGACAAGCAGTTCCTCATGGGTAAGCCTCCCGTGCCTCAGTGTCCTCGTCTCTCAAGCGGACACATCAGGAGCACCTGCCTCGCGGGAACGAAGGGGTGTGCAAAGCGCTGAGCCCAGGGCCCAGCAGGGTCTGAGGGCAGGGGAGCTCCAGGATGTTCTAGCTCAGGCCAAGCCCCCGGGGAACCGGGGAGAGGTTGGGGCTTGAGGGGCAGGCTGGCCCCGGGCAGGGGTCAGAAATTGTGTGTCCCGAGCTCCTCCCACGCCCTTGGCCCCTCTCCCCAGCAGTCCAGGCCTGACCCCAGAATCTGCGGGACTCCCCGAGGGCCTCAAGGAACTCCCGGTGAGGCATGAGGACCAGACGGGCAGAGGGTAAGCCCGGGGGGGCTCAAGGCCCAGCCAGCCCCTCCCCACTGTCTGAGAGGCCCCTTTGTGCCAGCCCTGCCCCACTCCCCACTTGCCATCTGCCTGGTCCCTCGGCTCCTGGTTCCCTGACTGCTGTGTTTGCTCACGTGACGCCCCATCTGCTGGGAATCAGAAGGCAGGCTCTGGGGGTGCCAGGCCCGACATCCCCACTGCCTCCTCCGTGCCCTGCCCCTGACTCTTCACCCCTGCCCTGTAGAAGCCCACCTGTGCCTGCATCCCTGGGAGGGCCCCGCCCTCACCCCCACACGCAGCTCTGCCGAGGACCGAGGGACCGTGGCCTGGCTCAGCGGGAGCACGGAGCACGGCCCACGAGGCCCCCTTCATGGCTGAGCCTGCCTCCCCCTCCCGTCTTTGTCACGCCGGGCCCCGCTAGGAAGGCGATCCCCCCAGCACACAGACCCTGCCTCTTTCAGCTGCCCTCCCTTCAGCCGGGCGGCCATCTCCCCCGTCCCCACAGCCATGAAGCTGCCTTCCAAGCACGAGTGAGCGATGAACCCCACAGCCTGGGCTTTGGGCAGCCAGGCCACCCCGTCACAGCCTTACCCTCTCCATCCTGCGGGGGTCACCCGGCTCCCGGCTGACCTGGCTGCTGGCCACAATGCCATCCCTCCGCCTGCAGAGCAGAGTGAGACCTGCCAGCTGGGCGCTCCAGACCCCATACAGTGACCCATGGCAGGTCTCCAGTGCCATCACCTGCCCCATCTCCCCACTCTCGTCCTTCCCAAACCTTTTCCATGCGGTGGCCTCTGCCCCAAACGCCCCCCACCCCATCTTCATATATGTGATCAACCCTCTCACCCCTCCCCACCGGTCTCTAAGCTCAGCCGGGTCCTCCCAGCTCAGAAAGCTCTTCCCCTCTAAGAGCAGCATTATGTCACTCCTCAGCTTCAGATCCTCACTGTCTCATTTAGTGGTGTCCCTGACAAGGCGGGGTGTCGCAGCCAGGCTGACCAGCCCCCGGTCAGTGGCCCAGGACCCTGAAGCCCGCATCGACAGCGCGCGCAGGCTGCCTCGCACAGCATCTCCCCCAGACTCTCCCCGACAGGCCGTGCCCAGACTGGTGTCCTTCACAAGCTGACACTCTTGCAGCCAAGCCCCAGAGCCACAGGAGACAGGACAGCTAGCATCACCCCTACACACCCGTTTCGCAGCTGGGACAACTGAGGCCCAGAGAGAGAGAGGCAAGGCAAGGTGCTATGACTGAGGTGGATCTATATCTCAGATCCCCGGGGTCCTTGCAGCAAAGGGGGAGTAGGTCTGTCCCTCAAATTAGCCCAACCTCTAGACACTGGCAGGGGAGTTCCCACAGGACCCTGGCCTGGGCTCTGGGGAACCAACTCGGCAGTTGGTGGCTCTCACTGACAGGAGAGGCTTCTTCCCACTCAGTCTCCAACCCCAAGAAAGCACCTCTGCCCTCAGGGTACCCACAGTGAGGGGGCAGGAGCTTGGCTCAGTCTGGGCCACCCAGGAGTTCTAAGACACCTTAATTGTCTCATTCATTGCCCCCACCCCCAGGATATCAGGCACACAGAAGGCACTCAATAAGTGCTTGCATGAATAACTTCTTTGGCCCTCTGGAGACACAAAGGCTCTTCCGACCCACCCCACCAAGCAGGATGGGAGTTGGGATGGAGGGGTGAGAGGTGCCTGTCTCAATATAGGCACCCCCCCCAACCCTCCTCAGTAAAACGAGCACCAGTCCCTCCTGTGGGGCCACGGAAGACCCCAGCTAGGTCCCGCAGGAAGGAGGCTGGTTGGGGAAGAGGAGAGAAGAGGAACCAGTAGACCCCCCTCGCTGGAGCAGGGCGGGCACTGCGGTAGCGCCTGGGGAGAAATTCCTATCAGTGCCACACAGATGGGAGCGCCGGGGTCTGGTGGTTAGTGGGCAGGGGGCTCCGGCTGCAGCTTTTGCTCCCCCATCTATCTGCCCCTACTCCCCTGCACTCTCTCTCAGACCCCACGGCTGGGACCACAGTGGCCTGTGTGGTGAGGAGCCAGACTGCCCTTGACTCACTTGGGCACCCTGGACCCAGCCCTGAGCATCTGTGGACAAAGCCCTTCCTCCCCCAGGCTGGACCCTGGCCCTTTATTGCTAGACTGGATACATGACTTGGGAGCCTCAGTTCCCCCATCTGTGTAGTGGGAGCAGGAGTGGACCAGAGAGCAGACCCCAGTTTGCTGGACCTCGTGACTATACCACCCTGAGCCTCAGTTTCTCTAGTAACAAATGACTAGTGGCTCTGAGAGATTCCAGCCTCTGGGGCCCCATCCCCTTCTGAGCCACCTCCCTGTCCATCCTGGCCAACCCTGGAGACCCCGCACCACATAGTCCATCGGGGCTGGCTGCCACCGAGAGACCTCCCAATTCCAGCCTGCCCTCCACCACACACACCGCATCCTTCCTCCTTCCCGCTGTCACACCCTTGATCTGGTACCTGGTGCTGGTGGAAGGTCCTATGTGGGGCCAGGCAGCTGGAATGCCTTTCACGATTCACCTCGGAGGCTTCACCCAGCCACCGGTGTCCGGGTGCCCCCAGTGGGCGGGCTGGTGAGCGTGGGAGGCTTCCAGCTCCTCTCTTGTGGCAGAGCAAGGCGGGCAGAGAGCTGTGGAGGCGGCAGCGTGTGTTTGCGGGGGGGGGGACGCCCCCTCCTGCCCCAGCCGGGCTCCTCCCTCTTCCCTAGCTTGGCTGGGATGACGGGACCTTACGTGAGTCACGGATTTCTCAGAGGGAGGCTGGGAGGGGGCAGGGCCAAGAGAGCTCTGGCAGTGTCCCTGGGGGATGCCCATGACTCAGCGCTGGGCAAGGGGGCACATCAGCCTCACCACCCATCCAGGCAGACAGGTGCCAGGCTCCGTGGACAGACAGCCCCTGCTGGGGATAACTCTGTCTCCCCGCCCTCCATCTGTCGCTTCCCCCCACCCCCGGGGCTCTTCTCCCCCAAGTTCCTGCAGAGAAACCAGGGTTGCCACGGCGACAGGCCCCTCAGATGCTGCCTCCCCCCCCACGCCAGGCCCAGGCGACAACTGCCCCTTCCTGAAGGAGAGTCCAGCCTCCTTGGCAGCAGACAGGAGCCGGCGCTGACCGGCAGAGCGGAAAGCACTGGAGAAGGGGGGGCGGGGGTGTCAAGTGGCTTGGCATGTGGCCACGCACAACTGACCACCTGACCGCCCGACCTTGAGCTCTCCTTGAGCCTCACTTGTCACAGCAAAGGGACCTACCTCAATGCTCCCCAAGTTTGAACAATCCAAGACTCCCGTTCCAGATTCTGAGACCCCGGGGGTACATCTGCTGGGCCAAAGGGGAAACTGAGGCCCAGGTGAAGAACCATTCCCGGTGGCTTCCAAAAGCCCAAAGAGAGAAATTTGGAAATGGGCTGATGCCCAATGCATTCCGTTCTGGCCCTGGCCTCTGTCAGAGGCTCCCTCCCACTGCTAAGGTTCATAGCCACCCTGAGAGTCCGGAAGCTCCAGACGGCTCACAGCCCACCCTGCAGGCCTGGAGCTCCCTGTCTTCCTTCATCCCTACCCGATTCCCAAGTCAAAGGTGCCGCAGGAATTTCACAATATGAGGGTAAGTGATGACAGCAACAATAATAACAATAATGATTACATTTACTGACTATTTACTGCATTCCAGAATCTTCCCTCCCACCATCACCATAGCACCACAGGGCAGTGGTGAGGAGGAAAACATGTTGCTCAGGCCAGTGCCCGGCACTTGATGAGCCCTCAATAAATATTTGCTGTGAATGTGGTGATGAAGAGGGGAGAGAGCAAAAGGCAGAGAAATGCAGCTCAGAGAAGGGAATTCACGTGCCCAAGGTCACCCAGCTGGGAAGTGGCACAGTTGGGATGGAGTCCCAGGGAGGTCTGGCTCCACACAGTGCTCCTGACCACTCATGAATCCAGCCTCCCCAGACCCCTGGCATGGGGCCTGGGCACATCAGATGCTCAGGGCACTGCAGACCCCTTCTCTCGTGCAGGGATCTGCATTCTAGAAAAGGGACGTGGGAAAGTCCCCTGATGCCACATGAATGGAAGCTTTTTAGGCAGTCTAGGAGGCCAGAGGTCCGCTGTGGGTGAGATGTACCCCTCACCTGCCTACACAGATCAAGCCACAGGGAGAAAGGCAATAAAGTGAATGGTGAGGGGCAGGGAGGCCCCCAGGCCAGAGCTTCCAGGAAGCAGTGCTGTGCTCTCCAAGCGATCAGCCCCCCGGGCGGGCTGTGGCCGACGCCCGCGGCAGGCGGGCACTGTGGGCGCTTGGCCCGTGTCTGGCCCACTGTTCCCTCCCAGGGCCACAGTGGGCACTCGCTCATTGCCAGGGCTGGAGGGGCCAGGAAACAATGGAGAGGAAGTGAGTTATCCAAAAAGGATGTGGAGTCCCTGACATGCAATGTTCCTGAGCAAGTTACCGCCTCTAAGCCTCAGTTTCTCCAAGGTCTGTCCTTCAGGTCCAGGCCAGCTGGCAGCCGGGGCAACCTCAGCTGTCCTCCGGGGTGCAAGCCAGCAGGAAGCAGTCCCTCCCAACACACCCCCCCCCCACAGAGGGTGCGGACCAGCCCCTCACAGGTGGAGTGTTGGAGGCACCACTCTCTCTGCAGGACATCTGAGCAAGGGACACAGAAGCCTGGAGCCAGGCCCCTCGGGCCACCTGGGAAAGGCCTATGCGGTGGACTGGCCCAGGACGGAGATAACTTGCCAAGCTCTGCCCGCCCTGTCACCGTCGGGCTTCTCAGAGACCTGCTATGTGCTGGGCACCGTGCCAGGCTCCAGGGCAGGGGTGGACAGCGGGCCCACCCAGCCCTGAGTCGGGCTCACATGAGGGTGACACTGGGAGTCAATTACTGGCATTGCAGAGCTCCCAGAGTGCTCTGGGGGTCACAAATGAGAAACCCAATAAATTACTATTCATCACAATAACACCTATTATTAGTACTAATAACAGGACTGATAAGAGCTGCTGTGTCCATAGGGTTCCCTGTGCAGGATGCTCTGTTTTAGGTGGATTGTTCTCATTTCATCCCCCCAAACCTGTGGGCTGGGTCCCACTGGTTTTTTAGAGACACAAAGTAATTCAGCAAGAGAAACCCTAGTTTGGACTCGGGGGCTTACGCCAACAACGTGGGTGGGCTGGGTAGAGGGGCGGTCCAGTGGGGCAGTGGAGAACATAGAGGCAGAGGGAGAGATTGGGGGGGAGACTTTGGTCCAAGAACCCGAAGCAGGGCTAGCACCCCCTAGCCCACGTGTGAAGGTGAGGGGCATGAAGAAATGTCAGAAACTGCCCTGAAGCATGGGGGGCGTGGGAGGGGGTGCAGATCTGGGAGGCAGGGAAGAGGCTGCCCTTGGGTACAGTGGAATGGGGGGGCCCCTGTGAATGAGGGAACCTTCCAACAGACCTGGAAACACATTGCGGGGCTCAGGGCTGAAGGGCTGAGTCCAGACAGGGAAGCACCCCAGGGCAGTGTGAGCCAGCCTTGAAGACCGTGAAGAGCTGTGCCCTCCTGTGGGAAGGGTCACGGGCAACCACTGGCTGCCTGGAGGTGGGTTTTTATTGGACAAGAGCACTTCAAGTCTACACGTGTCCCTTTGCGAGCTGAGGGGTCTTGTAAAGCACTGAGCACCACGCCGGGCACACAGTAGGTGCGTACAAATATTGGCCAGTGTCACTGTGGTTATCATAAAGTCAACAAAGGCCTGGCCCTCCACAGTTTGCACAGTCCTTTCTTTTTTTCTTCTTCTTTTTTTTTAAGATTTTATTTGTTTGTCAGAGCATGAGAGAGCACAAGCGGGGGGAGGGGCAGAGGGAGAGGGAAATGCAGACTCCCCGCTGAGCAGGGAGCCCAGTGTGGGGCTCGATCCCAGGACCCTGAGATCATGACCTGAGACGAAGGCAGACACTTAACAACTGAGCCACCCAGGCAACCCGGCAAAGTCCTTCCGTGTCCAGTATCTCCTCTACAAAACAGTGATGACTGTTCCCATTTAACAGAGATGAAAACTGAGGCTCGAAAAGAGAAGCTTCCCAAAGGCTCACGGCACATCAGCACCCGAGCCAGGACTTGAACCTGGGTCCTGGGATCCAGACCACGTGCTTTGCGGCCAGACACCTCCGGTTCATTCCCATGGGAAAGCCTCCTGGCCACAGGCGCGGGGGCAGCTGTGGCCCCATGATAACACCATCTCTCGTCACAGCCGCCCCAGGGCCCGGCGTGGATGGTGTTGCCCATATGACTCAGCCACTCTCACAAAGGGAGCTGTGTGCCCTGTGCCCTAAGCCTGCCTCCCCCACCCACTGCTCATCCCCGGGCTGGAGAAGGAACAAGGAGCCTGACATATCCAAGACTTGGGAGAACACGGGGCCCCGTGGGCCATTAAAATGGGACAAATCTAATGGAGATTCAAGCCCAGGCTTGGGGTGTAGCAGGTTGGTGCCAACTCCAAGGATGGACTGCAAGGCCAGGCAAACAGGGGGGCGGAGACCACGCAGGTCCACGCCTGTTTTTCTGAGACCTTATTTGGACCTCCAAGAACAGACTGGACCCAGTTGGCTCCCTTAGGGGTGAAGCTGAGGCAGGTGCACATTGCACAAACGTGCAACCCACATTTACCTGCATCACATTTCAAAAGCTCTGGAGCTTGTGGTCAGGGCTCCTGTGTCTATACCTGTCCCAGCACTGGCCCTCTCTCCACCCCTCCCCCGTGAAGGTTTGAGACGCAGAGTCCATGCACCCCTATGGAGCACTACGTGCCAGGCAAGTGACTTTCATTCCAGCCCCCCCCCCCCCCCCGCCCCGCACAATTCTGCCAAGGAGGCCTTGTCGCATTTGCTGGGGAAAGAGACTGAGGGTCGGAGAGGGAAGGGAGCCAGCCCAAGGTCACACAGGATTTGAGCCAGGATCTAACTTCAAGGCCTTGCAACTCCCCCAGTACCACTTTCCTGGTTCCAGTGGCATCTTGACCTCATACAAACAAGAAGTGGCCTTGGGCCCAGCACAGACAGGCAGGCAGACAGACATCCCCCCTGTTCCTGTCCTGCTGGGAGGAGACCACTACAGAATGTAAGTCCTCACAGAGTTCAGGCTGGCTGGGCATCCAAGGACCACCCCTGCTGACCTCCCCAGGAGGCAGGCACACCTGGGTGCCCAGCTGCCTGAGATAGAAGGTAGACAGAGCTGCCACCCCCTCTTTCCAGGCATGACGGAATGTCTGACCTCAGCCCAGCCCCCAGCTGCACTCGGCAGGAGATTAGATCCAGCCAGAACAGGCCTGGAAGGTCATTCTGGCCACACTCCTGTCTCTCAGCCATCAGAAGCCCCTGAGCCCCAGGGCAAGGATGGGCCCACCAAAGATGGACCACAAGCTCTCTCCCCACCCCTACTTTCGTGCCGGCGAGGCTGGGCCACTCTTGCCATGGGAAACAGGTGCAGGGACAGGCATCTGGAGGCCTGGGTTCCTCAGGGGAGGTCCTAGCCATCTGTGAACATCAGGTCCCCCTTTGTAGCTCAGGGGATTGGAGCTAGGTGGGCTGGGTGGCGCCTTCCCTCTTGGCCTCTGGAGCCCGAAGTGTATCTGGGAGGACCGCTCCTCCCAAGGGGCCCCCAGGTACCCTGCTCAGGCCTGGGGGAGACGCAGTGACCGGGAGGCTCCAAACTGCCCCTCGCCCCACCT